>NC_067224.1:24485000-24807500 GCF_019924925.1 Ctenopharyngodon idella | reverse complement strand
AATGTTATATATGCATATAGAGAGTTTTGTTTTACTTTACTGTTGCTAAAACGTTTTAGTGCTCTCAATTGAAATAACTTGAAATGTTCCTTGCAGTAATGTTGAAATTTGGTTGTAACATGAGCATGGTGTTACGGTGGCGCATTGCTGCCACATACATATTATCTTTTCTCATTCAAACGACATCTTTTCTCGTTCAAACGACATCTTTTCTCGTAAAAACGACATATTTATGTCGTTAAAACGACATCTTTTGTCATTAAAACTACATATTATCTCATTAAAACCAAATATTTTGTACGTGACATGTACGAAAAATACCTTTATCTGATCTATAATAGAGCTCCTATAGCCTAGATCAGTTTATCAGTTCAATTCACATTTATTTGTATAGCGCTTTTCACTATAGGCCTATAGTTTTAAAGCAGCTTTATAGGAAATGCATGTCAACATTATAATTTGGAGCAATCTGTTATCAAAGGTGACTGTACAAGTTATGCAATTTCAGAAATGTATACATGGGCTATATTTAATTTTAATTTAACATATTAATTTAAACAATGTATTAAGGTAGAAACAATAAGTGATGTCCAGAAAAATGTAGCCTATATTAAACGCTGTACTAATAAAGCATAGGCTACTACACAGAAAAATTTGTTCATGCAGAATTTGATCTTTTAATAGCCTATCACTTAGTAGGCTACATTAAGCGACGTTAAGCTTTTTCTTTATAACGGTCTTCTATAAGAGAAAAAACACTTAACGTAGGCCAATTAAATGAATTTGGTAAATAGTTTAAATGGTTAATAGTTTATTAAATGGTTTATTAGTATGATGTTTACTGAGTTTGGTCTTTTATGTCACAAGCATTAAGCTATAAACATGTAGCCTATAGGCTATTTCCACAACAAATCCTTATGGTATTCAATACAAAACAAGACTGAAAAATGTTATAAAAAGTATAAAATAATCATAAACAAATTATGTGATAGGCTATTAAAAGATCAAATTCTGCACGAACAAATTTTTCTGTGTAGTAGCCTATGCTTTATTAGTACAGCGTTTTAATATAGGCTACATTTTTCTGGACATCGCTCATTGCTTCTACTTTAATACATTGTTTAAATTAATATGTTAGTTAACTACATATAGCCTATGTATACATTTCTGAAATTACATAACTTGTACAGTCACCTTTGATAACAGATTACTCCAAATTGTAATGGTGACATGCATTTCCTATAAAGCTGCTTTAAAACTATAGGCCTATGTAGTGAAAAGCGCTATACAAATAAATGTGAATTGAACTGATAAACTGATCTAGGCTATAGGAGCTCTATTATAGATCAGATAAAGGTATTTTTTGTACACGTTGCATACAAAATATGTGGTTTGAACGAGAAAAGATGTCGTTTTTACGAGAAAAGATGTCGTTTTAACGACATATGTCGTTTGAACGAGAAAAGATGTCGTTTGAACGACATGTCGTTTGAACAAGAAAAGATGACGTTTTTACGAGAAAAGATGTCGTTTGAACGACATATGTTGTTTGAAAGAGAAAAGATGTCGTTTTTACAAGAAAAGATGTCGTTTTAATGACATAATTGAGTGTAAAAAATATGTATGTGGCAGCAATGCACCACCGTATGTTGTGATATAGTACTGAGTGTTTAATAAATAACCTGGATATCTATACGTAATATCTACCAAGAGTATAGACAGATGTATGGATCAATAAATAGGAGGATTACCAGAATATGTGGCGTATTTGAAAGCTTAGGGAGTAATTCTGTGGAAAGTGCTGTTCTTAAATCAATATATACCCAGCATACATGGACCATGTATGTATTTAAATAGATGCAGGAAAAATGGACTATAAATGGCTAATCGGCTGTAAAAAAAACAACAACAAAAAAACAAACAAAAAATTGCCTCTGATGCGTCCCTGGATCTCAGAGCCAATCTGAAATGCAAATGAAAAATGGAATTGGTAGTTTTATGAATAATCATGACAGAACTTGTATCTTGTTATGGTTAAAAGTCATGAATTATCTTTATTCTGACAGAAAACTATTAAGCTTAAAATTACTGCGAGATAATCATTAAGAGGCAAGAGGAGAGATTGCCCATTCTCTCGAAGAGAGGAAAGCCTGAAGGAGGATTGTGTGAGAGGAAATTGTGTTGACACGAAAGGTGAAAAAGAAAGAGGGAGAGAGAGAGATGGATGAGGAGCAGCAGTCTTCTACACACGAGGACTGCGACACTGTAATGTCGCTCTTCTCTATGCCATAAAACCCCCCATTCTCTATAAAGTTATGGCAAACCAAGTTTCAAGCAAAACAAAACCGAGATAAACTTGCCGACCTTCGTTATCTACAGTGTGCTGCTCTCTCCAAATATTCTGCCACTATTGGATCTCATAGTCCCTTTTACTGTCATTTTGTGTTAAAATGAGCCAAGAGCTCGGCTCTCATTCTGCAACTGTTTTTCTGCATCTCTGCTTGTCTAAAATATGCTTTTAGCATTTTTAGCCATTATCTCAAGCTCAATAATTATGAAACAGACAGACATACATAAAACTAATGGCTACTCATTTTTTTTTTTTTATCATGTTTAACAATTTCAAAGTCCCAAATAAACCAAATCACACTCTTAACACAACATAGACACCAACATGCAGTGTCATCAGAAATATTCTCAACGTCGCAATCTCCTACATTAGATGGTTTTTCACTATCTCTATGTTGCCATCAGGAAGACAATATCATAATTTACTCTCATGTTGTTCCAAATCCAAATGCATTTTTTTTCCCTCCATGAAACCGGTGCTGGGTATAGTAATTGATTATGTAATCTGTATTACATAATCACATTCCTAAAATTAAGTACTTGTAATTAGATTATACTATGTTTTAAAATCCTCATAATCAGATTACAGTTACTTTTTTATTGATTACATGATTACATATATTATACACACAATAGCAGTATCATTTATTGATTATCCACTATTAATCGTTTACATATTTCTTTCTAATAAGCAAAGCACATTTATAGGTTTGAAAAATTATATGTGATTTGGATTTGCACACACAGACCAGCATCTACTTAGGTGACTATAAATGTAAAATGGAGAGGCCACATAGCATTTGACCACAGGAGAACACTGCAAATCCAATCAACTCCTGACCAACACATTTGAATTATTTTAATTATCACTCAGTGAATCATGTAACAATGTGTTACTACTGCATGTCTTTGGAAGGCTTTTGTCTTTCAAACACATTAAAAGCATAAATTGTCATTTCGTATTTACATGTAATGGAGGCATTCCACAACTTTTTTTGTCAGCAGAAACACTTATTATATATTTTTATATTTATTATATGAATTATATTTTAGTGCTGTCAAACGATTAAAAAAAACAAAAAAACTAATCACCCATTTTTCTGTAATCACGACTTATCGCACCTAACATATTGCAATACTTTCACATTGAATCTCCAAAATAATGTAGGAACAACATAAAGATGGTATATTGTAAATATTTGTTTAATGGCATATTTTTACTAAGCACAATGAATGAAGGCCAGTATCACCAATACCAGTACTGATATTGATATCTCTCAGTTTTAGCCATTAATAGCCATTCATCATTACAGTAAAATTTAAAGCTATCAATTTTAACATTTAATAGGCTTTAAAAATATTAGTGATGTCAGTCGTTTAAAAAAAAAAAAAAATCTGTAATTAATCATAATTAAAAACTACTGTAGTTTTAATATTTTTATATTGTAATAATCTCCAAATTGATGTAGGAACAACTTAAAGACAATATATTTTAAATAAATATAAATATTTGTTTAATGACATCTTTTTATGAATGAAGGCAAGTATCACTGATACTAATACAGGTACTGATGTCTCTATGAAATTATTTTTTTTAAACATTAATTATAGACATTCAACATTACAGTATACCCGAAAGCTATCAATTTCAACATTTATTAGGTTTTAAAAATACTTTTAATTTAGGTGAACTTCACAGAAACCCATTATAATAAATGTCATATTTACCTGTGGCCTTCCTACCTGTCTAACGGTAGGAAATATACAGAAATTGAATAGTCTTCACTGCATAATTATAAATTAAATATAGATTAATCCTTAAAGCTACAATTTTCTCTGTTACAGCAACTGTGACTTTAAGACCTGCCGCTGCTGAATCGGTTTTGATCTGATGCGTATCTCATTTTCTCACAACTCTTTAAGTTAATTAACTTAAAGAAACATCTTGTTTTGTTTCATGTTTCATGTCTTATTTTGAAATTCTCTTAGTCATGTTTCCTGTTTGCCATGTGTTTCCCTTGTTTGTGTCATGTTCTAATCATGTGACCCTGCCATGTGCTCCCCTTGTCATGTGCTCTGTCATTGGTTCATTGTTTAATCATGTTCACAGGTGTGTCAAGTCATTAGTAGTCTGTGTATTTAAGCCCTCATGTTTGCCATGCATCTTTGTCTGGTATTGTTCCCTGTAACCACAGTTGGTGAGTTGTGTTCTCAAGGCTAAGGGTGTGTTCCTCTCCAATTTTAGACAAGCAATTACCCTTGGGGGAATCCCTGCTGCCATTTTTAAGTGTGTTCCACTTTGTGTTTATATGGACAGACCCTCGTCCCCTCGATTTTGCCCGAGGGAGCGAGTCTACTCTGATGTACACTTCAAGCAGCTCTATATCCCACAGTTCAACTTGATTGTGACGCCACAGCAGATCACACTTAACTGAAGTGTATGATATATTAATTATTTTGAGAATTAATTGCATAATAGTCTATAATATATTATGTTGAGATTAAATAATAATACTTGTAGCTTCCTTATGTTCACAGTCAAAATTTATACTATTGATATTTTGTTTCATTTGTGTAATTTTATTTTTCTCCAACAGCCCATATACCTATAGGATTTTATATATTTTCTACAACTTATTAGCATATAGAATGGTGCATAAAACACAATCATAAGTAGAAAAGGGGTTTAAATAATAGTGAATTCCAAGTGATCAAGGCCTTAGTGTGTTTCATTTTAACCTTATGCACAAGTTCCGCCAGTAGTGATGTGAGACTTTTAAAAAAACAAACAAAAAAAAAACAAACATGATAAACATGTATGCATCCACCCATGAATTCTGAGCTCAGCGCACTCACACGTGCACACTCGGATCAAAGAAACCGTGTCTTCTCATAAATGAGATTTTCCTCGGCCAGACCTTAATGATCCATCTCTCTCGGTGGAGCATGAGGAGAGCAGAGGACGGCAGCGGTGGAATACAGAGCAGAGCAGAGGCACAGGCTCTCTAAAGGCTACAAACCTGAGCAATGTGCTGCATGCGGCTATTCAAACACAGCATCACAGTGGGGTGAAAAACAAACAAAATGAAAAAAGCAATTGAAATTTTAGAGTCATACGCACATATGCACCTGTTCCTTTGACTTCGATATGGTGCAGTGACAAGCTGCTGTTTGAAATTCAATGAAATGCACCTCAGGAAAAGAATGAAAGGGAGACAGGAGAGTGAGAGGTAGAAAAGACAAGAATGAGACAGGAGTAAAACACTCATGTGTCTTTGACATTTGGGAACTCTTTTATGATGCTGTGTGTGTGTGTGTATATATTTCTTAGTGTCAGTGGCTTGTGGTGAGTTTATGACACGGTCCCCTCTCTGCCTTTGGGTTTTTCAGTCCAATGTACAATCTTGTCAAATTCCACTGTCACTTGATGTATGTACACACTGTGAAAAGTGATTTTTTGAAGTAGTAAATAAATCAGCGATTATTGGAGTTCATTTTACGAGAAAATACTATTTTAGTTTTTCGACTTCAAAATTTCCTGTGCAACTGTTATCTGTAGTTTCTTTGTAATTGTTTGTGAAACTTATTAGCAATTCTGCAATCAACATGTCCTCCAACCAATACGCCCATATAGGTTGTTTGTCACTTCCCTGAAATACGACCCATAGGAGCGTTTACTAAAGTTGCACCCCTATCGACAACAGGACACTTTCATTTTAATGTCATATTTCGAGTTTCGCATTGCTCAAATGGTAGAGCTTTGCAATATACAACAATATGCAATCATGTGATCATGTGATCGTTGGTTCGAGGGAACGCATATGCTCGTAAAGTGTACATGCACTGTAAATCACTAAGGGTAGGTTTAGGGTTGGGGTAGGTGTAGGTGTAGTCGTTAATAAAAAAATGAGTTTTGCTAAATGGAAATAGGACAAATTGCGGGTGAGGGACCGTGTAAAAAATCCACACATTGCATTTAAATGAACACGCATTTTGATTGATAACGACGGTCATACGTCATTTACACGACACTGTCATTATTTTTACGCCAGCTAGAGGGCGCATGACTTTAAAACGTAAATATAGTTCGTAATAAGGTGCTTGAAAAAACAACCTATAGGGTCATTTTTTTGGAGGAGGGCAGTCTCTCTGCAATTCTGAGTGAAATTTTTTTATACACCAAATTTTCCTATAGTTCAAACAGTGGAGCGTGGATAAAAGCATCTGCCAAATTTTAAATGTACAGTATATACTCTTTATCAACATGCAACCAATATTTTTTTTTTGTTTTGTTTTTTATTATAATCAGGTCTCATCAAAAGCCATGTTTCTTTTCCATCCTAGCTGTAAATTGATTTTATGTGAAAATCAGAAAATAGTTTTATTTATTTAAGATTATATTTAGTTTTTTTGTATAGTATGGTTTTATATTGTTTTTGCTAATATTCTGATTTTTCACTTAAATTAAATATACAGGAAATGTATGGAAACCCAATTAATGTCTCATCAAGCTTAGGTGATGACCCCCCACCATTGCTTCAAAATAATAAACTTATAATAATGCAAAAAATAATGTCTTTTTACATGTCTTTCAACAGTTCTTCAGCTATCATTATTGTTAATATTCACCTTCTATTCAGACCATTAGTTATCAAATCCTCTGTGAACACAGCAGGTGTCATGATCATAGACACGGAGGTGATGCTTTAATTTAACCAAGCTGAGTGCTGGTTAAACACTGACTCACCGATCACCGTTTTAAGTTCAGACATGACATGACCGTAATTAGTCTGTTCTTTTTCACCGGTTTGACCCATTCAGGCTGTTTAGTTAAATGATAGTGAATATTTGATTATTATATATATATATATATATATATATATAAAATCGTTTTGTTTTCGCCTCCTTAGAGAAAACAGAGAAACCCCTGGTATATGTGTGTGTTTGACAGCTAGAGATGAAACAAGCATAATCTATATGCTTTGATGTTTACTCTACAATCTTACACAGTCATGCACAGGAAGAAGAGAAAGAGACAATTTTAAAATGAAAGGCTGAAAGAACATTTGAGAGATTTTGGAGCTGATTTCTGATGGATACTGCGTTGTGTGTGTGTGTGTGTGTCTGTGTGTGTATTAGACAGCCGGTGAGGAAACAGGAACATAATCTGAATGCTTTGATGTTTAGTCTGATCTTACCTTTTCACAATCCCTCACATAGTAATGCATAGGAAAGAGAAATGTTTTGGAATATTAAAGGCAGAAATAGAGAGAGAGCTGAAAGAGAGGTCTGTCTTTATCTGCTGCCGGGCTCATGTTCTTTTGAAAGAATGAACTCTGCTCCTTCAAGGGCACTGTGCTATTGTTGAGAAATGCTATCTCTTACAAAAGACACACACATACACACACTGTACACATTCTCTCAGAGCTCCTTGTTCACATCAGTAGAACATTGCAAAGCAAAGAGAGTCATCTTTAAGTGTGCAGGTTCTCATGCAGGAAGTCTCTCTGGAGCAGAGGAGCCTTTCTGGAGCTGAGAATTCTGGTCCCGCTTAAACACGAGCATGTCTTTGAATTGAGATTAACAAACACTCTCTGCCTGATATTCTCTTGGGATCATGCTAAGATCAACACTTACACACACACACACACAGTAGTAGCTGGCATTGAACATCCCTACTGGCTACATAATAGGGACTGTTTTACATGCAGATGTGTTTGCGATGAAGAAGCACACGTGTGTTTTCATGGCATAAGAGTGGTCATAGCAATGTTACATTAACATACTACACACGTGTTCAATAGCAAACTCTTTTTCTTTGGTTCTGTCACATAATTTTTATCAATCTGAGTGTGTGTAGAATTACCAAAAAAAAAAAAAAAAATGAAAGAAGGTTCTCTCAGATAAGCTGCTAGAAGAGGAGTTAGATTGTAAGGTTACTGGGTTTTTCTACTTGCTAATGTATTATTCAGAACTCTGTTTTAATTAACTCTTGTGAATTAACTTTTTCTTGGTCTAAAATGAGCTGAAATATGCACAGAATATGTATTAATTGTTTTAAGAATAGCAGGAATACATTTTTTTTTTATGTTATTTAGGTTTTTGCTTAGCAGCCACACGTTACAAACTTTGATCAAATTAACAATATAAGAACACAAAAGAAGATATTTTGAAAAATATGGGTAACCAAACAGTTGATGGGCCCCATTGACTTCCATAGTATGGAAAAACAATTACTATGGAAGTCAGTGCGTCCCATCAACTGTTTGGTTACCCATGTTGTGTTCAGCAGAAGAAAGAAATTCATACAGGTTTTGAACAACTTGAGGGTGAGAATTTGAACAAAATGATGACAGAATTTTCTCTTTAAGGTGCTGTATTTGTTTAAAAAAAAGTAGTTCTTATGACATTGTGGTTGCGTTGTTATTAGCTCTGCAATTAGAATTACAAGAAATGCTGGTTTAATCAAATAAAGGGTTAGTCAAACCTCATGTTGTTCCAAATCCATAAGGCCTTTGTTCATTTTCTGAGGACAAATTAAGATATTTTTGATGAAATCCAGTAGGTTTCTGAAACACACATAGGCAGCAACATCATTGCACAGAAAGGTACTAAAGACATTGTTAAAATAGTCCACATGACTACAGTGGTTCAACCTTAATGTTGTGAAGCGACGAGAATACTTTTTGTGTGCAAAAATAATGACTTTATTCAATCTCTTCTCTTCCCTACCAGCCTCCTACGCTGTTGATGTAGTGAACGCAGTGCAGCGCTTCTGGGTTCTACGTCAGAACGCGACTCCTTATTGGCCGGCTCCTGCGTCAGCATCACATGCATGCGTCGTGCTGCTCAAGTGTACAACATCGGCCAATACTGAGTTGGAGTTCTGACATCGCACCCGGAAGCACTGCACTGTTTACTATGTCGTTATTTTTGTTTTGTTTTGTTTTTGCGCACAAAAAGTATTCTCATCACTTTATAATGTTAAGGTTGAACCACTGTAGTCACGTGGACTATTTTTACGATGTTTTTATTACCTTTCTGGGCCTTGAAAAGTGCAATGACGTTGCTGCCTATGTGTGGTTCAGAAACCTCTTGGATTTCATCAAAAATATCTTAATTTGTGTTCAGAAGATGAATGAAGGTCTTACGAGTTGGGAATGACAAGGGTGAGTGCTTAATGACAGAAATTTCATTTTTGGGTGAAGTAATCCTTTAATAACTGAGAAAAATTCCCAAATCAAGGCAATTCAAAGACATTAAATTACTGTATTGTGGTAGATAAGTAAATCGTTGAATAGAGATGGGCTGCAGTTACTCCGGACTCGCTAAAACATGAAGGTGTTACTGCAAGGTCAAATTACTCTGATGATAGGAAAAATCTTGATTATGGATAGTCATAATAAATTGCTAACTTGTTAAATTGACAGCCCTAAAAAACTGCATATAAAGATTTATAGTCTATTTCTAGATTGTAATAATCATACTGTCATTGACACAGATCCTGAGAGTTGTGTAAACAAAAGCCTATCGCTGAAATCATGTACACAGATTAATGTTAAATATCTGTAATTGACACTCAGTCGTTGAGCAGTGCTTAACAATGTGGTCAACATGATCTCACTGGGTCTATTAAATTCTGGTACCACTAAAGAGAACCATTCTCTTCAAGCCTGAAACTTTGTTTCATTTATTTCGAGATTGAGAGAGAGAGAGAGAGAGAGAGAGAGAGAGAGAGCGAGAAAGCTGTGATAGGTAAAAGAGAATCTCGTTGTCATAAAGTTTCATTCTAATCACAAGCTTCATTGGATCAGAAAATGCAGCCCCTCATTTCAGAGGTAGTGGGGCGTGATGTCAGACCCAAACACACACACACACACACACTCCCGCACACACACACTCTCACACACACACTCTCACTCTCTCACAGTGTCAGTGAGACAAGGTGTCATTCATTCTTAACAAGCTGCAGAATAGGAATAGAGTCTTTCCTCTCATGCAGTTGTTCACTAGAGGCTCATCTTAGCCTTCTTTGTATGCGTTTTAAATTCATACGAATAAAGTTCATAGGTGAGGGACAGGCCAGGTTTCAGAGGAAGATGATCTGTTTTTGACCTATGAACATGCTTTGCCAAGAATCTATCCCATAACCCTTTTATACTCTCATACTGTCTGTCTCAGCACAGGACAAATGTGTTCGTGTTGCCCTTTATGTCTGTGATCTGTGTCCATGAAACATCTTTGTACAGAAGAGACATACCAGCGTTACAAATATGTTTGAGCATACATGTGAGTGGAGAGGGAACATGTGACCCCTGATCAGCTCCGCTGGTCTAATGCACTTAAAGAGTTCAGACTCAGGGGGAATATGAGACCGTGGATCAACTCTTCTGCACTAATGCACTTACAGAGTTCAGATTCAGGTGGCAATATCTGACCCCATCAGCTCTGCTTCAACCACAGATATAAACATACGCATGCTTTGTACATTTTTTGGGGTGAAAGCATTTTTCTTTTTAAATGCTTTCAATATTTAATATTAAAAGCAGAAAAATGAGAAAACTGTGCCTTTATTTTTTTCAAAAAAAGAAAGAAAAATATGGCTTGCTTATTTTAGGTTCAAGGGTTAGAAAATGGATGAACAGATTGAATATTTGATTTTTCAAATGTGCACGGGCATGAAAAACACCCTTTTCTGCTTATTCGTTAACCATCAGTTCCTCCTCAGTTCAGTGCAACAGAATGAAAGTCATCCACTGTTATTGTCGTACCCAAGTTTTTATTGTAGTTATCTCTCTTTCATCAAACTACTGAACTAAAGAATGCCCTGACAATTCAAGCTGTTTATTCGTTTTTTAAATTTTAATTTTTGTTCTTTTATTTTTAAAGGTGAAGTGTGTAATTTTGGTGCAACTAGTGACATCAAATGGTATTGCAAAAATAATTTTTAATCGTTTTAAAAGGCTTCCTACAGTTGGAAGCATCACACAAAGACAACATTTACACACATTATTGGAGATGTCAACCTCTGAGTAACTTTTGTGTTTGTGTTTCTGCACATTTAAACTGGGATAGTAGCAAGTGTTTTATTACTAAAGAAATTACACTCTTTAACTTTAAAAATACAACGTTAAATGCAGTGTTTCCTGCACCATTATTCAACAACAGCGCCCTGCCACTTTTAAATATTTTACTTGAGTTATGAACTTGTGGTCGGAATTGAATTGGATGAGATTATGTACTGTGAAATAATGCCAAGAAAATATGTCTTTCAGTTGTGTTGTCTCCACAGACTGCATTCAAATCCAAAAACATCCAGCATGACTAGTATAGTCCAATTCACAAATAAATACTCATGAGCCATTTCTTTTATTCAGTCACATGAAAAAGGCAAATTTTAAATTTGAATCAGTCTGTTGAACCCATCACTGAATGAACAATGATTTCATCAGAATTACTGAATTAACATCTGATCTTACTGAACCACAGATCTTTTTTTGTCATGTCTGACTCTAAATGAAGGGTTTTGTGTACTTAAATGTGAAGAATGTAAGTATGTAAGATGTTATAATACATTCTCTTAACCCAGTTTATTGTTCATTGACTACTGTTAGTATGCCATTCATGGGTTTATATCCCACAAAAGTAAACATTGAGCTCCCCAGGCACAATCTAAACATTGAAGCAGTCCACTTAGATCTGTCAATCTCTTTCCAGCTCAAACTATAATGAGAGTGTAGGGTTGTGGCTACTGTAGCAGGCGGAGCCAGAGGGTGTTTAGCCGGTGTGGGACCATAACTAACGCACTACATGGGAAAAGAATTTCAGCTTCGGTTACAGAAGTGGAAGCCAAAATTCGCTGCATTTAGACCTTCAAAGAATAAACAGGTCATGAACACGTTAACACGAATGGGGCATTGTGATGCAACCTGCTGTCGTGTCATTTTAAGATTTTCCTTCCACTCATCGTCTGTAAAGTGGAGCAGGACAATAAAAGACAATCAGAATAAATTAATTCCCAATTTTGGATTGAAACAAAAGGTGTCCATGTAAATGTAACTACTCGTTTTCAGATTTTTGTATTTAGTTATATTTAAGTTTTAATTAAATGACATTAAAATGTAAATTAAAATAAACTATTAATTCTTTAAAATTAAAACCAAATACAGTCTGCTTGGGTATACCACACCTGTGCCAATATATAGCAAATTTCATTCTGATTTTTCAATCTGATCATCACTATGCCAGTCTTACTCAGAGAGCAGAGCACTTGAAGTGTGAACTTTAAAGGTTGCAGGGCAACCTTCTCCTATGTTCCTATTTAGTACTCCCTATATGAAGCTAGATGCCAGAGAAACACGTTACTGGCAATTTATTTTGAATCGGAATGCTAAAATGACAACAGCAAAACACTTGTTCATACAGTAGCATCAAATGCTGCATCCTTGTTTGTAGTGAAATGGAAGTTGAGTGCATTGCACTGGTAAATACAGGACCTGAAATGCAGGTTTAATTTGCTTACTGTTGCTATCTGTTGAAAATCTGCTTAAAAGTTGCGATGTAACAGAGGTAGCGACAAATATCTTTTCTTCTGTACTGTGATATACATCAGTGAATTGAATTGGTTTATTGAAAAGAAAAGAAAAGAAAAGAAAAGAAAAGAAGAGTAGGGCAGGTACTTGTTTCAATCCAATGGTTGATTATATGGAGGCCGATTCGAGGTTGCAGTCAATTGTAAGAAAAGGGCAGGTTTTACACTGACAAAGGCTACATTCACACTGTCAGTTTTTGGGATTGACAACCACATTTACTTAAAGGTGTAAGTCTCAAAATGTCCCGTTCAAACAGCAACTTGAAGTAGCGTCTCAAATACTGTCTGTATGAACGTGCAATAGGAGTTATGCCTGTATTCTCTAACCAGTAACCATGACAACAGCGAAGTAATATCAAAGACGGCAAAGTCGATAAAACTGAAAAGTCTTATCACTATTGATATGACAAGAGTCCAATCGAGCCACAACTTCAACTGTCAAATCTTCATTTACCGACAGCAGATTTTATATCTGGGTGAAAAACGGAGCATTGAGTCGCGTGTAGAACACAAAACTGACGGAAGCGGTCCACTTTCGACCACTTCCAGAGGTAGTCGAAAACACATTTGACCCTGATTGCTTTCGTAGTGTAGACACTCATGTGGTTGAATGCATTCGAATAGCACAAAAGACCGCCTACTCTCTGCCGACTGACCTAATGCGTAAACATTATGGGAATCAAGGAACTTTAAAATTTGGTTTAAAGATGAAAAATGTACCTAGCACAATGTTCTCTCACCATTCCTGATTTCTAACACACACACTCACCACGTTTGCCATTGTCTGTTCTGTTCTCCAGAAACGAAAGCTGATGCTCTGTGTTTTTCCGTTGTCTGCGTGTGCATTAATATGTGAATTGCGCAAGCTTATTTTGTCTATTAATCGAAAAGATCTGAAAAAAAATAAAATAAAAATTACCTGCCCATAGACCCTTACCTTGAAGAAATCAGGACAGAAGTGGCTTGAAAGTGGACAAAAGAGATTAAAGGGTTAGTTCACCCAAAAATGAAACAATATGATGGGCCGATTTCAAAACACTGCTTCATGAAGCTTCTGAGCTTTATGAATCTTTTGTTTCTACAGTGATTCGGATCTCCTATCAAACGGCTAAACTGCTGAAATCACGTGACTTGGCGCTCCGATCCACTGATTCGATTTGTTAAGCTCCGAAGCAGTGTTTTGAGATCGGTCTATCACTATATATTGTTGAAAAGTCATTATTTTGTTTTTTTGGTGCACAAAAAGTATTCTTGTCGCCTTTATAATATTAAGATAGAACCACTGAACTCACATGAACTGTTTCAAATATGTTTTTAGTACCTTTATGGACCTTGAGAGTTTGAATGGCTTTGCTCTCAATAGAGGCCTCACTGAGCCATCGGATTTCATCAAAAATATCTTAATTTGTGTTCCGAAGATGAATGAAGGTCTTACGGGTGTAGAACGACATGAAGGTGAGTAATATATTACATTATTTCCATTTTTGGGTGAACTAACCCTTTAACATACCAGGTGTAAAAGGGTATGTGTCTCCCTCGTCCACTTGTGATCCGATTGACCAAAATGCATCTTAGATGTAAACAGGGCCAAGAACATTCAGATGACAAACAGCTCATATTTCTGTCGCTGTAGGTTACCGAAAGTGAAACCACATATGAAATCTCACAACAAACCGTCGACACGTTTGTAGCGCAGAACGGCTCTCTCACACTGTATGACGTGATGCCAACAAGTTGTCCAGTCTGGTTCGTTCACACAGCGCGGGTTTTCCAAGAATGTGGTTGTGAGTCCTGAAAATGTACAGTTGTGAGTATGTTATAGAATGCAGTTGTCACTCCCGTAAATAACTGAACTGTGTGATTTTGATTAAAAATTACCTGGTAAAAAAAAATTGACAATCATTCACAATAAGATTAATAACATGCTTTTAGAAAATAGATTGGGAGAATACCTTTGTATATAGTAGTAATGCTATTTTGAACATATCTGTAGACAGTGCATACATCAGTAATGGCTTTTTGGATCATTATGGCTGTTTACTGTTGTAGAGATACTAACATAGATGAGACTCGGGGCCAGAACTGAAAATGGATGTCTTTCTCATTATATGGACACTTGCACACACTCAAGCCACACACAGATAAACACTCCCAAGAAACCGACTGACAGATCAGAGAGGAACAGGTGCATGCTGGGAGATCTATACAATCAGTTAAGAGACCAACTGCATGTTGTCAGAGTACAAGCCAACACACACAAACGCACACACACAGCCTTCTAATCTTCAGGCTGAAGTCTAATCATCTGTTATTTTCCTGTCATAAATAATGGATCTAAGTGTTCAGAGTGCCGCAGATTCACTCTTTTAGATGCTAATGTTAACTTATTCCCCCCAGACCATTTAGTCAGCATACACACATACATACATACACATCAGAAAAAACACAATACACTACACTAAAAAAAAGCATCTTACAACACAGTCTCGCACATACTTTCACTTCCAAAGGCATTTTAAAAGGCACACATATATGTTACTGCTAAATGCATTAAACCCATGTTTAAGCACTCTGTCCTATCCATGAAATGGCCTCGTCTGCATAAAACTACCTTCCGAATTCTTCAAACTTGGTCAAAGGCATCCAGTCACAAATAAGAGGCAAGTGAAAGGCTTCACAAACTGCTAACAATCTGAAAATTTTTGGATGTTTACATGGTTCCCAGTTTGAATGCTTTTAACAGCATTTACCTTACACTGTCAACAGGTAACCAGCAACAAGTACAACATACTATTTAGTAAAACCATGCAAATATGATGGGAAGGCATTATGAGATTGAAAGCACAATCAGTAGATCATTGCAATGTGACTTTTGATGTATATTTCATTGTTACCCCTCATATTCCCGGCACGCTTTAGGAGCTCATTGAAAGCATAATTTTTTGCATGTCAAAACAATACCAGAAAGTGAAACAGAAAATGTGAAGCGCAAAGGGAAAACGGCATCATAAGCTCACACTTGACTGAAACGCAGAATAAAAGGAGTGTTGCAAATGAATTAGAAGTTATGGCCATGGAAAATGTGCTGCAAAATCATTGCTGCTAAAAAATCTGTTGTAGAGATAAAATAAGATCAAAGTTCTTTTGCAATACTTCATTGTTTTGTAAATATATGTGGCATGGATTTGGCTCTATAACATAGTGGCTGAATGTTACCAAATGGTATCAGAAATTCAGTGATCAGAAATACAAATCTTTAGTGTAGCCTATATTGAAATGGATGATATATTTATATTTTTAAATGAATGACGTGTCTTGCAAAATAACTCCGTAGGGATCTCACCTATAGGGCACCGAAATAGTCAGTAATGGCCCTGGCTGTAGGTCGGCTACATTAATGTGTAACACGGCATGTGAGTATGAAGTCACATCACCAGCAGCTTTGTTGCCACATGTCACCAGCCATTGTACTGGTTGGTTTCTAGTGAACATGCCTAGTTCTCTTCTGCCCTAGTTACTGTTGTAGAATAAGATCTTAGGTGTTGATAATGAGGTTTATGTTATTCTGTTTGAAATCAAATCAGTTTTATACTGTTAAATAGCCAGCTCTTATTGAACATGAGCTCAGGTCACCTTAAGAAAGATGCAACATGATGGAAAATGCATTTATGTATATGATTTACTATGACCTTGGCTGATCACAGATATGCTTCCATTGAGTCATTGATATGTGTATTGATGTCCAAACACAACAGATTTGTTTCCATTAAGTCTTAGAGCATATTGATCCCCCAGAACACACACTTACACACAAAATATCATCAAACTCCAATTATCCTTGTACAGGTACTGTATGAAATTGTAAACACACACACACACACACACACACACACACACACACACTGTACACATACATACTTGTTTATTTCTCTGATATTTTCTATTGACTTTGTTTTTATACAAGGCTAATTATTTTTTTTTAATCCCCTAATTGGACCTCAAACCTTTCTGAAGTTTTACATTTTTATTAATACATTATTTAGTTTATTAATATTTTTTGGTGTGGGGACCATTGGCTGGTACCCATAATAGAGGTGATTTGGGGTTTTAATAGGCTATATGCTTGTCCCTGGGCCAAACGCTGAGAAAAACAAGGGCCCTTATACTAACAGCACAAACACACCGAAACGCATGAGGAAAATCTCTCTCAATAACAGTAATATGTTTTTAAAATAACTAGAGGTACTTTTCCAATAACAGTGTTTTATTGTAGATGTTTATCTAACTAGGCCGCAAAACATATTCCTAAACGATTATTGGCAGTGTTTATCCAGTGCAGCAGTGGTGTTATTAGGAAATCAGTCACACTGTGGATGTTTCCTCGGCGCGCGCTCTGGTCGGAGTGAGATTGTGCTCGCAGAGTCGGCCGCTCGCGCCGGTAGACACGCGCCACCCGCTCCCAGCTCCTGCTGCCACACCCCCTTTCTCACGAGCGCTGAATGGTACGTCCCGGTGATGCCGAACGTGTCAGACAGTGAGAAATCAGTGAAGACCTGAATTTGAATCCTAACCGTTCAGAATACGACGCTCCCTCCGCGTGCGAGTGTGCTTGTATATGAGCTGCCGCATCCCCTTTCACTCAGCATCCGCTCTCGCGCGTTTCCCGGTAACCGAGCACCGTGCTTCTGCCGTCTCACCGGAGTCACCGCGTCTCCGACAGAGGCGCTCTGCTTTCTGAAGGATAAACGCCAGGATTCGGTGCCGGACCCTTTTCCCACATATCTACCAGAGATTAAATGATCTATCCGGGGATTTTACACTGAATCATGCTTAGCGTTGACGAAGGTAAGCAGCAGAACCCCGGTAAACATAACCGGTTCTCCATAACTGCGTGTGTTTGTGGGTGTTTGCTCGTATACGCTGAATACAGACGTGAATTCAGTTTCTCAAACGAATGACTGCGGTCCATCACGGTCCGTCTTGTAATAAACGCTTCTCTTTTCCTTAAGCGATAAGAAATAGCCTAGAGAAAACCGTTATTGAGAAGAAGCTCGGTCATTTTTTTTCTGCGCAGCACATCTGTGTAACTGATCCGAGGCTCTCCCAGCTCAGACATCCACAAACATGCAGCCGTTAAAAAGGCTTCGGTTCCCATCCATACACCGCGAGACTTTTTAGAGGCGAGCTTTCCCGCCGTCACCGCGCGCAGATCATTCTTGACAGTATCGAGTGGGCACGAGACACCAATTACCCGCAGCTTGTGAACTTGACTGACCGAATGCGACCTTTACGGTCTTTTACTCTTTAATTGTGATATATATTTCCACGCGTTATTTTCGAGAATACAGCAGACGGATCTATATCAGTGTGAGGAGATTTCACGGAGAAATATGAGCACGGTCTCGCGCACGACCGGGTCACTTGCACGTCTCGGCAATTGTAACGTTACTGGTAAATATATAAATTTCACGATGATTTTCTCCTTTTTAGCAGCAAATACTGTCTGACCACCCCGCCAGCTGCTCGAATACAGTGTTATTCATGTGTTGTTCTTCGCTTCCCCTTTAGTGTGTGTGAGTGGTCTGCGACACATCTGTGCTTTTTACACTCAGTTTCCCTTAGAGAGAAACCGCTGCTATCATGAATAGAGTTGGTCGGGAGTTTAAGTGGCCATGCTTTTGATTTAATTTTTATGGTTATACCAGAGGAGAAGGAGGGACACAAGATTGTGTGTGACATATAATTCAACACTAAATAGAATTTTGCTAGACGTTAGTAGCAAAAATGCAGGGCACTACCTTTCTTTGCATAAATATAGGTGTGTGTGTGT
Organism: Ctenopharyngodon idella; assembly: GCF_019924925.1. Lineage (NCBI taxonomy): Eukaryota > Metazoa > Chordata > Actinopteri > Cypriniformes > Xenocyprididae > Ctenopharyngodon > Ctenopharyngodon idella. Next base: position 24,788,730 of record NC_067224.1, on the reverse strand, counting down.
GTGTGTGTGTGTATATATATATATATATATATATTAATCTTAAAATGATTAACAAATAATTTTAATATTATTTCGATTATGAGATTATTTGTTAATACTTACTTTTGTTTCCAGTTTTAGAGTTTGTATCCCTCTACAAAGAAAAATCTAATTTTACCTCCTCAGGAGCCTCTTTTTAATATTTGGCCCATGCACTAATTTTCAAGGTACAGAAACCACAAACACACACACACACACACACACACAAATATTTTTATTTGCATATTTAAATAATGTAGTAGTTTATTTAAAAATAATTTTCTTTTCTTAAAAGAGGAATTGTATGTGTTGAAACTCACAATATTAAAATGAATATATTGAAGCAGACTGCAGCATATAGAAATGATATTTAACCAGATGATCTCCAAAGAAACATGAGTTTAATTAGTTTAATTTGGGAAACTATGGGTATACTTATGACAATGATTTTCAAGAATTTTGTTTGGCTGCAGATAGTTGAAAGTAAACAAGATATGTTTGCTACTATTGTCCATCCCTGAACATCACATAAAATCAGGCATGATTGTAATTGGTGTTTTAATATGTCGGTCAGATGGCCCATTCATTTCTGAATTTAAGGTTCTTTAAGCTACAGTATACATCAAATGTAATGCTGATGGTCAAAACTTTGGCTTGTGATACTAACAGTCTTTGTTTAGTGAGAGCAACAGGGCACACTATATGGTCCAGCATTTACAAAGAGAGTACCAGCATTTGATGAGAGTTTCTGGTACAGAATTGTCGGTATCCGCACTGGCGAGTTACGGCCCACTTAGAACACAGACTGATACTAAATCTGTATAGTTTTTGTGTGTTATGGTACTACAATGTGTCATTTTTAGCATGGTGGTGTTTTTTTTATTTTTTTATTATTACAACACAAATCCATGGTTACAGAAAACAGTCTTGCTCTATCACTAATTTGCCCTCGAGTAAGACACCCCAGGTTGCTCCAGGCACATTATCTCAGCGAGCGGTTAACAGTAAGTTGTGAAAAGCAAGTGCTAAATGGCAACTATGAACATGCAGTATTTTTGTGCTAGAAAATGGTGTGGGTGTGTGTGTGTGTTTGATATGTCAGTCTGCCTTAGGTGAATTAGCCTGACGTTTTTGTGACTTCTTCTAGAATCTTGTTTTTATACTGAAATATCTCTGAAATGCAAAACCTGACACTGCTTACTTTTTTAGAAAATGTCACTAAATTAAATGTAAAATGCCTTATTTCTGCGCTTTTCTCTCATGACCTTTTGGATAATATGTAAGACTGTCCATATTTTAGGAATTTCTATTACCAGGGATAACAGATATTAAAGGTTGTCAGTCTGGCATGTAGTTCTCTGAATCGAAGGCCTTGTATTCTGTACTGGTAGCTAATTTCTTCATTTTGTGTGGATTGTTGGGATTGGGAACATCAATCCAATACATTAGATTAACGACATTTGATTATTAGACCCTAATGTAGTGCCATAGTTGACATTAGAGATGTTTGTTACTCATACTTCTCAAGTATGTCTAAAAATATATGCTACAGTACACCTTTTTTCCCCACTTTCTCTGTCCCTGTCTTTGTCTCTCTCTCCTTATGATGTCGAGATTTAGCAGGGACGGTAGCTACCCACGCTGGCATTAACCCTCTGCTATGCCTCACCCTCTCTTAACAATAGAGGTAAAGACCCGGAGGGGTTCCTGCCTGCTCTCTCCCGCTCTCAGCAAATGCTACTGTACTGCGTTCAGCTTTCATTAATGCCACACTCACTGGGAGAGAGCGAATACTGAGAGTTCTTAGCTTTCTGACAGGCTCCACCGGCTTGAGAGGCTAATACATCATAGGTTTGCAGCTAGTGCAGCCCAGGGGTACTATTGTTCGACGTTTAACATTTATTAACCAACATTTTTAGAAAAAAAAAATACTTGTTGCAATAGTAAACAATTAATTTCCAGTTGAAAATAACCACCATCTAAACAATGCTGGATACATATTTTAACAAACGCTTGCGGTGAGGGGTGAATAGTAGTGGTTGACTATTATATCGACCGATGTGGAGATGCATATGAGTGCCCATTCTTTGTCTTCATTAGTTACCGTCTTTGTTCAATAGTTCCATCTAATAATAGAACGTTGTATGATATGGTTTATTGTCAATAATTAGAAAATTCACATTTAAATAATTTAAACAAGTTTTGAATACACATTAATAAATTTTACAAACCACACAAACTTTGGTGAAGTTTGTACTCTGCGATTTACTTGCAAATTATTTATTTCCAATTTGAGAAAAAAATGTGTCAAATAAATATATTTATTTGCATCAGTTGTTGTGCTTGTGTTATTTGCTTTCTTTAAATTATATATTGACTTTGTATTGGCCACCATGCTCTCTAAGATATTGGCATTGGCCACCAAAAAATCTATGTTGATCATATGGCTGGGTAAAAAAATATTGATTTTTCGATTTTAATCTATCCTGTTTTCAGTTGATGAATGAACGGAACATTGTAGTGTGCCTCCCATCCAATAAATTGCAGTAAGCTTTGTGCATTACTTTTGATATGAAAAAAAAATCTCAGATTTCAAATTTTGTCCATTTTATTATGAAATTCAGAAAATAAATACTGTTTTGGCGCTGTTTAATGTGCCAGATCGCTGTAGCACTGGAGTTCAAGCGAAGCGACAGGGCGAAGCACATGTGAACCGATCTTCTCCTCTGCTCCAATACCAGTTACAGTGCGAAATAAACATGAATGAACATCTGAAGCTACAGTATGTTAAAAGAATAAAAGAGTACAACTGAAATCTGTATCATGTCTCTTGTAATCGCTCTTACCACGGGAAGACATCAGTAAAACAGATTACAATATGTAACGTAACGTCTCATTTACCCCAGGAAATCCATACTTAGTGACCATAAACTCGTTAGTCAGCTATAAAAGTCTAGAGAGAAGCATTTTGCTAACTATATGCACCATATTACATATTCATTATAATTTTTAATGTTCTTTATTATTTAATGCATGTTTGAATAAATCAGTCAAGTTTTGTGACAGCCACCCTTTAAATGTTTATATTAAAAACAAAAAAAACAAAACAAATTGGAGTTCCTTGAGTGTAATGTAAGTACAAATCAGTTAAATTTAACCTTCAGTATTATATAGTAATGTAGTACCAACTGACTCCATGTATAGTTTACAGCATTAGTTGAGATTTTTTTCCTTGATAAAATTTGCCATGTACTGTACCTGATATATCCAAAATAATCGATATTGAATCGATTCAGATAGAATCGGAATTGAATCGAATCGCAAGCTTGTGAACCAAAATCGAATCGTGAAATTTGTGTCAGTACCTAGCCTCAGTTGATCGACCACTATAGGCTAGGTAAGCTATGTTCATTTAGCATTTAGTTTTTAGTTTGTTTGCATGTAATTATGGCAGTGAATACCACAATACTGCCCTCTGACCATATGAAACCCATATAAGGGTTTATCATGCGGTTTGGTGTCACAAGGGGGAATATATTGGACCTCATTACAGATTAGCCACCGCTGTCAACTGGCCTCAGCTTTGACATTAGCATGTTAGCACTACTCCCTCATGTCCGGATTAATACTGTACTGGAAACAGGGGATTAAGCAGCACTTACCCAACCCAGATCTGCCAGTCACACAGCCGGTAATTATACCAGCACAGTGTCTTTTGCTTAATACTTCAGTGAAGTTTAAAGAGCTGATGAGCAATAACCAGGGGACCAATCACTAGTGATTTGTTTTGCTGCATATATCTAAATACTTCAAGGTTATTTGGGCATTTTTAAGGTTAGAAAAGGCAATGTATTCAGCATAGTGGAGCAAAATGTTTAGTTATAATAATAGGTTGAAACCTATTATTACGCTAATAGCTCTTTTTAAGAGGAATTCACTACAGCAGGATGTTTATTTGCTTGTAATTGTAGGATGAACTGATAAATAGTATTTTATATGGATTCAAAATCTCAGCAATGATAATATTGTAGGTTTAGGTCTTATGTTTCTGCATATTCAAATTATATATTAAAAACAAGAAGGTATTGCTCAACCATTGTCCAAAAGAAAGTATGCTACTATTTACAGTTGCTAGAAAATGCACATTATCTACAGTAGCACTTTCTTTAATACAGATGCATGCTGGGACTCTGAGCTGTGCTCAGAGTTAATTATATTTCTGGTCCCCCCCATTCTTCTTTTCTTATCCTCTTATCAGACCCCCAGTGTGAATCTCACTCCTCCTTTACTTCCCCTCTCTTCGTCTCTTACCCTCTTTACTTTGTAAGCCCCCTGGCTTTTATGCCATTCAGATAGATTGTAGTCTTTCTAAGGAAGGTGGTAATTTTCACAGTTTTGACCCCCCCCCCCCCCCCCCCCCCCACCCCCAAACTCACTCAAATTCAGTTACAGTAAGCTAAAAGTCATATCACATCTCTCCATCTCAACCTTATCCATTCTGTTTCTTCATATGCCTCTTCCTCTTTTCTGCTCATTGAGAAGAAAAATTAATAATTACAAAATTAACAAGTTTAAATATTATCCCTGAGATTCCAGACAGGACTGTGATGTCAGAATAGATGCAGTGTTTTATCATTTTGTTTTGTAGCTTGGCTTTGTGGTGACTGTTAATCACAGGGTATGTTACAATCACACTGTAGTGCCCTGTGAACTGGATTACACAGGGTGTTAATCTTAACATCTTAAGTGAGATTCCACATCGTAGCTTTTGTACATGTTCAGTTCAAAATACACTTTATATATAGAAGATGTGTACCTCGACATATGACTTAATACTGGGATATTTACCCATCAGTTGCATAACCTTTGCACCTCTCAGTGCTTTATTCAGCTTAATTGATCTCAAGAGTGGTTTGACTAGGCAGTTGTGCATGTGTATAAAGCACACCAGATATGTGACTGCTACAGTGCCATTATGATAAACATTTTCATATTAAACATATCACTGTGCATAGCAGGGATGCATTATATATCAGTACCATATTGGTTATCAGCCAATTTTATAGATTTTTGTTTAATTTTTCAGTATCGGTTTATAATGGATTATTGTTTGCTCATTACCCCTATTTTTACAATTGGATTGTCTTTGCTGTAAGTTAAGTTAATCTTTGAAAGCACTAGCAATTTAATAACACTGTTAAATGTAATCTTTAGCAATTTCCAAAATTAATATTTTTCATAATATACATTATAGTGTTGTGATGCCTAAATTTACTTGTATTCTTTAAAAGTTAATTTTAAATTTGTTTAAATTATTTATTCAGTTAGACAAAAGGATATAATGGTATATCATTCATTTATCAGTCATTAGGCACAATGTGATTTTTTTTTTATATATATTTTTTTTTATATAATTACAGGGCATTTTGCAACCTTTTTTCCAGCCGTTGCGACTACATTTTGTTTGAGGTTGCACTGGTGCTACCACCACGTTACCTAACTGATAAGAGCTGCCATTTCTGTTGCATATGAGAAACATCAAACAGTAAATGAAACGAAAGCAGAACGAAACCGCGCTACTCGTTTGAGTTGCGCCGCATGGACCGTTTATCAGCTTAAACTAATAATGCCGTACTCTCACTAACTAAACTATAACTGTGTATAAAAGCAGTCAGCTAAAAGGTAGGGTTAGCAATTTCTGAGAGGCTAGCAATAGCCAGCTAGCTTTGAAAACATGAGATCCCACCCTCCCTTCACAGTGCTCTCTAAAGCCACGCCTCCTCCAAAACACATGAACACACAGCACAGTCTGCAAGACGTCACGAGATGAGAGACAGCGTTAAATTACCTCATATCTCAAAGCACATAACATTACAATAATAATGAATGTAAACAACTTACAGACCACCTGACTGCTGCAGATTCTGAGTCTGAGTCTAAGGAAATGAACGTCTCGGGTTGCCATCTCGTATTTACGTTTACGACATGGCGTGAATGCAGCATAAGCTCGTTGTTTTGGTTCAGGAGGAACTGTATCAGGTGGCTGCTGTTTGTTTGTGGCACTCTGTGACTGTCTGTCTACTACTCTGCATAGTCTTAAGGCCCTGATATACTCAGTTCTTTTTTTGTTCTTTGCTTAGGGGTAAAAAGAAGTTTGAAATATATGACCAGCAATATACTGTTAGCGAACATCCTGATGCCACCCATGCTGCTGAGAGCGGGGTTTAGATGAATATGTAAATAACCACACACAGTATTAAGAATCAAGGGTTCCCAAACTTTTGAACAGGGCCATTTTAATAAATTCAGCTATTTTTTTGTCTTGTGGACTATATGTAAATATCTTTTACGTAAAATATCTTACTCAGGACAGTACTAAATAAAAAATAGCATGCATTTTGTACAATCTCTCTTATTTTGTTAAAATTTTTCAAATTTTCACAGATTCTGCAAGGGGTTCCCAAACTTTCGCATAACACTGTATATGTACACGTTTCAATATTTACACCACTTCTATTATTGATTGCTTTCAAGATGTGAGGAGAGTTTCAACCAGTATAACAAAGTGTTTATACATTTTTTTCCCTACCATACCTTTAAGGTATTAAATGCAGTTAAATGTCGAAATAACTCCAATATCATACTAGATTGTGTGGAGTAAATTAAGCATGACCTGCTGTGACATGTTGCATTGTGGTCATGGATCTGCCTGAAGTGTACATATTGACTAGATTTGCTCCCTCAGTCAAAATCGAGGGGTCGAGGGTCTGTCCAGAATAACTTCCTTTGTCCACTTGAAGTTGAATGCACGTCAAAATGCAAGCCGATCTTGATAACAGTACTACACAATGCTGGAAGATCCAGTGAGAAAGCATTTAAATTCGCAGCAGAATTAATAACATTGCTGCGAGATCTAGTGAGAAGCATTCAAATTTGGCATAGAATTCTCTGTAATAAACCATAGATATCAGTTCAAACAGTGCTGACGTGGAAACCAGAAGAAACATTATGCCATGAACAAATAAGTTATTTTCAGTCCACAAATCACCAAAATTTACCATGAATTTAATGTAGTAATGCTAATTGTAACCATGGTATTGTGGCAGAAATAGTCAAATGTTTTAACATTCTTCATTTCTGGGTTGGTACAAACTTTTGAGAGTGAAATTCAAGACTTTTAAGTGCTTCACACAACTTTTTCCAGCACTTCAAAGCTGTAAAAATTCCAATTTAAATGTTATTTTTAATGTGGTTACCAAAACAATTATTTATTCATCCTTCATAGATTGTCCCTATTTGTAAAACTAAAAGTTTCAAGATGAATGAAAATACATTATACGTTATATAATATGTTTATACATTTGAAAGAATTATATGTCCTATTTATATTTTATAAGCATCATACTTAAAGCCCTAAACTCTGCATGTTTGTTTGATGATGTTGCAGATCATTCTAAATGAAGGAATTTTAAGTAAGCTAAAGGAACTCTACAGATATCCCAGAGTGAGTGTGTAGGGAGCAGTGAAAATAGTGTAGTTCCAGAGACTTTTGAGAAGACTGATGTCATTGTAAATGCAGAATTCTCAAAACTTCAGAAAACAGAATCTCGATTTAGTTTCTTTTTTATTTAATTTTTTATTATTATTTTTTTTAAACAGAACATTACATTTCTTGTTCAATAAAACTAATTCATTATAGGTACTGCCTTCCTTTAAAAATAAGCTCTACAAGTGTGTGATAAATGGTGTTTCTAAGATGTACTCATTAAGTTTCAGATATGTGTGTTTGAGAAGCATGGACCTTCATCATTCTCATTGTCTCCCTCCAATTTGTGAATAATGTGAATAAGATTAAGCATGTAGAACATGTCTCAGCGATGACCAGATTGACCGAGCGGCTGCACTTGAATGATTATATTCATGTTTTTAGATTTTTCACTCCTAGATATTTGATATGCATGAAAAACCACAGCACATTTTATTTTACGTGATGGAAAGCAAATATTCTCTGTCTACGCTGCGCTATCCTCCAGCACAAACATATTATGTGTGAATGATATTTAGCATATGTCACAGCAGACTGTAAAAATGTTTTTTTTATTATTATTATTATATATTTTTTTTATTGGTTTAACCTTCTGTGCATTTTAACCTTACTGTGTGAATTTATTGCGTTTTGTATTGTGCACTCTGTTTTTTTATGGTTGGCAAATTGGAAACAGTACTGTATCTCTCTATCTACCTCTGTTAAATTACAGATTTCAAAATAACTGAAAATGCATAATATGTTGGGGGGAAAAGCATCCTCTCACTCTATAGGTCAGGCCACACATTTCCATCCATTTTAAAAAGGTTATGCTGCCTTTCAACACAATGGGTGAAAAAGACGCATTGTCCAGCTCGAGCACCCGTAACAGTGCCCAGCAGACATGGCCGTACAGCTAGATTTAATGACACATCTTACATTGCAGGTTTAGAGTAATTAACATACTGATGAGACATTTTGGAATATATTCTTATTCTAATCAGCAGACTCATTTGCAAAGTAAGAAACATCATACAGCAGGGTGCCAGGGTTGGTTCCTTGTCATTTAGCAGACGCTTTTATCCCAAGCAACGTACAGTACGCTAATTTCAGGAGCGACCTGGGGTCAGGTATCTTGCTCAAGGGCACAACATTGATGATGGGTCACAATAACTTTCCAGAGTAGCTGTCCCCTGCTGAGGTGTGAACCTGCAACCTACTTACAGTAACCCGTCCAGGACAGTGGGGAAGTGACAGGAAATCATAAGAAGAAGTGTGTGGATTGTATTTGGAAGTGACACAGACTGGATTAAACCCTTCTGGTAATATCTGACAGCCCAGATTGTTAAAGGGGGGGGGTATCACACACAGTTTCTGCCAATCTCATGTTAATCTTGAGTACCTATAGAGTAGTAGTGCATCCTTCATATCTCCAGAAAGTTTTTAGTTTTATCATATTTATAAAAGATACATGCGCTGTACCGAGTATTTCCGAAAACAACTGAGCGTCTGGAGGCGTGACGTGTGAGCGGAGATAGAGTGACGAGCTGTCACGAGCACGCGCAGCTTTTGTGTAGAGATTGGCTGCAAGCTATCAATGGTCAGCTAAACAGATGTATTTAAACACACACAATACACCATCACATTATCCATGGATAACTTTTGAATCACTATAATGAATATAGTGTATGATTGATGAATAACGAATTTATGAATTCACTACGTTCGTGTTGTTTGCATCATATGCACTTAGGCGCCTATTGCCAACAAAAAGACATTTGAAGCAGTTTTACTCACCACCAGTTCCGACTTATGACCGGGATCATTATTACTGTGACCGTTCCATCTTTCAGTTTCAAATGATCTGTAAATTCAGCGTGGAACTGGGCCTTGTTTATGAAACCAAAAGCGCTGATCCTGAGGGCTTGAGCAGCCACGGAAAAACACAAGATATTCTCCATTCATTTTAACCAATAAAAAAGTGATTGCAACTATCAGTTTCTATGGTTATTTTAATAACAAATGTCGAGAGCGCATCAATGTAATGCGTGAGCACAAAAATCTCAGCTCTACTTAACGCTGGGTTCTTTGGGAAGCAAGGTTATCTTTCCCTCACAACCAAAAACACACTTCTTTGGTGACATTGTTGATTTCGTGCAGTCCTGTGACCTGTGCAGCGCTGCCGACGACTTCTGTAAACCCGAACTCGCGTTGATGGGCGTGCTCTTGCTCTTTCACTCTGGTTGATGTGTGCGCGCGCGCCCTTCCGGGAGAAGTGCCCGTACAAAGAATTCTGCCCCCGTTTACGTCACTCAGGCCCATACTGGAAAAAAAGACCCCGAATCCTGTAAGGATTTGGCACAGAAATAGTCTGTCATTCATCCAACTTGTGTTTTGAAACTTTGGCCATGTTTAGCATTAGAATCCAACTCTTTAACAGTGTGAATAAGTCAGAATACATGAAATAGCATTATACTCCCCCTTTAACAACTTAACCAGGAGTCTTCAGCATGGGGTCTCTGACCCCTATAGGGGGTCCTTTAATGGTACTACAAGGGGTCTGCCAATTATTGTTTTTTCCCCAAACTAATTTATATGTATATATATATTTTTTTTTTTAAAGGAATAGTTAAAAAAAAAAAGTTATATTTCTTAATATATTCTTCTTTTGTCCATTCAATGAAAGTTGATGTGGTCCAGTGTTGTTTTGCACCCTGCTGTATGCACAAGAATATGTTTTCGGTGTTCCAAAGAAGAAAGACAAGCCTGCAGATTTGGAACAACATAAGAATGAATGATGATGATAAAAAATTATGACAGAATTTTCATTTTGGGGTGAACTATCCTTTTTAAGTAAAACAAAGCTTAATTTAAGAAGCTGAAGATGTTTCACTTGGGATCCCAAAATAAAAAGTAAAATTAAAATGTAATCTAAAAGTATATGACTCATCATCATTATTTTACTGGCCTCGCAATGTATGCATTATATATGTTAATGCATTAATGTGGTACTATATGTGCTTTTGAAATCTGGATTAGTGTGCATAACTAAGGTGATATTAATAATTTATCACTGTGATCATAAATATTAAAATCCTTGATGATTCTCTTAAGCTGATGCTCACACTTGTAAATTCTCTAATGCAGAGCATTTGCTTTAACAACCATTTCTTAAAAAAAGCTCTCTGGCTACATTGATGAAGCCCATCGAGTGATTAATCAAGCACATGGGCAGAGTTTTGTCACAACACAGTCCTCTAATCTGAAGTTCTTGAGCACGCTGTAATTTAAGTATGATTGGGTTTTAGTGCGTTGAGATGATTAGGCGTTTGGGAAAGAGTTTGCTATCAGTGAGGCAGCCTTTAAAATGGGCCCTGTCAGGCTCTCATCTGTGCCACTGCAGGTGCTTTGTTAACCTGTAATAAGGGCACTTGAACAGTTCACCTAAAGGCCGGACTCCAACCGGCCACCTGTTGTGGAATGATTAGGGGTAATTGTAAGTGTAAGTGTGTGTGTGTGTGTGTGTCTATGTGTGTGTTTAAAGAAGCTTTAAGCCTGTAAAGCCCTCACCTAATCACCTGTAACTGCTTAGCCAAAAGATCTATGACTGATTTGTGTGTGAGATCCAAAGCTCCGTAGACCTGATCTGATTCCACTGCTTTTCTGTTTCCCTCCAATGCTTCTGGCATGGATTCTGTTAAGAAAGCATAGCCCTAGACCTGAATTAAAGCCTTTTGGACCATAAGAAATATTTTGTTACAGTTCTTCTCATTTAATTCATTTTTTTTTTTCTTTCTTTGAGTTCAGTTGACTTTCAGTTTTCCCAGTGCGCTTACAAATGTCTATTTGGCATTTTTTGAATTCCTCCTCACAAATTTGCATAATATTGCATGCTTATTGCAAAACCTGTATTTTAAAGAAACACTTCTGTACTGGTTCACTACAGTTGATATGACCTCACGAAAAATGACACCCTTAGTTTCTATGACAATGACATCAGTAGCGATGTCACAAAGATCAAACTGAGAAAATGCAAACAGCTGAATAATTCAACAAGTCATCTCACCACACCGAATCAAAGGGGTCGCCAGTGAAAAGTGTTTTTCATCTAGGGGAAAGAACACATGAAAAATTAGGGTTCTTGAAAGAGAAAATATGAAACATCTCACTGAAACATTGCTCACTTGTTATTGTCAGTGACCTCATAAAGCTGTTCATTTAAATTTCATATTTTATGTTATTTAATAAATATAAATTTTCACATTCTACTGCATAATTAATGAAGCAGGGCTCTTTTTTGTCTTAATTCTGCATGATTTGGAGGAATGTGGCAGTGTTGAAATATCACGTCGTGAAATTGTATTAGCCTATGAATTTTTATCAGAGCCACCGTTTGCATGCTTGACATTAAGTGTTTTTGTTGTCGTAGAGATTATTACGGATGTGTGCTGGGAATGAAGAGAAGCACATGGGGGGTCATGGTGGAAATGCTGCGGAGAGGTGTTTATTTAGTATTAAGAGGCCGATCAGCCTGAAGAGGTTTTGGAGTAGCCAATGGGTCAGTTTCTATCCTGCTAGAGTGCACTGATAGTGCTCTACTGGAGCTCCTTGTGTGTCTGTGCACTCGTCGGGAGTTCTCCAGGAGATGGGGGTTGAGGAGGCGGAACATGAGTTTGGAGTGTCTTGGAGAGACTGTCTATTTGGTCGCTCATTTTTTTCTGTTAGATAGGAAAAGAGGTAGAGCTCAGCATTACTTTTCGTCTTGTGGAGGCTTAGCCTGGCGAGCATGAATCGATTCCAGCTATGCCACATCTCCAGTCTTCAGCTGTGTGCTGTGGTGCTGTCCAAGGTGCTAATGTGAGTGTGTGCACTGGATTGGTGCACAGGAGTCTTGCTTTCGCACAACTTTCATCTGACCTAAGTGAGTGTAAGCAGCTTTGCATAACTGATGAAACAACTAGACATGCACCATATCAGTAATTGGTTGATATTTTAATGTACACTACAGTTCAAAGTTTGGGGTCAATATTTAAAAAAATATATATATTTTTTTTTATTTAGCAAGAATGCATTAAATTGATCAAAATGACACAAAAGACTTACAAAAGATTTATATTAAAAAATAAATGCTGTTCTTTTGAACCACAACTAATCGAATAATTAAAAAAATATTGATTAGCAAAACTGTTTTCAACATTGATAATAAGAAATCAGCATATTAGAATGATTTCTGATGGATCGTGTGACACTGAAGACACTGAAAAAGTAATGATGCTGAAAATTCAGCTTTTGCCATAATGAATAAATTCCATTTAAAAATGGAAAAGTTATTTTAACTTTTTTACTTGGTAGCACTCGTGCTCCCAACTTCAAAAAGTTAGGAGCACCACAACTAAAAAGCCTTGTCATTCACTTGTCCGAATAAAAAAATAGGATTCTTGTGTTGTAAATATAATTTATTCTGAAGCAGTGTTCATTTAGCTTTGACATTTAAATCTGCATATCTGTGATATTTACTCCGAGGGCATTTTTTTTTTAATTTTTATTTTTTTACCTTTTATAAAGGGTTTTTTCCCCTAATCTTATTAAATGTATGCTTCATCTTTCATTTTAAATTCTTAAATTTGATCAGTAAATTCAATTAGAATAATAAGACACTATAGGGCTGTTACCAGTCAAAATAAAAAAATTTACACTGAAAAATTACAACGGAATTAAATAATGTTATGAGATTGTTAAACATGAAACTAAACCACCAGTAGGTGGTGGCAGGTGACCGTCTTAAGGAGTGAGTCATTGAGTCATTCATTGAAACGATTCGTTCAAACGGATGATTCATTCAAGAATGAGGCAGTTGTTTATGAATGGGTCATTGAATTTGACTGTTTTGATCAAATAAGTACAGCCTTGGAGAGCATAAGAGATATTTCTTTTATTTTAAAAAACATTACAAAAATCTTACTGATTCCAAACTTTTGAGCGAAATTGTATCAGTTCTGTTCGATATTGAATGTTTTAACTGATATTGAATATTTAATTCTGCATGATAATTTCCCATATTTTTACATTTTGATTACCTCTGCCGTCATCTACACCACATACTTAATCTTTAAAAACAGTAATAAATTAACAACGTTGTTACATATAACCTTTGGCAAATACCTGTTTTATATTGTACAATATATTGTAGTGATTCCTGAATTCACTAGTAGCATTTTAAATTGATTGGTTTTAGTGTTATTTTTAATTTTGGACAAAGTGGTACATAATTTATTTTTAAAATCAACCTGTTATTTGCCATAACATGAAAAAATGAAGTGAAAAAGTGAAAGTGGAAAAATGAGGAGCTTATCTGTCAGAATTTAATTAATATTGGTGCATCCCTAGAAATAATGAGTTTACAAATAAAAATGTTCATCTTATTTAACATGAGAGAATGCTAAAGGGAGAAGGAGAGTGAAAGCAAATTCAGTCTCACAATGGAAGAGCTTTGTAGACCGACGTGAGCTTTTTATACAAATGAAACTGTCTACAGCATTTAGTTTTAAATGTGTTTCATCATATTATTTTACATTGAGATTTTTTTTCTAAAGTATCCGATGGGATAAAAACAGCAAAGAAAATTATATTTCTCCAAAATGACTCCAAGCACAATTGCATCATAAACTCTCTCCAAGCTTATGAACTTATTGATGCATTTATTCCAAAGCCCGTGAGATCAAGCAGAGAGGACAATACTGTAAGTTAGATCTGCAATTCAATCTTAATTGAATTGGCTCATTATGGGAAATTCAGCTGAATTATGCTACATGCACAAAGAAGTTACTCACAAATGCGAAACAGAATGGGTTGGTGTCCATTGCTTATAAATGTTTAGAAGGTTAAAAACTCTTAAACTTGAACCGCCCTAATTCAAAAGCCTCCAGCATCTCAGCAACACATGAACGGCTAAATTTATGAAAGCGTTTACTGCCAGACTTCTAGAGCAAAATGTCTAAGTCTGTGATTTGTGGAGGTTGTAGATGGTTTCCAGTCCATCATACGAGTAGAAGTACATGTGAAGAAGAAGAAAAGTGCCATTTGCTGCAGGCGGTGGTAAATGCAGCTTGTATTCAAACATTTGAAACCGTCCAAGGTGTCAAACAGGAGCATTTCCAAAGAAGATTTACGCATTAGAAATATGAGGTCCCTCATCTTCCTGCCTCTGTCAGTGTCGTTTGTCGCAGGGTCTTTTAGATCAATGCAGAACTGTGAAACTCAACAAAGACAAATTATGGAAAGGGATCTCATTTGCGATATGCCGCGAGGAGGGGAACTTCATTTATGAGCGGAATTAATAAACGCATTTGGAATTTGAATCGGAACGTCCCCACGGGCTCTGGATTCTAAACATTCCATTAGTTCGCCGGAATGCTGTTGCATTCAGATAAACGGACTCAGCTGCAGCCGAGTTTATTTATTCCTGTCCACCAGCTCGTAGAGATACCGCGCTCGGAGGAGGTGCTCTGGTTGCGACATTAGTATGCAGGGACGGCATGATCAGGCTGCCGATTAGTTGGCCGGTACCAATCTGCACCGGTAATGTGGCGAATGGAGGTTCAGTCCCAGGTGAGTGTGATCCATGAACTGGAGAGTTACTGAGATCACAGTGCTGCTCTATTACCTTTGAGCCCTTGATCAGGACACTGAACCCCAGGATACTCCAGAGGCACTGTCCCTGCAATTAGTGTACTGTCACTATGGATAAAAAACCTCTAGTTAATGATCCAGGTAGATGGTCTGACATGAGCAATGTAACTGGCTCGTAACTGAGAATCCGGCTCTGGGTGAGGAGCTGGGGAATATCTTAGATGCATGATTGAACAAAACAATGGTGCAAGCTAGTTCGCTTCACAGTTAAAACCATGCAAGGTGCGTTGGGCGGGGGTAGGGGGTTGCTGTATTGGATTGTTTTTTCCTCTGTGAACCTGTAGGCGGTATGCACTTCCTGTGTTCTGCGTTCTCCACTAAAAACGTAATTTTGTGCGTTTGTATTCTCTTGTCATTGTCGTTTGTACATTTGGTGGTTGGAATTGTTTGTGTAGGTATATACGCAACACCCCCTACTGTTTTTGCTCATCTTAACCAATCTCCTGAGAATAACTTGATCGCTTCTCTCTCCCGTCTTTCGCTGTCTCTCTCTCTCTCTCTCTCTCTCTCTCTCTCTCTCTCTCTCTTTCTGAAATGCTAATTTATTCTCTCACTCGTTCTTTCGTGCTGTCAGAGTGTGTGCGTAGGAGGGAGAAATGGCTTCTCGGGGAGAGGAGATAAACGCTGGTCTGAGATCAGTAAAATGGAGACATCTGGTAATGAGAGTGACTTTTATGCGCCGCAGAGACCTTGCTATGTGTTGCTTTTTTTTTGATGCATTGAAAGTTTTACATAAGCATCACTCCACAGTAGTTTGTTTTGTTTACCCTGGTTTAAAAAAAATCACTACTTTGCGCCAGGCAGGGTGTTTCAGAGGTACGTTTTATTGGGTTTTTCGAAAGGTAGCGGTTTTGGGGTGGAGTTTCATTAGGGCGATTGATTGAGTATTTCAGAGCGCAGAGCAGGAGTTCACAGCTGAATAAATGCCAGACCGAAAGAGGCTGTCCCAGTCTGTCCCCAAGCATAACGGTCACCTCGGATTCTTCATCTCATGAAGGAGACTCGAGTTTGAAGGATGGATTTCCAGAGAAATATCTGAAGCAGAGAAAAGAGAGGGAGATGTGATGTATATGTCACCCCGTCCTTTAATTAGTCTGCAAAGACAAAGACATTATCACTGCACTCCTCTCTTCTAGTCTTGGTGTGAGAGTCAATTCAAAACAAGTAATGAAAGAACAATTGAGAAAGAAATGAAAAGGCATTGGCACAGAAATGGCAAGAACAGATGATCGGAGAGAAAGAGAGAGTGTCATAGGGAGGGAGAGAGAGAGAGAGAGAGAGAGAAAGCTTTTCAGGTTGACCGTGACAAGGTGAGAGATAATGATAGAATCCAAACCCTAGAGAGAAGTGTGTGTGTGTGTGTGTGTGTGGTGTTGGGGCTGATATTCATCATCGTGGGTCAGGTGTGTATGACTTTAGTCACTCTATTGTCTTGAAGGCTCCCAGTGAAAACAGGTATGAAAGAAAGTTTAAGGGCAAAACACACGGGCCACAGGTCAATCTTTCTCAACACACACAGATTCTGACCGTTTTCCAGCGTTTGTGGGTTGTTATGGTTGTCGATTATGGCCATGTCTTGTGCTCACTCAAGCGAGGGAGAGGAACTTAGTGCACAGAGACACTGAAAACTGAGGAAGAGAAGGATTTGACATTGGGTCAAAACTCAAACTGTTTTTAAACTCACTTACACAAGCATGTCTGTTTAAAACCTATTTAATCTGATCTCTCTGGATATTTTTGTATTTCCAGCTTCTAGCTATTAATGCATTTTAATTAGGCCTTGGGAAATATATATGGACATTTTTATATCCAAACTTATTTTGTTTGCAATATAAATTTACCAGCATCATAAATATTGGACTGATTAATGAGCTTCTTATTTAATGACCATTTAAATTTCTAAAGGCAACATCAGTGGGTTTGTTTCACATCTAGTCCTATTGTCACGACGCTCATTGACACTCATGAGCATAAGGGCGTCGGGATGGATATATGTGACCCTGGACCACAAAACCAGTCATAAGTCGCACGGGTATTATTTGTAGCATTAGCCAACAATACATTGTATGGGTCAAAATTATCAATTTTTCTTTTATGCCAAAAATCAATAGGATATTAAGTAAAGATGATGTTCCATGAAGATATTTTATAAATTTCCTACTGTAAATATATATATAAAAAAGATGTATTTTTGTGAGTGGATATGCATTGCTAAAGACTTAATTTGGACAACTTTAAAGGCAATTTTGTCAATATTTTGATTTTTTAGGCCAAATATTGTCCTATCCTAACAAACCATACATCAATGAAAAGCTTATCTATTCAGCTTTTTATTCAGCAATCCAAATCTCAATGTCAAAAAACTGACACTTATGACAGGTTTTGTGGTGCAGGGTCACATATTTTATTAATATCTTTGATTTAAACATCTCTTGTAAAAATGTTTGAGAGACAAATTTATTTACATACTTCAAATGGTTTAGTAAAATAAAAAAAGCAGTATTGTGAAAAATAAAATGTTGTGCATATAAACTATTAAATATAATTGCATCTGTGTGTTCTCTTAGTTAATAACAGTGTGCACAATTTGTATAATTGTAATTAATTTTACTATATTTTAATTCTTGCATTAAGCCTTCTATATTATATCTGTATTTGGCTGAAATTATGGTTATTGAAATGAACAATTTCAGAGCAAATATATAAATTATTTACATTTTGTCAATTTAAATTTAAAATATAAAATTATAACTTATTGCCCAGTTCTAAATGTAATGCATTCACCTTGCCTTATAATCAGTTTTATTTTATCGTTAATAACTGTAACTACTATAAATAGCCTACATTTGAATGCTTTTTAAATAGCATAGTGCAGAAAAACACATGATAAACACCCAGTTTCATTTGTTATATAATGTTATTGTGTGCTTTATACTTTTTCAAAGTTTAATCATGAATATAGGCAAGTATGATAATCTATTACAATTATTTGTTAAACAACATTATGAGGCACTATGAACACCTTTATACTCAGGCTTCTGGTAAAGTATGACATTTCTATTGAGTCATATATGATTTAGTTAGTGAATTTAATTGTATTTTGTGGGATATCTGTGTGACTGTTAATTTTTCTATCCTATCAAAGCGCAGCAGGCTCTGTTTCTTGTGAGCTGTGTTGTTTAGTAAATCACTCTGTTGACATACACACCTGCTGGATGAGAGTGAAAAGATGGAGATCACACCCCAGTGACATCTAATAATAATGTGCAAAAGTCAGCCCCAGGGAGCAGGAGAGTTTCCTCCCAGCATTCTCTGACCGCAGGTGTGCGTCCCCACATGCCTTTTAAATATGAAGCCGCTCCAATGCAAACAGGGTGGAATAAAGCTTTGTCTCGTTAGTCTGGAGTGCTCCAATAATTCTAGGTCTGGGTTGCGATAGCTATTTGTATACCTTGTGGTATCAGATTGGCACAAGCAATGCTATTAGTTCTCTGGTGGAAATGAGATTTGTATGTTTTGCGCTTATTTACTCTCGAACATTATCAGCGGACCAATGAAGGAAATTGGCTTTTTATTATTGCAAAGGTTTACGTATTTATGTCATTAGTAATGACACCTGCAAACTCTCTTAGTTCGTACTGAGGAGGAAGAGAGAGAAAAAATGAGAAGGGGGAGAGAATGATTTTCTCCTCATGCTCCTTATCAGCAGTGAAGTGTTACGTTCAGCCCACAGAGAGGCAGACAGCAAGAATAGAGTCTAATTAAGTCTCTTAGTGATCAAAAAGTGTGCGACTGTCTCCAGTGTGAATGACTCACACACATCAACACACACTCTGTCACTTCATCTCTCTCCGTGGCTTTCTTTTGTTAGCCCTAACAAATTTGCATTCTTTAGATGTTGCCTTTATATTTATGCCTAAACAGAGCACCTTGTGTGTGTGTTTTAGAAGAGACTCCTACGTTTTTATCTTGTCAGCAATTTCACAATTAGAAGCAAAAAATCCTATTTGTCTGTTGCTCATCAGGGAACTCTATATGTGTGTGTGTGTGTGTGTTCATGACACACATTTCATCCCTTTAATGTGTGAATCGGCGTGACTGCCATCGGAATGATCAGAGACCAACGTCCGGTGATTGAAGGGGAATGTGGCACAAATGGAGCTGCGTGTCTCTCTGACCAGAAATGAAAGCGAGTCGTACAACATCATTGAAGCCTGCCCTCCAAACATACACGCATAGAAATTTACATACCTTTCAGACATATTTTTCTCTTTCTGTGCTCTCCCCTGCTGCTACAAACAAGCGCACACACTCAAAGACAGTATAAAATGTGTTCCCCACTCATTATTTATTCAAATTTAAAAATAATGATGCCAGCATATATTATAGGCTGCTAAGCACACACACATATCATGTGTTGGCCTAGTTCTGATCATAGATATTTGGCTGGTGATGAATGCTGAATTCTTTGTTTACAGGATTAATCATGTAGGGTGTGTGTGTGTGTGTATACATGTGTGTGTATGCATGTGTGCAAGTGAGTGTTAGATAAAACAGATGTTTATATATATATATATATATATATATAAACATCTGTATATATATATATATATATATATATATAGGGGTTCACATATTTTCAAGCAGCAGTGTATACTGCTGCTTGAAAATATGTGAACCCCTTGCAGAATCTGCAAAATGTTAATTTTAACAAATTAAAAGGGATCCTACAAAATGCATGATATTTTTATTTAGTACTGTCCTGAATAAGATATTTTACATAAAAGATGTTTACATATAGTCCACAAGACAAAAAAAAAAAAAAAAAAAAGCTGAATTTATAAAAATGACCCCACTGAAAAGTACTAATACTGTATGTCGTTACCTGGATGATCCGCAGCTGTTTTTTTTTGTTTGTTTTTTTGTGATGGTTGTTCATGAGTCCCTTGTTTGTCCTGAGCCGCAAAATTGCCCAACGTTCTTCAGAAAAATCCTCCAGGTCCTGCAAATTCTTTGATTTTCCAGCATCTTTTGCATATTTGAACCCTTTACAGCAGTTACGATTTTGAGATCCATCTTTTCACACTGAGGACAACTGAGGGACTCATACACAAGTATTAAAAAGCTTCAAACATTCACTGATGCTCCAGAAGGAAACACATTGCATTAAGAATTAGGCGGTGTAAACTTTTTGAATTTGAAGATCAAGGTAAATTGTACTGAATTTGTCTTCTGGGAGACGTGTAAGTATCTTCTGTTGCTTCAGAAGGGCAGTACTAAATGAAGAAAAAAAAGATACATAAACAAAATAAGAAAAATTTGGACATCATCATGCTGTTCAAAAGTAAACTTAAAAAACAAACAAACTGATAAACATTTGAGCGGGGGCATTTTTATAAATTCAGCTATTTTTTTTTTTGTCTTTTCCACTATATGTGGACTATATGTAAAGGGATGTCAAACGATCAATTGCAATTAATTGCATCCATGTTTATATTTAACAAAAATATTATATTTATATATGAAATATTTATATTTATATATAATAAATAGTATATACAGTATACACGCATATATTATGTAAACACAAACTTTTATTTTGAATGCGATTAATCGCAATTAATGGCAGCACTAGAGAGAGAGAGAACATTGTCCCCAAGGACTGTGTGAAACTGAAATTGTGATTGAAATATCCAGACATGACATGCCTTATAGATCAAAACAATATGTATTGTCTTCTTACACTTATGTGTTAACTCTCATCATCCATCTCCCATTATGTGGTATGTGTGTGTGTGTGTGTGTGTGTGTGTGTGTGTGTGCGCGCGCTTTCACTTGATGCATTTGTCAGGTTATGGGATTCATAATTCATAATATTGGTTAGCGGCATCACTCACTGTGAAGGGACCTTTCCTTTGTATTTAAAAACCTGCCTTCTTCCCTCTCTCTCTGTCTCACCCTCTCTTTCTCTCCCTATGTTAGTGACTAACCCTCATACTTAGAAAACTCAAACACCTACACTTTCCATATGTGTTCAGCTCACTTTCCACTGGATATCAATTTATTTTAGTTCAGTCTTTATTGAGCATTGGCATAATGTCATTTGAACACTGGAGTAGTTTTTTGCTCAAATAACAATCAGGGTTTTTCCTGGGTCCGAAATGATCTTTTGTGGTGGTGGACGACGAACACAGTCATCCACAGACATAGTACAAAGCCCATTACTGACAAATAAATACAACATAAATGCAAAGAAGTGGTTTGTAATATTAACTTATATCCTATTTATTCATGAATTAAAAAATAACAGATCATACGTGTATCAAAAGTGCTTAGAACTATTTTATATTTAAAAATCTGTAAATTTAAATGTAAAATGTTACTGCTTGACTAATTTGAAAGTAATAAAATGAATGACAAAGTAACACATTACAATGCAAAAGTGGCAGGTCTGTTTATTTTGGTAACACTTACAATACAATAAGGTCTCATTTGTTAGCATTAGTGTATTAACTAACATGAACTAACAATGAGAAATAGGTTTGTTACAGTATTTAGTTAAGTTTAGTTAGTTAAAAATGTTCATGTCATTGTTACTTCACAATACATTAACTAATGCTAATAACAAATACAGCTTGATTTTAATAATGTATGAGCAAATGTTGAAATTAACATTAATTTAGATTAATAAATGCTGTAGAAGAATTGTTCATTCTTAGTTCATATTAACTAAAATAGTTAACTAATGCTGAGACCTTTTTGTAAAGTGTTAACATTTATTTTGCATTTGCACTGGAAGACTTAATATACAGCTCATTTGACATGCAGTATCAGATTGTTTTTTTTTTTTTTGTCCATTGCTATGGTTATCACTGTCTATCGGATTTAATCTTACATTTAAATACTGTTGTCAATCTAGAAACTTTGCAATGTGTAGTTAGCAGTATGAAAAGAGCAAAGATCACTGCCATTATAATCACTGAAGCTGTCAATTACAACGCAAGGTACACAAAGCTACACTCTTGCTAAAACTTCTGTTATAATCAATGAACCTGTCTGTCTTCGCTGTGCAATGAATCTCTTATTTGCATTTTGTTTATACTTTGTTGGCTATAATGAAAGGATTCGTGAGCATGCAGCAATTGCGCTGAACAGAAACTCCTCCATTTTGTGCAGTGTTGAGTGGATTTTGACTAACTTAAACGCATTTGATTGGCTACGCGCTTAACACATATGTCTGTGATTGGCTACAGAGCTTAATGCTGGAAAAACACACTGTAAATAGAAATGCTCTTCACAGAGCGCTTACACAAACACTCTTTTTAAAGCAGACTGCTACTGCAGAATGGCAGATATGGTCACATTAAATTATCAAATAAATCTTTGGCGGGACAAATTTATTTTGGTGCCCACAAAAATATTTTCAATGCAGGAAAAACCCTGAAAATGTTGCAATAACAATTTATTGTCTGTAAATAGGAATAAGGAAATTGTTTTGATAAACTGCATGATAAACACTCTCTCTTACTCACACACACACATACACTCACAATAAAAAAGAAAAACATTTGTTTTGAGCTTGAGCAGAGCTGACAGTTTTTGAAGGACAAGCTTTTAGCTCTCATATCACTCACTCACACACACACACATCAGCTAAATGGGGCTGTGAGCCACTGCAGTGTGTGTGTGTGTGTGTGTGTGTGTGTGTGTGTGTGTGTGTGTGTGTGTGTGACGGAGTGTTTTCACTTGAGTCGTAGGCCAGAATTAGAAACACTTCAGAAAAGCCCTCCAGAATGAGCACACCCAGATACTTTAGCCTAACAGGATCGAGAGAGAGATGGGGTGGTGAGGTGACAAAAAGCATTTAGATACACAAGAGAATAGAATACCATTAGAGAGAGAGAGAGAGAGAGATGGGGAAGTAGATGGTTGGAGAGGTAATGAATGTAAACATATGAATACAGGGTGTCTTTATTGACATTAGAATCATTTGATTTCGCTTCTGGCCCTTCTGTTAGGGCTGCACGATTAATCGTAATCAAATCGAAATCGCGATTTGGCTTAGTGCGATTATGACATCGCAAAGGCTGCGATTTTTAATTATATAAATATGTACACAGCGTGTTAGTGAAGAGCTGCTCTGTGATCAGTAGTAAATGACGCTCCATCTGAGAGCACTGCATTAGAAAAAGCAACACACGTCAAATATACAAACTTTCCAAACATAAGAAGCCTTTATGAACTTCTTTTCTAACAAAAGACAACATTTAATGTGTTTTTACTCCAAACTCTCTTCATAACGTCAGTTGAGTGTTTGAAATAGCATTTTGATTAGCATTAGATTATAAATATACTTTATTATTACGGAAATATTACGCGTATATTTGGAGTATTTGGAGTATCTGCTCAAGGGCGCCCTCCAGCGTCCAGTATGAAACAGACATGTTTAGCGCCAAGTAAAGCTCACTCAATCCTATTTAGGGTAAAAATAGGAAAAATAATTCCTCTCTCTAAAGAACTTTGAGGGGAACATACAGTATAATCAATATGTTTTTCTCCAGTGTACATAAGTGTACAGGTTTTTTTTTTTTTTTTCACAGTGGATGCATAAGAGGCACGTAGTTCATATTAAATACATGGACTCCATTTTTGATTTTTCATACCTCCTGACAAAAATAAAGAAATTGAGACAGATTTTTTATCATAATAATATAATATTTGATAATAAATTCTTAGACCTTTCTAATGATTTATAGACTTACTGCTTGCATGTTAACAGGTAATTTCCCTGAACATAGCATATAGCGAACCGTACCGAAACCGTGACCCTAAAACCGTGACAAAACCCGAACCGTGTGTAATTTGAACCGTTGCACCCCTAATGTGTGTGTGTGTGTGTGTGTGTGTGTATGTATGTGTATATATATATATATATATATATGTGTATGTATATGTATGTATATATATATATATATATATATATATATATATATATATATATATATACAGTATCTTACAAAAGTGAGTACACCCCTCACATTTCAGCAACCATTTTAGTATATCTTCTCAAGGGACAATACTGTAGAAATTAAACTTGGATATATTTTAGAGTAGTCATTGTGCTGCTTGTATAGCAGTAGAGATTTACTGTCCTCTTAAAATAACTTAACATACAGTCATTATTGTCTAAATAGCTGGCAACAAAAGTGAGTACACCCTAAGTGGTAACAGTTGTATGTCGTTTAACCATGCAAAGCCACATGTCCTATTCATCATGTTCTTGTTTTTGTCTGCTTGACAGGACCATACAAATGTGTGTATTAGAGCAGTTAAAATTTGGTGCTTTGAGTACAATTCTCTCATACTGACCACTAGATGTTCAACATGGCACCTCATGGCAAAGAACTCTCTGAGGATTTGAGAATTAGAATTGTTACTCTCCACAAAGATGGCATAGGCTATAAGAAGATCGGTAACACCTTGAAACTGAGTTACAGCACAGTGGCCAGGGTCATACAGAGAGGTTTTCCAAGACAGGTTCCACTCGGAACAGGCCAAAGTTGAATCAGATAAGTTGAGACCTTGTGCTGTGCGTCAGGTGCAGAAGCTGGCTTCAAAAAACAGATGCATGAGTAGTGCCAGCATTGTTTTAGAGGTTGCAGAAGCAGAAGGTCAGCTTGTCAGTGCTCGGACCATACGCTGCACACTGCAACAAGTCGGTTTGCATGACCGTTGTCCCAGAAGGAAGCCTCTTCTGAAGCTGGCTCGCAAGAAAGCCTGCAAACAGTTTGCTGAAGACAACCTGTCCAAGAGCATGAATTACTGGAACCATGTCCTGTGGTCTGATGAGACTAAGATAAACTTGTTTGGCTCAGATGGTGTCCAGCATGTGTGGCGACACTCTGGTGAGGAGTACCAAGAAAACTGTGTCTTGCCTACAGTCAAGCATGGTGGTGGTAGCATCATGGTCTGGGGCTGCATGAGTGCTGCTAGTACTGGGGAGCTCTGCTTCATTGAGGGAAACATGGATTCCAACATGTACTGTGACATTCTGAAGCAGAACATGATTCCCTCGCTGCAGAAACTGGGCCGAACGGCATGATAATGACCCCAAACACACCGCCAAGATGACAACTGCCTTGCTGAGGAAGCTGAAGGTGAAGGTGATGTCTCCATGACCTGAACCATATTGAGCACCTGTGGGGCATCCTCAAGCGGAAGGTGGAGTGCCATGTGTCTAACATCCAGCAGCTCTATGATGTCATTATGGAGGAGTGGAAGAGGATCCCAGCAAAAACTTGTGTAGCTCTGGTGAATTCCATGCCCAGGAGGATGAAGGCAGTGCTAAATAACAATGGTGCTCACACAAAATATTGACACTTTGGACACAGTTTTGACATGTTCACTTAGGGTGTACTCACTTTTGTTGCCAGTTATTTAGACAATAATAGCTATATATATACTGTATATATGAAGAGTCCGTTTTAGCGAATCAGCGCGCAGTATTCAGGTCAGGTGACAAGGCTTCTAGTCATTTCAAAAAGACGCTCTAGCTGAGGGAAGTTTCATCAAAGCAGACTAAAAGTGATCGAGGATTTATAATTTCGACTCCTGCAAGTCCTTGTACACCATACACGTCTTACATGTTGAACCCTTGGTTGTCCTTTTGCGTTTGTGTGTGTGCGCGCGCGCGCATGTGTGTGTGTGTGTGTGTGTATGTGTGTGCCGATCTGTTAGTTTGTGAGTGTGCGTTTGTGTGCACACGTGTTTGAGTGTGTTTTAAATGCAATTACAAAGCAATTACTTGGTTTTGTTTATCTGAAATATGGAGTTACTGTTGGAGTTATCTGCTTTTGCTAAGAAACAAACTTTTAATATATATAAAAAAAACATACTTTAATTTTGTAAATTACTTGTATTTTTTGGAGTTACTATTACTTAATCAAAACAACCCAACTCCAGTTTGATTGATATTACTTGGAATGCACAATAAAAACATGTTTTGTGAGAATTAATAAAAACAAATGAACTCTTCATACACACACATATATATTTATATATATTAGTGCTTGGAAATTACTAGTCTATGTACATGTGTGTTAGACTGTTGCATCACAACATGTTGTAAATAAAAACACATAAACGGCAAAATGATTTGATACTCACTGATTGGCCATGCAATTGATGAAAAATTACTCTGTAGCAATCCATGTTTAATATGGCTTATCAAGGTAAAATAGTTATTTGGTGACTCTTTCTCAATGTCCTGTTCTCTGTTTCATTCAGCTGCATTCCATCTAGACATTAGAAAGGAAGAATGCGTATTTTTGCGCACCCTCTTTAGACTTTTGACAGCTCTTAATGCCCTGAACTGAAAGTCACAGTGTGCATTGTTGGAGTAAATTGCTGTTTGATGAATCGGACCTCAACATACTGCCGTAAATCACTTTGTAACCAATCACGAAATTAAAAATAAAGCCCTTTTTTGGCACTTTGTTTATCGTTGTCTCTTCATTGTTTTCATGACTAATCATTGGTGTCAGTGTTGAATGTTTCAGCCACCTTTCTCACATTCCTTGTTGTTTGACTCCCAGGGCTCCAGCTATGTTGCAGCCATCAGATCGCCAATTAGAAGCTTGGAGCTTGAGAAAACCAATGTGCATCAGATGGTCAGTGAATGGTCTGTGGGTAGGCCATTTGAGAGTAGCCCCTCCCCATTTCCTTCTTCCTCCTCTGTGTTGTTCGGTATACATGTGTTAATCATGTACTGGGGAGAGATCAAGCATATAGTGGAGCTAGTAGAGGTGGCTAGGAGCTCATCGTTTGACAGCAGATGACAAAAAGCTTCTGACAGCATATAATTTATTATAGGGAAGCCTAAAATTAACTATTTAATACCTTTATGAACAAGCTATAACAGAGGTTCAAATGGTGCTGTGGGAAACGCGCACCCACTGCAGCCCTCTACAATGCGAGTACATATGAGACAAAATTTCACACTAGGCGACTAAAAAACATCTTTAATTAGCCAATGGCTAGTAAATTGTATGATTTCGCTCACCTGTGATTGAGTTAGAGGCAAAAAATAAGTTTAGAGGACATATAATTTCATTGCCTGCTGAGCTTTGCGCACTGTTGCATGGCTGAAAGCGCCCCCTATTGCTTTTTTCGTGCACTCAACATGAGAGAAAGAGAGAGGCTTGGGGCAGTTCACATGCCGTGTCTAAAAATGCTTGGAAAACGGCAGCTGCACCGCTTTCTAAAGCGCTTCCGCTGTTTTCTCTGCATGTATCTGACAGCATGCAAAAACTATATTGAGTTCTCTTTCACGTCAAATTTCGCCCAAAATTATGTCAAAATGCCTGTCTTGGTGAGAACCCTAGTAAACATGGTCGGTTATCTCTTAAGTGAACGTAAACAGTTGAGAAAGACTGTTATAACATTATCAGTATATTGGATCCGTTACTGTGCATTATGTCTTAAAGTGACAACAGCTTAAAATTGCTTCTGCTGTCTGTTTTTAATGTTAATTAAACTGCAAAAGACAGAAAAAATCACTCGCTGCTCTTGACTGAATAACTTTTGCAACTTTAATAAGGATTCAGCTATATTTAATTTTTACAGTGAAGACTATGCAGTGTTATTTTACATTTGATTACTTTATTCAATTTTTGTAACTAATGTACCTAATCTGTATTTAACTACTGTTAGATCTACCTGAATAACCTGAAAAGGTTGCACTGCCAACTAAACTGACAAGCTTTTGAATAGGCATTTGAAAAATAACTTTACTAAATGGATAAATATGTCACGGACAATTTCAGATGGTTTTCTATTGATTTCCTCTGTGCATTTAAGTAGACAATTTACTCATGTCTTAAAAAAAAAACTGGAAATATCAGAGAATTTGAATATTGTGATATTAATAAAAAATATTAAAGTCATTGAGAAGGCATGGAAATATTTATAGTGAATAATCTAAAAGATCTAAAATATGTGTACTGTATTATATGCTAGCCTATTAGTAATTACAAGAAATTTTGTTGTAATAAAAAATCATTGATATTCATTGGTCTTAAGACGTGGGATTTTCATTTCATTTTAAATTTTTATTTAAAAAGTACCTGTGCACAGTACAAATACAATGAAATAGGAGGATAAGTAGAGGAAGAGTGAAAAAAGAGGATGTTAATTTATATTTTGTAAGTAGACGGTATCTCCATCCATTTCCTTAACCCCTCCTCGAGCCTGGGTCTCCATGGCGATGATCTTTGTCAGATATGACCCCCAGAGATGTCTGACTAGCTTCAGGTTTATGTAGAAAGTGTGTGTTTGTGTGTGTTTACCTTTTTGGGAGCGCAGAGAAATGCCACCAGCAAGAAATATTCTTAGCTGACCTGCGCTTGACTTTCATGTTTACGGACTGTGTTTGTGTGTGTGCGCTGTCAGCTTTTATTTTAGGCAGTATCAGGGCTTTGACACGTTTGTGCAGTTGCTCAGGGCAAGAGCTTTCTCTTGCTGCAGATCTGATTCTCCTCAGAAGAATTTGCGTGTGTTTGTGTGTGTGTGTGTGTGTGTGTGTGTGTGTGTGTGTGTGAGAGAGAATCGTTCAGTGCAGGAAGTGACTCTGGCAATAGAGAGAGATGGATGAGGGAACGTCAACTCTTGCTGTGTGTGTGTGTGTGTGTGACTATTTTAGAGAGAATCAGCGCAGGAAGTCTGCAGTGATAATCTGAAGATGGATGAATGAATATTATCCACTGTGTGTAGATACAGTTTGTGTGTGTGTGAGAGAAAATATGATATGTCTCTACAGGCTGCCTGTAATATTGCACGGTTCCCAGCAGTCAAATCATGCTAATGTTATTGTTGACAATATTTAGAAGCAAATATTTTAAAATCTTCAAACATTCGTATTAGTGTGTCTGTGTCATATGCACATGGCACTTGAATGGTGCAGTCCCGCCTTTCAATATTAACTTTAATTCAGTTTAACTTAATTCAGTTCAGACTTTAGTTGTAAACCTTATTTTGTGCAAATGATGCAATGCAAGGAGATTAATGTGTCGGTTGGCAAACATGAAAAATTAAAAGCAAGGTTGGTGCATAATTGAACACAGGAAATTATGCAACTAATAGTGCAGTTAAAGAATAAAGTTTAAAAAGTCATTGCACATAGATCAGAAAATATTACATTCAATTATAAATAAATAACAGCGGTTAAACCATAAGTAATAAATGCATAAAGTTTACAAATAAATACATTTGCCAAATTAATAAGGCAAACAGATCAAATATTGTGATAAAAATGTTAATGTTTTGATTAAAATCATCAAGAGTGTGATTTCTTTTAATAGGGATTGGAGAGCATTGAGTTTTACTACTGACTGCTGGGACGCCAGTGTTAGGAGACCTAAGAGACCTGTTTGAAACGATCCTCACAAGCTTATTAGATATGGATTTAGGTGCAAACCCATTAAGGGATCTGTACACCGGTAACAGAAATTTGAAATCAATCCTAAAATTTACGAGAGGCCAATGAAGGGACTTTAAGACATGTGTAATGTGTGCTTTCATTCTGCTCTCTGTCAGCGCTCGTGCTGCAGCATTAATTTGTAGTCTAGCCGGCGTTCTCAGGAAGAGCAGACAGGAGAGCATTGCAGCAGTCCAGACATGCATCAATCTCTCAGCATCTGCTTGAGAGAGAAGCGCTTGGACTGTGTTTCTTAGCTGATAAAAAGCAGTTTAAGTGGCCCGCCTGATGTGGACCTTAAAATTCAAATCCGTGCAAAACGATACACAGAGGATTTTAACGTGAGACTTAGTATTCAAGAGAGGATTTTCGCATTGTAGACAGTTTCACTCTCCGCCCTTTATCCCTGACTAAGAGCCCTTCGATTTTCTCTTTGTTTAGTTTGGGAAAGTTCAGTGACACCGAGTGTTAATACTGTCCATACATTGATCCATCTCTACATTGAGCTGTCGAAACATCAACACATAAACCAATCTTGACTATATGGCTAAAATGAATGGTTGATACAGAGATGCGCAGTTGTGTATCAGCAGCAGGAGTATGAAAATCAATCCAGACTGAGTTAGTTTGGCCACCCTCAGTGTCAGAGTCAAATATAAGCATTTATACCACAAGCTAAAAAACGTCTGTTTTCTAACTAAAGTCTGATGGAGTATAGGAAAACTTGTAGGTGTTAACATTAGAATTTTACAATATGCTCTTGACAGTGAACGTGACTTAACCTTCACAGTCCAAATCGGTGTCAACACTGTTTTTAGGGGAGGAAGTGTTCTCCACTATCTACTGCAAACTCTCATTCCGGTTTGGTTTCAGTCAGGTATGGACCACCCATTTTTCATGATCCAGATTCCTGATGGGTGAAATCGGGTCCAAGACTACTTATATATTTATTTATTTATTCATTTAATATTCTGTGTCACTCTGAAACACACCAGATTATGCAAGTAAAATGGGTGATGAATAGGAATGTACCGATTTAGAAATTTTGGCCAATTTTGATAAGCAGTATTTATTGTCACGATATTGTCGGTAACCTATTAATGGTTAATATTATAAATCCATACACACTACTGTTCAGAAGTGTTTGTAAAGATTTTTTAACGTTTTTGAAAGAAGTCTCTAATGCTCACCAAGACTGCATTTATTCAATTGAAAATACAGTAAGTCATTGGGAAATTATTACAGTTTAAAATTTCAACATATTTTAAAATGTAATAATTATTCCTGAGATGGCAAAGCTGAATTTTCAGCAGCCATTACTCCAGTCTTCAGTGTCACATGATCATTAAGAAATCTTTCTAATATTCTGAATCTGTGCTTGCAAAACATTTCCTATTATTATTAACGTTAAAAAGAGTTGTGCTGTTAATATTTTTGTGAAAACTGTAAAAGATTTTTTTTCCAGATTCTTTGATGAATAGAAAGATTAAAAAAAACAGTATTTATTTATCTGAGAGAAATCTTTTGTAACATCATAAATGCCTTTACTGTCACTTTTGATCAGTTTAATGCAATCTTGCTGAATAAAAGTACGATTTTTTTTTTAAACAAGGTCTCACTGACCCCAAAATACTTAAAACTGAAATAAATAGTATATTTATAGTATTTATGTATTTTTATTATACTTTTTATTATAAGATGGGTCCAGAATGAGATGAGTTTTATTTTTGAAATCTGCTATAGAAAAAAAATAATATTCTTTGAATTACTGTAGAAAAAATGTCCTCTTGGATGCTGGTTAGATGGTACCTTTTGGTATACAAGAGAATTCTTAACTAGGCAGAATAGGCAAAAATATTCGATGTTGACCAATTCCTGACATAAAACTCTAATGGGCTGGTGACTAGGCTTCCTCCCTAGTGAATATATCTTCAAAGACTTTGGGAGGGCTTTTCTTTTCCTCTGTTACTGGAAGATACATGCAACCAATACACTGATCTGAAGCACCTATAATGTAACATCAATGTTTTATATAATTTAGCCAACTCAAGAACTCTTTACAGCAAAATAGGGTTCTTTATATGAAGGAGAATTTTATTACTGTAACAGCCTTTATTTTTTACCTGTTGCTTAGTGATAAAGGAAGAGCATCCTTGAACATAAACTGTGTAGTCTTGAGCACAAACCCAATTAGGAACACAATTGTGTGTACGTGCCTGGGTTCGCGCCCATGTTTGTGTCCCCTCTCGGCAGTTTGTTCTCCTACACTGTAATCATCATAATCGTCTGATTACAAAGACTTATTCAGCACTCCCCTAAGAACCCTCCCCATCTGTCTGCTTCAAGTGTACGTGGGTGTCTACGTCCCTTATTTGCCACACAAAGATATATTTTGTTAGTGGCCTTAAACCCTATTTACGTGTTACAGGAAGTTCCGTTTTGATCAAAAATGGTAGTAATAGTGTTCGATCGACTTCCTCTGTTAGACTTCATACGGCTACGGTCTCATGAGAGCAGAGCGAGAGAGACAGATAAAGGGAGCGTTCACCACAGCCACTATTAACTAACAGACTATTAATTGTGTTTGCGTGCGAAGACGCTGTCTCCAGTCTGCAAAGTCACCGCCGCCTTCAATTGGCACTCGCTCTGGCACGACATCCAATCAGCAGGCAGCCTGCCAGAGACTGACAGGGATTTAACTCGCATACCCCTCCCACATCACTTAGTCATGCCGTGCATTTCCACATCAGCCAATTAGTAACCCATTACAAAAGCAGTACAGAGTATACACACTAACGAGCATTTGATGGTAATATTTAACTTCTATTTCATCAATGTCAGGATGAGAGTGACTTTCTTTCTCTGTCTGTCTCCCTCATGTCTGCTTCCCAGAAATTCTTTAACCTGTCTGGTCATTTTGCAAGCTCCTTCTATCCTTCTTCATTTCTTCATCTGTCCTCTCTCATCCTTTCCGCTTTCATTTTTCAGCCATGCCTCTGTTCCTATCTGTCCCCGTCTTCATCTTCGTTTGACTCCTCTTCTACCCCATACGGTCTATCGGTTCTCTTTCATCCAGCGTTCATCCGTTCCACCTCTCCTTTTCATCTGTCTCCTTTCAGCTGTGTCTCTCCTTTCTCTTTCTTTCTGTCTAACTGTATCTTGTTTTCCACTGGCCCTCCCCTACCTGCGCGCTCCTCTGTTGAACGCCGAATGTTCTTTTCAGGCGCAAAGGTCATGGAAAGGTCATGGTCAGCGTTTAGATTCTGGGAAGTAAAAGCTGAAAGGGAGCCACACTCTCTGGAGAGTGAGAGAGAAAGAGAGAGAGATTGTGTCAATGCTAGAGCACTGAATAAGATGTATGCAGGGCAATTCAAGCACGATCTTGTCTGACTCCAATATTAGTTTCCCGCTAATCCCTTTTCATGAAGATCTATGGGAGAGGTGGTTACAGTCAGTAAGATGTGTATTTAAAAATTAAGATGTTAACTTTAATGTTTAAAACTATGAAATTAACACCTTGTTTTGTTGGGTCAGGGTCATGGAGGTCTGTAACATAGAGACTGTTTGTCCACACTTGAAAAGCGTAACATGCATAACATGCATTTGGAATCGAAACATGTGGCAACCATCTTCTTAAACTTGTTATTAATATTTTGATTATATTAACAAATTGTTGGCCATATTGTGGAGCCCTACGAACAAGTGCAACAAACCTGGAGGTTTTTTTTTTTTTTATATTAATCACAGTTTCCCCAAATCATGCAGCCATATTTTCCTGTAAATTTAAGAAACGTATTTCATGTTGTTATCCCATTACAGTTATTGTTCTTATAAAAAAAAAAAAACCATATAATTAATTACCTGTGTTACGTCAGTTTAAAATCTAAATGGTCAAACAACAAATATTTCAAAAATCAATATTTTAGACAATATTATTGCACTGCCTTTCTCTGTTGCCCTTTGTCAACTTGAATCACTGTCGGAATGAGCATTTATGGTGACTATATATTGAGTGTTTTTTTGTTTTGTTTTTTTCACAGAAATTCACTTTTTCTCTGTGTTACGGTGACATTACTGTTTCAGACACACAGAACTGACTCATTGATCATGAAATTTCTTAGCTATTTTCATTATTTGATTATCAATTTTAAATTATTATTGACATCATTATTATTATGTTTGTTACAGCCTTAATTATCTGGACTGGTCATGAAAAAGCAATATTGGATTATCTCTAATGAGAAGAACACCAGATGACTGTTACAACATCAATATAGCATATTTGTTAGATATCATTTTGTTTTCTTTCCTTAGAAGAACTGAATGCATTAAAAGTGGATGTACTACACTGTCAAAGGAATCAATATATATTTACTTGGAGCTAAATTTGAGCTAATTCAGAATGTAAGATTGATTGGGTTAACTACAAAAAAGAAATTAATCCTAATGAATTATTTTAATGTATTGACTGGTGTACTGTATAGTGAGGCACGTTAATTCCATGATTTAATTGGCTTCATTACCGGGCGGTTGTATAACTCTCACTTGTTTTGAGTTTGTTTCTTTTTTCTGCCAGTCTTTCACCCTTTTTATCTCCTCTCTTTTCCTCTATCTAAGCATCTCTTTATCTCTTCATCTCACCCTCCATCTATCTATCCCTCTTCTCTTTCATTTGTCCTCTGAGACCTTCTCTCTTTTCTTGGTGGTCGATGCATGTTTGGCTAAAACATGGGGGTGGTTTTGGAAAGTTTTCTGTTTTGATTTGTCCTTCATGCCTCTTTAAATATATTTCTACAGAGTTGCCGTTTGTTCTCTAGCTGTTTCATGTATCGCTTTACAAAAAAATTGCAGTAGTGAAATGAAAGTTTAGAGTACATTTGAACTGCTGTTGTTTGTTTTCTGTTTCATTGCCTCTGTTTTGTTCTTTGTTTTTTTCTTTGTGTGTATGTAGTGTGCTTTGAGTGAGTTTATGAGATTTCTGAGTGTGTGATATTGTGAAGAGAACAGAGATGGACGAGAAGCTGTACCAATCTCTGGCGCGGCCCCACCCCGGCCTGGAGCTTAGTTACTCCAGCTCATCTGATGAAGAGGATGGTACCAACCTTCATCACAAACACTACAGAGAGGCGCACACCCGCCCCGATTA
Source organism: Ctenopharyngodon idella (assembly GCF_019924925.1). Taxonomy (NCBI): domain Eukaryota; kingdom Metazoa; phylum Chordata; class Actinopteri; order Cypriniformes; family Xenocyprididae; genus Ctenopharyngodon; species Ctenopharyngodon idella. Next base: position 24,753,879 of record NC_067224.1, on the reverse strand, counting down.
TGAACCTGACCGGAGATTCACCTACAACAGCCACAAAGTCCGTAGGAAACCCTTGGAGCAGCCCCAGAAAGGTGAGACTTCCTGTTTGTGTGTGTTCAAAAGAATAGCATTTATTTGAAATAAAAATCTTTTGTAACATTGTAAGGGGCCGTTCACATATCGTGTCTAAAAATGCGTGGCCACACCGCTTTCTCCTTCTTTCCAAAGTGCTTGCGCTCCCGTGGCATCTGCCTTTGCTATGCAACCATGAACTGCGCTCTCCACGACGACGAGGATTAATTAGCAAAGGATTAATTGATTTCTAGCCCTTGCATTAGCTTTACTACTAGATATATTTATGGAGATGAGAAATAAAAACCTGCCCTGTACAGCTATGATCAGCTGTTCAGCTGAGCTTTCGATGTTGTTATGGAAAGGCCGAAGCTGATCGGTTGGTTCTTGTCACATGACCTGCTTGCGGCATTCTGAAAAGTTGAGATGTTTTTTAAAAAAAAAGCGCATCGCACCCCATGCGCATCACGACCGCGTTGCACAGCATGCTATTATGAGTGCCTACATTTGAAATAACGAACTTGTGCGCAAAAGTCGCGATATGTGAACGGCCACTAAATATTTTTACTGTCACCTTTGATCATTTCAGTGCACCCTTGCTGAATAGTCAACAAAACAAAACAAAACAAAAAAAACATCAAGATAATGTTGTTCGAAAGTTTGAAAAGAGATAATTACAATAACACATAAAGAGTAATGTCTTGTTTTGTATTTGAAAAGCAGTAGACATAGAGTTGTTGAAGTATATAGTTTAATTTAATATGTACAGCAGTTTCATTCATATATTATGACCAACTTATATAACAAGAAAAGGATGACAAATGAAATTTCCACAAGGATAAGTGTGCATGTGTTTACGAAAGAGAGATAGAGAGACAGCATTAAATGATGACACATAATTAATGTCCCTCTACATTTAGCGTAGCACTGGAGGTGTTATCATAAGCATCTGACATCTCATGAAAAGCTGCATTATCTAAAGTTGATCTAAAGTTGTTGTGTTTGTTGTTTTGATAGTTGCTTTAATGAAAGTGATTATATGGTGTGATTCCTCAGTAAGTAACAGAATTCTTTGAAAACCCACTGTAAATTGAAATGAGCCATCAACACACACACCAAACATCAAACACGTTTGTCATTAAATAATAATGGGATGTGTGTTTTACTGTTGAATAATGATTTATAATTTAAATTTTAAAATAATTTTAATAATATAATTTATTTCACCCTTTATTCTTCTGTCTTTGATATTCTACATTCATGGAGGCATTTTTGCTTGTCTGAGTCCCAAGGGTGAAATATTTCCATTAATTAAAGGATTCCCTATAACTAAGACACACACGAGCAATGTTCCCTTTCATTTTTATTCTTGCTGAGTAGAACTAAGTTCGGTTGGACCCTTTGGCCACCTGAACAGAAACGTGCTAGATGTAGAGTATATAAGTTATTTTTGATTATAAATCGAAATTACATTAACAAAAAAAAGAAAGAAAAAAGAGTGATTACATATTATATAAATATGTATTATATAAATTGTTAAATATGTATGATTGAATAATATATAATTAATAAAAATATATGCTTAATAATAAATGATGTTATCCAGATGGCATACATATTATTTTTCTGTCTCGAAAAATAAATAGAAACAAGACGGAAAAATAATAATGCATGGCCTCTGTGGGTTTCTTTTTGCATAACAATTTATTAACTCAACTTTCCCCAGAAGATTTCTCATAGCTTTTTGTCCAAAAAATAAATAAATAAAAATCAAAGGATATATGGAAAGTTGAAATGCTGCAGAATAGGGCTACACCCTTTTAGTCAACCAAAGCAAATTTTTATTGGTCGCAGAAAAAAAAAATCTTCATAGGAAGTGGTTAAATCACATAGTCTGTGAATGACAAATCATTAACGCAACTGGTCTTTATGGTAATTATGTCGAGCAGGAAATTCAAATGTTCGCCTATCATTCATCGACCTCAAACATCTTATCATTTGAAACGTAAGTAGTAGACTAACGTTAGCCACTTTACATGGCTGTTCGCTCTAATGTTAACCTTGATACATGTGCGCTATTATTAGGCAAATATCCAAATGTTCGTTCGAATTGTGGAATTTAAATTAGTACAGCGCTTACTGCATGATGTTTAACCTAACGTGCATTTCTTTCTATAGGTGCAGCTATTATACTAGTGCGGAGATGAAGAGTCAACATTGTCAACTTCATCTTTGCAGCAACACTGACTCAGAAAACACAAGTTTATTAATAAATTATTAAAATGTTCAGACATTCAGTTTATTAATAAATTATTAAAATGTACTTTTGCTGGTGCCGCCACGGCAAGCTTTTTATGTGCACTTGAGTGCTTAATTTATGCTTTAAAGGCTCAATATTATGGTTTAGTATTTCTCTGTGATGTAGAACCGTGTTAGCAATGTTACATACAATATTCTTTCTCAGCCCTTAAACCCCAACCATTTTCTGATGGCCACTCCCCCCTACCCCCAGTACATATTTAAGTAAGTAATATCATAAGCATTCGACTAATCAATTATTGGCTTAAATGAACGACTATGAAAATCTTTGTTCAGGGCCAGACCACTTAGCTGTAATTGAAGGAATGTTGAGCTTTTCGAACATCATTTTTAGTCTACCTTCATTGCTGCATTTTAATTTTCACCTGTGTGGGATCAGCATCAGGATAGATAAATAGATACATACATACATACATACATACATGCATACATATATACATACATACATATCTACAGCGGCGGTTAAGCAGATTACAGTGAAGCTTTTTGTTTCCTCTATGGAATTATTCAAATGCTACATGCAGAACAAAACATTCCATTCTAGTTACCACGGAAACAGCTTTACAAATAGAGAGAGATGGAAATGGAGATAGAGAGAGAGAGAAAGAGGGAGAAATGGAGAGAGAGAGGTAAAGAAAGGTCTTTCACCCACTCCTCTTACCCTAGCTTTTTCCATCCATGTCTGCTTGCAGACAATTGTGTGTGTGTGTGTGTGTGTGTGTGGGTCAGGCCGAGAAGCAGGGGTCATGTTCTCAGTGAAGGACGGAGAAGTGCATCGTGGGCAATTAGTACTGAGATGATTAGAGCAGGGAGAGCAGTGAGAGGGGTCGCCACAGAGACAGGAGTCAGAGAGGTAGAGGAGAGGATTCTTAAGGACACTTGAGTAAAGAGCTCACTCCTTACACACACACACAGGTTTGAAAAATCACACTTCCTCTGCACACACACACACTTAGTGCTACACACTTCCGGGAAAGCCCATCAAGGGCCCATCACCTTCACCTCAACAAATGAACAGAAGAGAAGAGATGAGAAGATATGAGGGCAAGAGATGAGTTGAGGAGAAGGGACAAGATGAGGTTGGAATAAGAAAAGAGATAATAAGAAGAGGCAACATGAGATGAAAAGATATTGAAGAAAGAGATAGTAGCCTGCTATATAAATATATACCTGCTCACAACACAAAGTTCCCAAAAAGACCAGTCAATGGTAGTCGACATTGCTAGTCAGCATTGGAAACACTAGTTGTTTACATTAAATCTAAATAATTTATCCCAAATCTTACATGCGTTCGTTTTCTCCATATCACTCGCATGCAGACATAGAGGAATGTCCATCTGGAAGAAGGCAGTATTTTGACTTGGGAAAAAATGCTTTTGTGCAGGCTTATTTCATGTCAAATTGGCATATAACAATTAGGCCTACTGGTGCAAAATTTTATATGGATTTAAAGGGGAAACATGAATCAGAACTTTACAACAAAAGATCATACATCAACCTAAACTAATATCCTAAGGAATAGACTACCCTTAAATAATGTAGTTGCTGGTACACGTCAAGATTTTCTTGCGATTTTGCCACCTGACATGTGTACAGGTACTTTACACAAACAAGACGCATGTTCAAACCTGATGTGCAAGGGGTGGTAATGAACAACCATGACAAGCAGATTTTTGTTCGTTAACTTTAATTTGAAGAATTCTGTTTATAATAGGCTATTGAGTTTGTGCATATTGGTCCTGCACTGCCTATCAATTCAGCTGATAATGATAATTCAGTTTAATGTAGAATGATTATAATGCAAGGCAAGCACTTTGTATATATTTTTCAGCTGCATTCAGTGTGGGATTTGACTGTTTGATTCATATATTAAGTAGACTATTTAAAATGGCCCACTGCAGGTTTGTTATAGTCAACAAATCGGTTACAAAATTTACACTTAAACGTTAATGAAATTAGTTGTGGCACACATCCCTAGTGTAAATATACACTACCATTTTAAAGTTTGAGGTAAGTTTTTTTTAAAGAAATTACTATTTCTGTTCAGCAAAGATGCATTGAATTGATCAAAACTGACAGTAAACACTTAAACACTTATAATGTTACTAAGGAGTTATTTTGAACATTCTGTTTATCAAATAATCCTGAAATAAAAATTATAAAATACCATGTATCCATGGTTTCCACAAAAAATATTAAATAGCACAACTGTTTTCAACATTGCTAATAATAAGAAATGTTTACAATTGTAAGTGGATCCTCATGAAAGAGATAAAATTTAACGAGGAAGGATCCACTTAATAGTTTGATCCACTTATAATGGTTTGCATTTTGCACCCTTTCTGGTGCACCCATAGTATTTTTTGAGTACCAGTGCTCTTAGACAATATTGTTTTCCTAAAAAGATATGTTTCTTGAGCACCAAATCAGCACATTAGAATGATTTCTGAATGATCATGTGACATTGAAGACTGGTATAATGTCTGCTAAAAAATTCAGCTTTGCCATCATTTTAAAATGTATTAAGATAGAAAACTGTTTTAATTTTTAAATTGTCATAATTTTTCACAATATTGCTATTTTGATAAAATAAATGCAACCTTGATGAGCATAAGATACTTCTTTCAGAAAAATAAAAATCTTACCAACCCAAAACATTTGAATGGTAGTGTATGTCTGTCATTTAATATTATTAATGCTTTGGCAATATAAAACTTTTTTTTACCATGGCAATAAATCTACTTGAATCTTGAGAGAATGTGGCGTTATGTGTGTGTGTGTTCTTGTATACATGGTTTATGAGGACACAAATGTGTATAATGACATGGGTATTACAACGTAAACATTGTTTATGAGGACACTTCCTGTGTCCTTGTAAACCTAATGGATTAAAAAACATAATAAATGGTGTTTTTTGTTGAAATTCAAAAAAATGCCGACGGTTTTCTGTGATGGGTAGGTTTAGGGGTAGGGGTAGTGTAGGGGGATAGAATGCACGGTTTGTACAGTATAAAAACCATTACGCCTATGGAGAGTCCCCGTAAACCACATATACAAGTGTGTGTGTGTGTGTTTGTATTCTAGTGTGAGTTGTCAGAACTGAAGAGAAAAATAGTGCTAGTACGCACACACACAATGTGTTTCTGTGTGAGAGAGTGCATGTGTGTAAACCCATATGTCTCTTACATGCTCATTCTTGGGGGAATTTAAATGGTTTTCACATTTTGTGCAGTTAAAAGCAGAATTCTTTTCTGTTAAATATTTATTTGGGGTTTTACAAGCCATTCTCCATCACTGAAGAGAGAACAAAATTGTTTCTCAGCCAGGCTCCAGAAATCTCAGCAGTCAGTTCACAGCTCCAGCACTGAACTCTAATCCACTAGCCTGTACGAGAGTGTGTCTGTGTACTAAAACTTTGATTTGTGAAATAGATTACATTAAAACACTCCTCTCTGTTTTTGATTCTCACAGATTTCTCGGACCCCTCCCAGACTGTGTTCCCTGATTTCCAGACAGAGCTTCATGCAGCTAATCAGGAGCTTGCGTACCCTGGAGGCGTGTCTGCAAGTGTCCCCTCCGATCCTGAATCCGAGGGCGGCGCCTCTCCTGACCACGCCCTGCGGTTGTGGATGCAGGAAGTGAAGTCAGAGCACAGTTCCTGCCTATCAAGCCGAGCGAACTCCGTTCTGTCCCTTACCGATACGGAACAAGAGCGCAAGTCTGAACCAGAGAACGGTACAAGTTTATTTTATATTATTAAAGATTGTATTATTATTATATGTTTTTGTAGGTCAACCAGTTTGTGGTGTGGTGATAATGATTATGTTCAATAATATTTCATTTTTGTGCGTGTGTGTGTGTGGGTTACTCTAAAGTGCCCTCATCAGTGTATGACTTTACAATTTTAATGAGAGCTGCCGCAGAGGGAGATACACACACAGTTAAACAGACTTCCCAGTCTTGCTGCACACACACACCACTTTCACTACGCTTCTCAGTGATGCAATATTTATGTGGTGCACTAATAACTACTACAGTGTGTAAACTACACTCCATTATCTCACACTTGTACTCACACACACACACGCACACATTAAGGTTATGTTATTGTTAAACACACTTACATAAGGTTGTATTTGATTGACCCCTGCGGGAGCATTGCAGATCATCGTCTTCGAGATGATTTGGTATATCTGGTCGTGTAGTGCTTTCATCTCTCCACACAAAGGGTTCCTGCTCCTTTCTCAACATTCCTCCCTCCACGAACATCCTCATACATCCCTGTTGATGCTTGTAGTGTTTTTGTCTTCAACTGTAGTACTTGACTTGGAGCCGCTATCTGCTTTTTTGCTTTGCATCTCTCTTCCACGCACATAATGTATGCGCTCTCTTATCAAAGTCGCTTTGATAAGAAAGTGCCTGCCGAGAATATAAATTCAAATGTGAGCGGCGACAGTATGATAACACTAAAACAGTGTTATATCAATTAGTTAAGTGCTAAATAATTGTCATATCTTTGAAAACATGTTTTGAAATTAAAGTGTTTGATGTAGACTACTGTGCAGATACACACTTATTACTCTGTGTATTTTTCCCAGTGTTAGGAAAGAGTGACTAAAGTTTGTTTTTAACATGGCTGACAGTTATTTTACTAATAAGGTAAACTTTACCTAAAATTAAAAATTTTCATCATTAGCTAGGTTTCCATCTAAATGTGAAGCGAATCTTTTCAAAGTTTGCAAGAAAAGACAAAAAAGACAAATATGACATAGGTGCGTTTCCATCAAGTTGTTCGAGCGGATGATGGTGGTATTGGTAACCTAGTAACCAACAGTAAATAAAACACTGTAACCGAGCGTTCGTGAATGGTTCACCTAAACACTTAAGAATAAGACAACAAAAAACGAGGGAGTCGTATGAACTTTTCTCGACTTTATTAAGTGTCACACACATGTAAGAGGACAAGCCTTAAAACTCGCGACACTCCAGTACAAAAGTGTGACAAGCCCCGATGGGAAAATGCATTGCGCCAGTACATCCAGAATTAATGCATCATTTCTGTTACAACACCATCAGCGGAAACAGCCGATTACAATTAGTCACGTGGGTTTAATGTTTGCTGTGTCAGAATTTATTTGGCAAATGCATTTCCACCTCAAGTGAGTATAAAAACTTTTTTGCGAATTAAGGGATTTTTATTCGAAATTTGGAATATATGGTAAAATGCATGTGAAAAATCAATACAGAAAATTCCTTCGTATTAACACACTACATTGGGCCATATTTTTATTTTGGCCACACTACATTGAGCCGTATTTATATTTTGAAAAAAATGTGAAATATTTTGAAAAATGCCCCAGTGTTTAGATATACAATGAAAGTCACTGCGTTGCATTCCATTGTTGTTTGGAGCCCACCGTTCTTTAAAATATCATCTGCTGTGTTTCTCAAAAAAGGAAAGTCATACAGGTCTGGAGTGAAATCAGGGCGAGTAACAGAATTTTCATTTTTGGGTTAACTATCCCTTTAACAATTTAAGTGGCACATTTCTGCATGTAGGGGTTTAAAACAGATTTGAGGGGGGATGTGGGGGGATAGCATCCCCCATGTTGAAAAAAATGACAAAAAGCATCCCCTCTGTAAAGCCACCATCCCCTTTAGATTATCAGTGTTATGTATTATGTAAAACTTATTATGTAAATGAAATTTTTAAATTCTCTGTATGATAATTAACAAACTATAAATAACAGTGATTGACCAATCAGAACTCTGTGCACTGCGCACGGTCACGCCGGAGCTCTGATTCAAGAGCTTTCGTCATTTTTCGCACTTGTTCAAAAGGATCAGGAGAACGGTTCAAGTATGATATTACTTTGATCAGTGTTTTAAGAACATTCCCCTGACACATTCGAACGAATAACGAACATAGCTAAAGTGCATTGATGCCGTAAGGGGTCGTTGTCAAGGTGAATCACTGACAGTGAATGTCATCACAGAGGTGATAATGCACACATGCATATAGGCTATGTTAGTTACGTTTGTACAGGTTTATTTAATTTAATAAAAAACCTGTGTGCTCTGTTTATACTCCACTGTTTAAAACTGCTTGAACCATCCATTCAAGACACAGCTAACAAAGACTGTACCACTAATTGTTCTATATGCGAACTCAAGAACTCAAGAGTTGAATTTAATTCAGAAATAACTCTATTCTTTTTGTCCAAACTATCCAATGTTAGAGCTCTGGAGTGCTGAAAAGTGTGGGGCTCAAAACGAATTGTCATTTGGAACTCATTTATACGGTTATTTTTATAAAAAATATATGTTGATAATGATTGAACATGTCAGTGTGTGTGAGAGAGAGTCTGGTGGTGGTCACTCATCCAATACTACAATAATATAAATTATTTAATGAATTATATATTAATACAAACCCCCCCCCCCACACTGATGACCACACCATCCCCCTTGAATTTTTCTTTTTTTTTACTATGCGACGTCTGGGGGTGAGTGATATGATATGACCGAAACCGTATGTTACAATATATGTAATTTTATTTTGTGATAATGATATATATCACAATATAGTTATTTTTGCTGTAAATAAGGTTGTTATAAAAACTAATACTACCCTAACAAATGTACAAAAAGTAAAAACTTGTCAAACCTATTCAAGATAGGAAAAACTGGTTTTCAAATAAGGGAAAAAATACAGGGCGGGACTTGATTTTGTCCGTCGAGAATTGATTGGATCATTAGATCATTGTCGTTTGCTAATTGCTGCGGTCTTGTGAGTGACAGGTTGCTGGAAGGGAGGGATTATTGTCCCGCTCTTGTGCACGGTGCATACATCATCTGAGAAGAGTTGTCTTTGCGCATGGCAAGGGAATGTAATGTTTTCGTTTAAAGATTACGAGGGCACATTCATTAAAAAAAATTAAATGAAAATGCACAGATAAATCATTTATAACAAACACTACGTTATTCTGTAAAAAAACAACAACAAAAACAACACTTTTGTCAATTTTGATTTCATGGTGATCGCTTCAGAAGTTGGTAAGGCTTAACAATGCATGCAAAAGAATAAACTTTTGTGACGACGCAGCACTGCAACATCATGTGAGTGTAATCGCAATAGAGGCAATCCGAAATGTACTCATTGTCCAATTTCTACTGGTTAATCATATATTCTGGTGTGTGTATATATATATATATATATATATTCTCTTGCAGGTTTTGCAAAAAAGGCTGTTGTTGAAAGATAGGCCAGTGCCAACTATATTATAGTAGACCAGACCGCAAAACGGGAACCCACAAGTGAATGATTTTTAAAGAGATTGTCCAGTAGACTAATGTTCTACGAGCACAAAAATGGTACATAATATGGCCCCTTTAGAAAGCACTGTCAATTTGAATTATAAGATCCGTCACACAACTTTTTTCATTTAGACTTATATTGGCCTCAAAGAATCTTTTCAGTGAATCATGTTTGGCTTCATTCTGAGTGGGCAGCGAACATGCTCTCTCGCTCTCGCACAGAAAGATGGATGTGGTATGATTACCATCTTTGTGTCCAGAGAGATCTAATTAATTTCTCCTGATCCAATAGATGCAAATTAAAATTAATTACAATGGCTGGACAGGCGCATTAAGGCCAGACTGCATTGGTGTGCATGTCTGTGTGTGTGTGTGTGTGTGTGTGTGTGTGTGAGTGCAATCAGGTAGGAGAAGGAAACTGACGTCATTTAAATATCTCAAAATCCTGGGTCAATTCAGAGTTTTTTTTTTAATATCAAGCTTCTCTATTGATGCTGTCAGTGCAGTGCACTGTAACCGTTCATAACGAGAGCTCATGCAGCCAATTACACAGTTTCTCATGTGGTGTAGACAACCATGTGAAAGCAGAATAAAAAAAGGCTCCCCTTCTCTAAAAAAATAATAACTGGGAAAACATGCACACATATTTTTTTTAATATTCTGCTGCAATGCCTGATTTTCCACTACTAGAACTGTCATTTTTTTCCCCAAACTGTTTCTTGAGAGGAACACCGCAGTAAGACTAATGCTAATATACTATAATTTAGCTTTAGCACAGCAGCCGATGGCTTCTCAACTGGCTCCCTGCATTTTATGCCATCCACCCGCCTTTTACTTTGCTGTATAGATTCGAGACTGCTTTTTTAAGAGCTCATAGCACCTGTGTTCCCGGTCTCTTGAGAATGGCAGCCATCGCAGGTGCTAAAAGAGTCTTTTCCTGTCGGGAGCCATGAGGTACCTTGTCTCAGCACAGACTCCTGCCTTTACAGTTCAGCCTGTGTCACGGCTCCGAAGCTGATAAATGCCGCAGTTTGTTCATCTTTAAATGAAAGCAGACTGCAGATTACACAGCCGCAGTAAATTCATTATCATGCTAAAGGTTTTTAATTTACAGAGTCTTGAAAAGGTAAAATGAGATTATAATGAAAGTCAAAGGTGACGGAATTGAGACAGACACGAGGCGGTGAAAGCAGGATGTACGATTATCAGGCAATAATACAATTAATCCAATGAATGTCTGGAGGAATTGAAAAACTATACGTCTGCAGCTTAAATTGAGCGTGAGGGAACAGTCGTTCACCACACTTTTGTGTCTGCGTGTGTGTGTTTCTTGTGAGAGATAGATTATCTCATGTAACAGTCAATCCTCAAGACGGCAGTGTGTAAATGCATTGGGCTTTCAAGTCTCAAAGCAGGCACTCTTGTGTCTTACCAACACCGTCATTCCACAACACCTGTGTGTGTGTCTGTCTCTGTACGTGTCAAGTCACTGAACCTCTAAAGCACTCACAGATAGCTTGTGTGTGTGTTATATGCAACTTTAATAGCAATTATTTTTCACTATACTATACTAACAGAGCGGTTGTTCTGCCAGAGTGACTTTACTTACAGCAGCACACATACACACACAAACGCACACATCTCAGCAGAGTGAATGTAAATCTATACTCTGTCCACGTAGTCATGCCCCCCACACCACAGTCACACCTCCTCTCTGTATTGAATTATGACTCTCACTAACTCATATGAATACAGAAAACAGAGAGAGAGAGAAAAAAGCACTTTTTTTTCTCTTTCTCTCTTTTCATCTTCTCATTTAATAGCAGAGGAACAGGCCTTCATTTCACATTCAGACAGAAATACGCTTTTATTTGTTCCGTTCTTTAATGTGTTTATTTTTTTCTATATTCAATTATTTATTTATTTGTGTTGCTTTATCCTCTGACAGGAAATTGTCAGAGGTACAAATTAGAATAAAATGACCTCTCTTCCTTCCTCCCTCTCTCGCTTCCTCGCACACTCCCTCTCTCTCTGCCTCGCAGTAAGATTACTCTATTAATTCTTTATGCTTGTAGGTGGCACAGATTCCGGATCTGAAATGATGGATTTTCACCTATGAATTAATTTCATCTCTGTCATTTAAAGTTCAGCCATCAGAGCTGTCGTACCATCAGGGAGAGAGAGGGAGAGAGAGAGAGAGAGAGAGAGAGAGAGAGAGATGGGTGTTTGAGGAGCAAGAGTTTACGGTGGCAAAGAAGATGTAAGGTTTCCCGCTCCTCTGAGAGATGGACGATAAAACTCTCTTTTGATTCTCAGTACGTGCATGTATTTAAGAGGTAACAGTTGCTGTGTTATTATGAAGGCATTATTAGATGCTTTTAAAACATCTGTAGCTCTTTACGGAGCAGCAGAAATGTGAGTCGAGCATGAAAACGGAGAGAATTTATTCTCTATAACTGAAAAGATAGTCTGAGCGGCCCCATCTGACGCTCCTGACATTATTAATCTATATGCCCTTCAGAGGAGCAGGAAATGGATCATTTTTTTCCCCCTTTCTGAACATTCTGGGTCACTTGCCCCAGAACCACTCATAAAAGCAACAGATGAGATGATGTAGGTTACAAGGCAACCACAACGGTATGAAATCTGCTAGAGCTCTTTGTGCACGATGGCTAAAGTTAAAGGCCCATTAATAAAATGCTAATAAAATGCGTTCCAACCATATTGCTAATAGTTCAGTCTTGTAGGTGCTTAATAACAGATTGAAATCTTCCTCTTTTTTTTTCTTTTTCTTTTTTTAGTAGTTAACTCCAAGCGATGATGAGGCCTGCAGCAGACAATCTAACACTCCAGACTGGAGAATAATCTCTTGGGCACACAGAGATTTATGAGAGGGCTAAAGTCTGAGAACCATTAAAAGGATTTTCGAATAGAACGGATGGCGGCATACTTATAGTTAAGCATCTGGGCTTGTAACACAATTACCAGTGAGTTTAATAATAAAGAGAGAGAGAGAGAGAACAGAATGATTTAAAAAATGAAAATTGTCTAAAATCAAATTTTCCAGTAACATCATTGTTCCTTACACAAGGCTCACCATATGAGAGCAGATTACCGAGCTCTTTCCATTTTTGACGTTTTTCTGATTTCTGTTTTTCATCACTTAGTTTTATAGTCTAGGCTCAATTTAATAAAGCAAAAACACAGAATAGACGGTTTAGTGTACAATAATGAAGGTGCTAAGTAGTTTCTTGTTTACAGAGACTTGCACTTTAGGAAAGCTTATTTATACATGAAGGAGGAGAAGGAAGAAACAACGGCTCTTAGTCGTGACACCAAACGTGCCTAATCGGATGCTGTTCAAGCTGTCCAAACATGTTATACTTGTGCATTTATTTGCTTCGGGGTGCCAGGCCACAGTTAATGCAGTTTCCCTCACATATACATCAAGACTTTATTACCTTCTTCAGAAAAAAAGTGGAATTGTGAAAGTTTGATAGGTGTTTTTCCAGCCTGGAGGGCTGTCTGAGCTCCACCGAAGCTTTAATGATTAAAAACAGAAGATTGAGTTGAACCTTCAGTGAGTGTGTTTGTAGCACTGCACCTTTTCAGCCCAATAATTGAACACATGTGGTTTCTAGCGGCCCGTCCTCTCTGTTTTAATGATATCTTTCCTAATGACGCCGCCTTTAATCATCCGGCACCTGTAATGATCTTTTTGAGTGTGCTTGCCGCTTAAACTTTTACGTTGAGCGTATTTGCTGAGGAGACGAACGTTATTATTATAGAGGAGATATGCAGCTGTGAACTATTTTAGAAATAGGGTTTTGGTACCTGTGTAATTTGGGTGATGTTTACACGGCCGACGCTTCTGCTTGAAGTCTCATTTAGTGTCAGTTTTAATGAGGTTTTCACAGTTTTAATCTCGAGTACAGTCTCCGAAACAATCCCTTTTGAACTGCTCTCTTCCACATGCGTGTGGGTGTCTGTGTGCTGAAGGGTGGCACGATGAGACATTTTAAAATTACTCCTGTCATTTCAGGAGGAGGAAATGTAATAAATCGAGAGGAGAATAGGGATGAGATTTTCTCTCTTTCTTTTTCTCTCTCTCCCTCTGTCACACATATGTGTGTGTTTTAAGACACCGGTTTTAAAAATGGTCTCTTTATTCGCTCACACAATCTGTTTATCTGTGTTTCTCTCCGCATCGTCCCTCTGCTCTGCATTCTGTCCATTTCCATTCAGACGCCGCTTAGTTATCTCTCCCTCTCTTTCTCTTTCTCTTTTTCTATCCTTTCCCCCTCAGCATCTGCCACTGGTACAGTTTGTAGTTTTTACATTAGCATTTTTTTACTCTCCCTGAGGCTCTCTTTCTGTGTCTTTCTGCTTCTCTCTCTCTGTCTTTCTTTCAGTATTACGATGTGTTTTATTGGCGTGACAAATAATGGCTTGTTTGATTTGCCAAAAGCACTAGTTACAATAAAGAACAATGCTAAAGCATTATTAGGGGGAATGAAGACAGTAATAAATGTGATACAATGTGTGAATATAAACAAATACAAAAATATACATAATAATATTAATCTAACAAAAAATAACAACAATAGTAAATGTGAGTTATACATATGAATCTGAATCTGAATCAAGAATATGAATCATGATAAAGTAAGAGGCAGATTATTCACCATAGATGCTGGCAGGCAGAAGGCAGAGCTCTGGTAGGTGGGAGTCTTTCATCGTTAGGCAAGTTGTCAGCTCTTGAGACCCCTCTCCTCTCTTTCTGTCTCTTCTGTCTCTTTTTCCTTTACCGTGTGTCTGCTTTATATGCGTGCCATTGTCCATTCACCATTCATATGTGCAAGGAGGGCTAGTTGAATGTGTGTGTGTGTGTGTGTGTGTGTGTCTGTGTGTGTGTTTTACATATATGTATATGGAGGGCTGTAGATATGGCCTTATGACAAAAATTATGATAATGACATTTACCATTATATAATTCCAATTCCAATTGATAGAATTTACATTAAAATACTTCTATCAGTAAAACAAGAGTATGCTTGAACAGTCAACCTTACATTAGACTATTTAGTAGCACGAAAATATTTTAAAAAAGTGAATCAAATTTGAGATAAATTACACACAGGAAGCAGCAATTTACATTCTAGTGCTCTTCCATTTATAATGACTGAAGCTGTCACTCACTGCAGGTTTACACAGATCCACATTACACTGAATGTTTGAGTCCTGCATTTCAGTGTGAGCTGACTGAACCATCCATGCACTGAGTTTTGGACTGCTAATGCTCCCGTTATAACCAAAGCCATCTACTCCACATTAAACCTCTTATTTGTGTCTTACCTCTGTCTGTGATTATAACGGGAGCGTTTTGATGTGTCACTCGTTGGCAGTGCACTGTATATATTAAGAACCAAGCAAGGCTCGAAATTGCAACCATTTTGTTCGCATATGTTCCCGAAATGTAATTTGTGCGACCTAAAAATATATCTGGGAGCATTTGTGCTGGTGCAAATAATTGTTGAGGTATGACCTGTTTTAATTTTTTTTAACATTCGCTAATTACTGCACAATATGTGGCTGCTGTGAGCTGATGCAGTCCACAGTCCACCTTTCTAACCAACATTACATAACCAATTAAACTTTATCTTTACCTTCCTAAGTTTAATGCAGATTTTAGATAAGGTTTACAGTTTTCATAAAGAGTGGCTAAAAGACTGACTAGCTCCGCTATGAAAATGTCTCAATGCAGTATGTTCACTGTAAGGCCTGTGGGACAGAGGTTGCAGGTAACACTGCGTTCGCCACTAAATCCACATATTTTAAGCATGAGAACTTGATTAAATATGGGGAAACAGTGCCAAACAAAATAAATCCTAGGACAAGTGTGTGGCAAGATCAGGATCAGGTTCGATTTGTTAAACTGTTCCGGTCAATTGGCAGAGAGCTAAATGTGATATTTAAATTTAAAGAAATTTAAAGAAATCTGTTGGGCGCACATGTGCTACCAAATAAAAAAGGTCATTTCGAGCCCTGACCAAGATTGAAAGTTACTTTTAAAAATAATCCAAATTCAAAAATCCAATTCAAATACAAAATATTCTAAATTTATATTATTTGTCTCTAAAGCTCCTTAATGGAAGGTGATCACTCTGATCTTCATCTTACCTTAGCATTCCAATACTTAACAACATGGCTGTCTGGAATAAAGAAAGTACAGACTAACTGATTCCTGTTAAAAATGATAAGCAGGCGTTGCTTTGTTTGTGGTTTGTACTGTATGTCTGCAGTCCTAGTTTTGGTTTCCCTTTTTAAATGTCGAAAATAGACTACTGCTAACTGCTGGTATAGATAGTTATTTCCTCTCACACAGGTGCAACTTATGTGCTATTTGGCCTTTGGCTGCAGTCTTTGCGATGTCTTCAAGCCAGACTAGGGTGTGCTGGCAATTATCTTTGGTGGGCCTTAGGGGGGTCATTTGGTGAGGGGGGTTTGGGGGTTATTTTTACTTTAAATAAAATGCTTCCATTTTTTACCAAAGAGGGGAAGGTTTCAACTGAGCTATGCATCTGTATTTTATACACTTATATTATGTTCTTGCTCCATCCATGCACTAAATGCACGTTCTTAAATGAGCTGTGATTGCCAGCCTTTGCTTCTTTTTTTTTTGTCCTACAGACTAAAGCTGCCTTGTTAGTGTATAATGCACTGTTACTTTTAGCTAATAATAATAATAAAAAAATACTGCAATTTTCTTTTTTTTCTTTTTTGGTTTGGGCATTCTACAGCCCTTCATCAAACATCTCAGCACACAGCAGGCAGATTGCTTTTAATCAATGCACAAATTGTTAAAAAAGAAAAAGAAAAAAAGATTAACACTTTCTTTGCCTAAATTCTGATTGGGTGGGCAAGACAGACATCTGGGTGGGCTCAGCTGAGTCGCGAGGCAACAACACTGTCAGCTTTCATGGCCACTAGTTCTTTGATGTCAGTTTGGTGTGTCATGGGCTTTAGAGTAATTTAAGTGCCTCTGATTCACTGCTGCTTTCAAGAGCAAAAAGATGTGTCTATAATTAGTTACAATGCTTAACTGCAAAAAGTCACATAAATTAAACATTTTGACACAACAGGAGAATGCTGAAACAGAAGTCTTAACAACAGCCATAATTGCAGTCTCATTTATATTTTTGGATTAATTGTGCAGCTCTGTGATTTAAAGGAAGAAAAGTTGTGCCATCATTAAAGTCACGAATTCTGCAGGTTACAGGTGATAGACGCTGTTTTAAAGAGCAGCTCCCTTACTTATTTCTCTGATTCTGGCTGTGTCATCCCACTTCTGCTGCCTGTGAGTCTCCTCACCTGCTAAACCAAACATGTGGGGGTTGGATTTTATATATAGCACCATACAGTACAGGTCTAGTTAATCAAGTCAGTACAATAATAAAATAAATCCAATCAAATGCTCCCTGCTGCTAAGTGTATTGAAAAGTAATGCATTATAATCTGGGATTTAAACTCCGGTCCCTATGATTTCATTGAGAAAATCTTACCTTTTGACAATCTAAACATTTCATACTGATGATTTTCAGTGGAAGGACAGTTATTTCAGATGCATTTTAAGTACAGTGAAATATACAGTGTACTGTATATATTAATTAGATAAGAAAGCAAGCAATAGTCTGTATTATACTGCATGCACAGGTGGTGAACACTACAGTATATTGGGGAATTATACACCCTAATTTGTGAAAGGCCAACATGGGAGCTGTTTTTAACCCCAGTTCATCCCTGAATTTATGTATATGTGTGTGAGAGTGTATACATTTGTTTTCTAAAGTGTAATGCATCTCTCCTGTGTAATGGTCTGTGTCAAATTCTCCTCACATAATCTCTTAAAAGACAGAATTTTATCCTCATTCCCTTTCTCTCTTCATCTCTCTTCAAACACTTTCATTTCCTAAATTTCCATACTTTCATTTTCACTCCACAGCAGTTTTCTTTTTTTATTATTTTTTATACTTTTAAAATCATACAAACAAAAAAAAAAGACTAATCTTTATTTTATAAAGATGTCATTATTTACTCACCCTCACTTTTATTTCAGAGAAACCCAAATGAAGTAGTTTAGTACAGTGGTTCTCAGCCTTTTTGACTCCACAACTGTATTCAAAGCCTCTATCCCTAGTTTTATGGGCACTTCTTCTTTTTCAAAAATGTTGTTAAGAGGGTGATGTAAAATATGTAAAATAAATAAAAAAAATCTTTATTTTTAGTTGTGTTAGCTTAAATTAATGCTTGTTTTGTCTTATTTTAAATAATTTTAAAGGGGTCATGAATTGAAAAATAAACTTTTCCTTGAGCATTTGATATATAAGAGGTCATCATACATATACGAATATCCTGTAAGTTTCAGAACTGAAAACTTCCTTGTTAGTCCAATAAAAGCTTTTATTGACACCAGGCCCAGCGAACGACTCGTCCCAGAATGTGCCTATCTCATAGATAGGTGAAACGCCGCCTCCGCAGAAGTAATCAATGCCTACTTCATCATTGCAACGTTAGCCCCTCCCACTGGCCTGTTAGTGAGATGACAAGGAGAGAAGAGCGATACAGGACTAAAAATAGCATTACCTTTCAAAGGATCCTAATGCTAGGAATATGGTTATTTATTTTCAACAATGTGAATGTCTCAGTTGAGCATTATTTATTTGTATTCAGTATATTCCACTGTGTATTCTTTGGTAAATCAATCGCATTTCTGCGCAGGCTTTGCAAACAGATTTATGCAGTAATGCAACAACATGTAAGTAACTGTGTTAATTCTAATGCCTGATCTGATATGTAATGATTAATGTACAGATGTTCTTTGTCTAAACGGTTAACTTCCAATTGTTTCTCTTAAATAATCTGTTTATTTAAATGGTGATTAAATTAAATATAGAAAGCGAACAACGCTCTTTGAACGCTCCCTTTACAATCGCTGGAGCTGTCAATCAATCAGCGCACGCTGGAGCTGTCAATCAAACAGCATTTGAACTGTTAGTTATGATGAAAGCATTCGTTAGTGTGCAGAAACTGAGTTGCAATGACGAGATCACTGCTTTCTTGCACTCAACAACATGTCTGTGATCGGCTACAATGTTCATCACTGCAGCCTTTCATGCCACAATTGAAATATATTGCCATAGATCTAAATGTAATGCTATAATGAATAACACTTTTCACGATTAGTTAACCTTGAGAGCTGTAATAGTAAAAGCGTGCTAAAAGATTTCGAGAAAGTTCCACGTAGAGAGTAATACTTGACTATTTCATATGCAAAGATGTTAACCAATCACAGCAGTGGGCGTTTACACTGAAGTCTCACAGCGGACACAGCAGAAACAGAGTGTTCAAATTAGAGGGCTGAAATCAGGTTAGGAAAAATGCCTTTTATTTCTAAATTATGACAATTTTTGATGTAAAAAGCATACTAACATTGTAAGTGCACCCCAGGAAACATTATAAAACAATAAAACAACGTAGTTCATGACTCCTTTAAGTCATCTTGATTGAAATTTTCTGAGGCCCCTAGTGGACCCAAGCCTCCTGGTTGAGAATCAATGGTTTAGTAGAATGTCCAATGATAGTAGCCACCAAAGACAAAAAACAATATAAAAGCATGACACATCACTGTAGCCGCCTCAGTTCAAGCTCCTCCTTACTACTAGGTACAGCAAGAAATAAACATAGGTGAACACCAGAGGGTATGTTGAAAGATAAATTACTGAACTTACCAAAATGAATCCTGTCTCATGTCAGTGTTTCACTCAAACACTCAATCAGTGTTTCAACCGGGTAAAGACATCAATAAAACAGCTTTGTAGGCTATACAATACCACTTAATGTTACATTTACCTCAGGAAAGCTATTCAGTGTCCATAAGCTCATTAGTTAGCTAGAAAATTTACTTAATTTACTTAACTTTATTTTTACTTAAACTGTTAGTGATGTCTTCATTATTTAATGTATGTTTGAATACATCTGTCATGAAAGCAAGTTATTACAGTATATTGTCATTTAAATGTTTATATTTCTCTGACAGACTGAAGTAGAAACAGTTCTGTTATTAATATATTTATATAAAAACTGCCTTATGTGCATTTAAATGTTTGTACAACTTAGCTTTAGGTATTTCATTGTTGATTATTAAATAAGTTTGATTAATTAATTGATTATTAATTTATTATTTATTTTTTTGGTTTTGGTGCATCCTGAATTTTCGGTTTCAGTCCAGAATTTTAATTTTGGGGCATCCCTAATTTAAAAAAAAATGTTAAAATGTTATTAATTTGCTTGACGAACATGGTGACCATTCACTTTTATAGTATGGAAAATAGCAGCTTGGACATTCTGCTCTAAATATTTTATTTTGTGATATGCAAAAGAGAAAAAGTCATACAGATTCCAGAAACATGAAAACATGAGAAATGAGTTTTTTTGGGTGCACTATCCCTTTAAAAACACATCACTGGCAAGTCAATATTTTAAAATTCTGAAGTCGTCACTTTAGCTATTCAAGATCCATCCGTCTTTTCTCATTTTTCTCCCTCCTTATCAGTCAGAACATCTTACTTCTCTCCTTTAGCCTTCCTTTCTTGCTCCGTCTGTCACCGTACTTGGAAGGGACATTTGATGGAGAAATTCTTCCCTTTCACAAAGAGAGAGAGAGACAGAACACGTGTCCCCATTGTTTTGATCACAGAAAACACGCTTGGTGTCTGCTCCGTACAGCTGACACTTGAAGGCGGGAGAGAGAGAGAGATGCACCATGGCCCAGATTTTACTCTGGCTTCCTTCCATAGCAGATGCTTGGCAAGGTGGTCCATTCTGGAACACACACAGGCACACCCACCCATGTGTATGTGTGTGTATCAGACCAGCTCCAGCAACACTTTCCTAAAGCCTTTTTTATCTCATGAAGTGTGTGTTAATATGATTGCACCGTGGTCTGGAGGATAATCAGCATGAAACATTAGCACATGTGGCTAGAGGGTGTTATGTGGCATGTAACGGAGCATCTCCTAATGGAGCTATTATTCTAAATATCAGCAACATCACTGCTGCATCTTCCCTCTTTTTGTCTCTTTTTTACCAATTTTAATGATGCAACAGGAGATATCGCAGATTCTGCTAATGGTTTTCTAGCATTCCCAGCAAAGTAAAAAGAGCCAGTGAGCATGATCACACTTCCTTGGTTTTAAATCACACATGATTTAAATTTGCTTCTAGGTTTTGTGAGAGTTCAACTTGTGACCCAAAGTGCCTTATAAATAAACATGACTCAACATGACTTCAGGTCATTATTGGCAGTGTGTGTGTGCATGCATGAGGAGGCTTAGTTATGTCAGACATTGCTATGGTAGGGATATGCCAATACTTCCAGGCTCTGAAAGTTAAGTGTGTAACATGCTGCCAATGTGGTAGACTATCTATCTATCCATCCATCCATCCATCCATATTTTTACCGCTATCTTAAAACCATTCTTAATTTCTTTTAAAAATCAACTTTTGCTTTTTATCCCTCTTAGTCCAAAACTTAAATACTGTGGCTGTTAATTGATTACAAGATTTGATTGATCACATTCAATTCCAAAAACACAAAATACTAGGCTTATACTACGAATGGCATGGTGGTTCACTTGTAAGGAAATAATTTACATGTTGAGTTTTGATGATGACTAAATTCCACCATACAAAACATAAAAAAGTGAAAAAGTGACATGTGAAGGCCAAGTATAATGAAAGTTATAATGTTATAATTCCCATACTCTGAATTCCCATCTAGTTAGTGCACACAAATTAGGAGTTGTGAGTAGAGAACACACACACACTGCAAACCGTTGACACATACACACGGAGCAGTGAGCAGCCATTTTTGCTGCGTCGCCCGGGGAGCAAATGGGGTTTAGGTGCCTGGCTCAAGGGCAACTCAGTCATTTCCTGCCAGTATTGAGAATCAAACCTGCAACTTTCGGGTTACAAGTCTGACTCTCTAACCATTAGACTACAACTGCCCCATTCATGACAAATACTTTACTTTTGTTAAATGTCCCGTCTGGATTTGATTTATAAATAAATTACCCATAAAAAGGGTCTCCATCATTTACTTCTAAACGGTTGCTCCGCTGGGGACTTTTGTCTGTGTGCGCACTGCCATCAGTTCCAAACAGCCTTGAAGGATTGATTCTGACCACTCTTTAGAAATCACACAAAACATAATGAAAGTTATAATGTCAAATTGAATTAATGCGTTAATTGCATTAAAAAGAATTAAGAGTTTTCAACATATTTAATTAATCACATGCATTAACGCACTACATTAACAGTCCTTATAAATATGGAATCGTTCTCCAAAAAGAAACAGTCTCCTAGAATTATTTTGACTGCTCTTTCTTTGCGAAATTGCTCTCACTACAGCTTGCTTTCTAATAAGAAGTTGCTGTATTGGATATTGTGATGGGCACATTGTGTGGGCTAACCAGCGATTCATTTTTCAAAAATAGATTTTTTTTCCTTAATTGATGCCAAATTTATGTTCTGATAACAGACAGCTGAGGGCACGTCCTCCTGTGGAACTTGCCTGCAGCACAAACGTGAACTTGTTACTAGGGGGGAGAGGTGTAGTAGCATGAAAGGGGACTCAAAAAGCCCACCATACAGCTCTCCCACACATGCCAGACTTGAACACACCCACTCCCAGCATGCAACAGAAAGACAGCAATAGGGAGAGAGAGTCATTATATATTCATGTGTAAATCCCTTCCCAAGGCTTGTTAATCCTATTGTGTTAATTGATTGATGGTTTGATTAATTAATGTCAGGGGTATGTGTTTGGCTGACGTGTTGTGCCAGAAAGAGAAACGACCTCACACAGTGTATCAGTAGTTTTTTTTTTTTTTGTTTTTTTTTGTATGTATATAAGTGGTATTTATTTATTGGTGTAGTTTGTAATATGAACAATATTTTTTATATTTGTATAATGGTCATACATATGTGTGTGTAAATTTTCTTAATTTTTTATTACTTTTATTATGTTTTATTGTTGTTATAATAATAATATTAGCAAAATCACCATTAAATTGGTAGTAAATAAAATTGCATTACAGACACTTTATTTGTGTAGGTTATTAGTTTGTGCCAAAATAATAATTATTTATTATCAATCATTTAGGAACATTTTTTTAATGTACAGTGGCTCAGTGATTGAGTGTGTGTGTGTGTGTGTGTGTGTGTGTGTGTGTTATGGAAGTAAAATAGTGACATATGTTTTTGAAACAAAAAACATCTTTAATTGCACTACTTGAAAAAAATATGCATTGCATTAACCGTGCTTGTATTTTAATGCATTGTATTTTCAGGGCTTGCATTTTTATGGGCTGAAATTCAACATTGTATATTTAAGCTGTGAATATTTCAATTCAAAACATTTCACACACATTTTCATTGTTAAAAATGGAATAATCCATATTCACCTTTCAGATTTCACTTCCAAAATATTCATTCTGTTTAAAAATACAACCTATAATATTCAGCAGGCAATTTTCGGTCCATTTTATTTCGCGTCCACAAATTCAGTGGTTCAAATTTCAACATCTCACATCCGGGAATTGCAGGAAAAGCAGTAGAGTACCGAGCATAATCTCCATCTGCTGTTGGTCGACCTCACCAGCAGGTGGTGCAAGCACGTGTTGACAAAGAGCAGAGCAACAGTTAGAGCAACAGAGCAAGTCATTCATTTCATTCATTAAAACGGATTTACATTAACGGAGCAAGCAGTAAATGTGTGTGTGATGATTATCAGGGACAGTATATATGCAGAAGTTGTGTTTACATTTAATTCAGTGTCTTTAATGTTACTTTCCCTGTGTAGCCTACATGTAAGCATCTTTCTCTTCAGTGAACGAGATTATTCCCCGATGCTGATGTACAATTCAAACGTTAAATCTGAGATAGACATATAACTTTACTTAAGTTTATATCACGGCTGTGCTGCAGTACTCTGGTTTCCCTCAATACGTCATACTCCAGGATTCCCCTGCCGTCGGGACATATAGAACGCTTAACTTATCTTTATAGACTAAATACAGTGATATAAAAGACCACCAAACGTGCACCTATAGCCTACTATACTATATAGGCTACAGGCAAGAAGGTTGACTCAGAATATGAGCGTAATGTGCTAAGTTTGACGCTAAGCGTTTCCCAGTGAAACACTGACATAAATTTGGATAGACATTGGACGGTCCATATTTGCAAATTTAGGAACCGCTTCTATTTATTTTAATATCAACAATCTAAAATTATGGTATATGGTAGATTTTTGATATTTAATAAAATAAACTGTCAAATCTTGTATTACTATTTTTTACTACAGCATGAGTTTATTATTTTACTACAGCACATTTATTATCAACAGTCTAAAAGTTGTGCTTCACACCAACGTGAACACTTTGCAGACTGTAATCCATTCTCTTCAAATACTGTAGAGCTTTAAATTATGGTATATTTTGTGTATGAGCATATAGTAGGCTAAGTGAAATATATAACGATATATGACTTGACAGTTTATTTTATTCAATATCAAGAATCTAAAAGGTGTGCATCATACCTGAAACCTACATGAACACTTTACAGTTGGTTTTATGACTGTAAGTCATTCTCTTCAAATGCTATTGAAGTTAGAAATCTCATATGTAATTTTAGAGACGATCCCTAAATTTGCGAATCTCGACCGTCCAATGTCAAGCCAACTTAATGCCAGTATTTCACTGGGAAACGCTTGGCGTCAAACTTTGCACATTACGCTCATATTCTGAGTCAACCTGCTTGCTTGTAGCCTATAGCCTACATTCTTAATAATGTGCGTGTTTGGTGGTCTTTTATAAAACTGTACTTAGTCTATAAAGATAAGTTAAGCGTTCTATATCTCCCGATGGCAGGAATCCTGGAGTATGACGTATTGAGTGAAACCCCAGTACTGCAGCACAGCTGCGATATAAAGTTAAGGAAAGTTATGTCTACCTCAGATTTACCGTTTGAATTGTACATCAGCATCGGGAAATAATCTCGTTCACTGTAGAGAAAGCTGCTTACATGTAGGCTACACAGGGAAAGTAACAGTAAAGACATTGAATTAAATGTAAACACAACTTTTGTGTCTATTCTGCATATATACTGTCCCTGATAATAATCACACATGCATTTACTGCTTGCTCCGTTAATGTAAATCCGTTTTAATGAATGATTTGCTCTAACTGTTGCTCTGCTCTTCATCAACACGCACTTGCACCACCTGCTGGTGAAGTCGACTAACAGCATATGGAGATTATGCTCGGTACTCTACTGCTTTTCCTGCAGCTCCCGGATGTGAAATGTTGAAATTTTAACCACTGAATTTGTGGACGCGAAATAAAATGGACCGGAAATTGCCTGCTGAATATTATAGGTTTGATTTTTTTTAAACAGAATGAATATTTTGGAAGTGAAATCTGAAAGGTGAATATGGATTATTGCATTTTTATCAATGAAAATGTGTGTGAAATGTTTTGAATTGAAATATTCACAGCTTAAATATACAATGTTGAATTTCAGCCCATAAAAATGCAAGCCCTAAAAATACAATGCATTAAAATACAAGCACGGTTAATGCAATGCATATTTTTTTTCAAGTAGTGTAATTCAAGATGATTTTTGTTTCAAAAACATATGGCACTATTTTTCTTCCATAGTGTGTGTAAAGACTGGAATATGGCAGGTAGGGGGTTGCACTTCACATCATAAATTAAGGGACTGTGAAAGGCCAAGTGCATTATTTAGCTCACACTACACAGCTATTAATAAGGTTTAACAATCTCAGACATGACTGTGTGTGTGTTTCTTTACCTCTGCCTTTCTTGCCTGTTGGTTAATCAGTAAGGTCTAAATGTCTTAATTTCACTACAGTTGTGTGTGTGTTTTGATAGTCGTAGAGGGACTTTGAAGGTAATGTGAAAGGAAACAGTGTAGCTTGGGTTTTAAAGAACCAATTTGAAGGATGGTGGTTGGATTAGCTAAAAATACTACCTATATACTTTCCTTTTAAAAAAACTTGCCATTAGAATCTTTCCCGGCGCTCAAGTGACTCATCCTCAGAGCTTATGAACTTAGTTGCATCGTAATGTTTTAAATATGCAACGCACTCAGACATAAACATGCAAATTATTCGCTTTATTTCTTTTTTTTATAATTCGCCCACAAGAAAGAAATCTTTGCAGGCACCCTTTTTCTATCAAAACCATTTTAGTCAGTCACTGAAGATGCAGATGTGCTTTCCTGAGTAATTACAAAGTGATTTCATGTTATTTCGTTTTTTTTTAAGTGCTTTTTTTTTGCCATTTTACATGATGCATTCCTTTTAAACCATTAAAGGTCATTATTGTCACAAGGAAATCACACAAAATAACCAGACCAGCTCTTTCACTCACAATGTATCTTCTGTCAATTTTAGTAAAAAGGTTATTTGGCAAATCTTGATTGTCTTGTTCTCTCCAGAGGTTCAGAAAAACTCCCCCATGCGCATTTGTGTGCAAGTGTAGGTGCGTGTATGTCAGCGCCCGTTCTATCTCTGTAGAGCAGGGTCTTTATAATGCATGTCATTTTCCTATCACCTCATTAAATGTCCTGTCATCAAAGTGTGTCACTTTACCTGCCGTTACCCCACACACACACGCACATATTTCTCTAGTACTCCTCCGGGTCACCCTGTTGGATGTCATTGTGATAAGGTGTTTTGACACTGCAGTAGACCTGATGCATATGTATGTCGCACAACTGACAGCTCAGAGTCGGTAACCGCCGTTGGCTTCGTTTCGCGGAGCTAACGCTCACTATATATAAGGAAACAGTCGCGTTGAGATATCTGTGAGGTCACGTTTGCGAGTCGCGACCAAGGAGCTGTTTTATAAGCGCCATGCAATAAACAACATCTAGGATAAGCTATGGTAACCCAGAAAAAAATGTTACCTCGGTAACGAGATGTAGGTCACCAGGGTAACCACGCATGTGTAATGAATCGGTGGGCAATTGCGTGCAACAAGTGCGGGCATCCTTGTTATGTACGTTCACATCTGTTTGCCTCTCTCAAAGGGTGTGACAAGAAAAAAGGAAAGAGAAATTAATCACACCAACCATTCTTCCCCTTTATCCATCCTCTCTCACACACACTCAACATTCTGTCCTTCAGCAAGGAGGAGGGGGGGCATCACCTGCCCTGAAGCATTATGGGAAACACAGGGGTGGGGGGGTGGAAGTGAGGAGGTTGAAATGGTTTGTTTGGAATACTTAATATGACTGCGGGACAATGCGCAAACACACACGCGCACACACACACACACACGCTCTTTAAAGCAGATGTGTAAATAGCTTGTGAATTGATCTGCGTGTTCCCACATACATTTTTCACCTCTCATTTTTCATCCCTCGGGGTGTTTGTGTCTGTCCACGTGCATGTGTGTTTGTGTTTGATTGATGCCTCCCGAGGTTGGTGAGTTAGTCATGCAACTAATTAATGGATTAGCTTGTGGACTGAAGGCTGGAATGGTGTATACACACATGCACGCATATACAAAGATGAGAGAAATGTTGTTAAAGAATGCTGAATTTAATGAAAAAGGAAGGGACGGAGAAGAAAGACGTAGGGGCAGCGAGTATAACAAGCTCTTGTACCGTCAAGATTTCTTTTCTGGAGACGTTTAGAGTTCTACATATGGCAGGGAAGCGAATAACTGGCAGAAGATTTACTGTATGGCTGTTTGCGCATGTGTGCGCGCATGTGATAAAGTCTGTTGTAAATAGACTGTGTCGTATCTGATAAGCTCAATGAATAGAGGGCTATAAAACAGAGCAATGAATCTAGCCAGAAATTTATAGACACACACACACACACACACACACACACACACACATTGTCCCTCTTTCATTCTTTTTAACCCCCCCCCCTTAAATAAGCTTTTTGTAGCTTATTTACTCTCTTGAGCTCTGGATCGTTTTCCAATGAGGAATCTGCTTATAATTGGAGCACACGTGTTTTTTTGATAAGACAAGGACAAACAACTGCAACAGCAAAGAAAGGGAATAGAGAAAAGAATGGAGGGACAGACACATACGAGGTGTGGGAATAAAAGAGAGGGGCTGATGTAAATAAAATAGTAGGGATGTCCAGTTGTAAAGTTTTATTGTGGGAGAGTTTGGACAGCAAAGGGCCCTCCGGGGGCCTCCTGCTCCAGGGGCCGGTTGTTAGACTGCAGAGGAGCATGAAAGCAGATGCAACTTCAGCGCAAAAGAAGAGCAGCTGAGAGAGTATGATGCAACAGGCAGGTGGGTAGGTGACACATCAGCACGTATAAAACCTAGGCAGACCTTATCTCCGAGGTACCGTGGCTGCAGTGGGAGAACATCCGTAAGGTTTCACGGCATGAGTCACGGCAGCGAAGGTAGAGTCAAAGACTATCGCGGA
This sequence comes from Ctenopharyngodon idella, assembly GCF_019924925.1. Classification (NCBI taxonomy): domain Eukaryota; kingdom Metazoa; phylum Chordata; class Actinopteri; order Cypriniformes; family Xenocyprididae; genus Ctenopharyngodon; species Ctenopharyngodon idella. The sequence continues at coordinate 24,725,645 of NC_067224.1, read as the reverse complement.
GGCATCGGCGCATGAGTCACAGCAGCAGCAGATGTGGCACCGAAACCCATCGTGGAGGCTGTGTGCCGGGATTCACAGCAGATGTTTCTTTGTTTAGCAGTTTTCTTCAAGTTGTTAATATGCCAGATCCACAAGTGTGAAAATGTTGTGGTGCGCGCAGATCGGCTGTGTCAATCAATCCAAAAATAATTAAACAAAAAGTCATTGAAAGTAAATTTACATTAATTTACAAAAAATACCCCCCAAAGTGCTATATTTGGAGGGTGTGGCATGTGTTTGTATGTGTGTGTGTTTTATGATGTGTGAACAAGACCAGCTGGTAAGGGTAAGCAAAGATGAAAGCTCAGTTAAAGCCAGCGGTGCGCCCTTGAAATGTGTCCCTGTTGAGTCTGACTGAGAGAAAGAGAGTGAATTGAATGTTACTCTTCATGAAACTTTGTGCTCAGAATGCAAAATAATTGATCTTCTTTTCTTTTTTGGTCAACTTCAAACACTAGTAATGATCAAAAACAGTTCAAGTTAATTAAAGGGACAATTCACCCAAAAATTATTTATCATGTCATTCCAAATTCGTATTTATTTGTTCTGTTAAACACAAAAAGAGATTTTTAAAAGAACTGCACTGGTTTCACATCTCTATTTGACAACATGAGGTTGAGTAAATGATGACAGAAGTTTCATTTTAGGGTGAACTGTTCCTTTTGGGCTTGAACCCCCAAAAGGAAGTTAAAGCTGAAAAAAGTGGTCGATTCGATATCGATTCTCAAAAGCCACGAATCCATCTTTTTCCATATTTATTTCCACAAACATTGAACATAATATCTGATTGACGTTAATCTTATTAGTCTTATTAGTCTTCTCCATTAGTTGTCAACCTCCCATTTACCTTGTGCAATGTTACAGCGGGGACCCTGTCATTCATTCAGTGTTTAACATGGCGGATACAGGTGCGCCTTTAAACGTGAAAGACATTCCAAACAGTTGAAGGAACTGTCACTGTCTCGATCGATCTTTTGCACACGTTTTTAAGCATTCAAGCGCAAGAAGACACGAAAGAGAGCTGGCGTGCGCTGTGTGAGAAGTTTTATGTGCGCAGTGCACACATCCGAAGTGCACACAGAAAGCTGAACGTCTCAGACAGCGTGCATATATTAATTATCTTTCATGTCTCCTTGTGCTTAAATGGACAAATTTATACAGATTTATCTCAAAATGCCCACCTTGGCGAGTAGTAAACATAGTCAGTTATGACTTAAGTGAACGTAAACAGTAGAGAAAGACAAGGCATGTGTATCATTACATTGGATCCATGCTTTAGACTTAAAGTGACAGCAGCCTAATATTCCTGCTGCTGTTTGTGTTTTTTAAAAAAGACAAAGGAATTACTCACTGCTCTTTACTGATTATAATATAATAGATTATATGCAGTGTTGTGTTACATTTGATTATTAAAAAGCACTGATTTTCATTTAAATCTTTGTTCTATTGTATTTATTTATTTGTGCTGTTGCTTGTAGTTTGATTATTTGTTCCTTTTTTTTATTAATAATAACTGTTTACTTCTCTTTAATAATCTTTGGAATTTATATTAGTTAGGCTAGTGGTTTTAGCTGTGGTATCGAAATTGGAATTGAGAATTGTTAAATTTCACTGGTATCTAAAATTTTGGTGTCATAACTTTATTCATTTTCAGATTTTCAGGCATGTGACACTTTTGCTACAGTCGCCATCTTTAGGACCTACGCGCAGCATCTCCTTGGTGATCGGAAAGATGTCACACACTAAAATAGCACTCCTCACCACCAATGCAAAGCAACGGTATTTAAAGAAAATAGATACTTTAGGATTAGACTCTTATTTACTATCAAGCAAACTGCTGACTCCACTAAAGTCCAGTAAAAACTTGCCGAATTTTATGATTGCTGACATTTACATCTATCTCATACACCGGCGAAGCTCTGAAGGCATTTAAAAGCATGTGCTTTTAAAGACTACCGTTGCTTCACCTCAGGAAGGGTTAATGATATTAACGTTACATGAATAGCAAGTATCTTTGAATGGAATTGTCAATAATGTCGGTAAAGCACATCTCTTGTATTGTCAGTCACATTACTTACACAAAATAAAGCTCTCACTGCAGTCTGGAGTGTTCTGTAAGAGTCCAGTCATCTCTCTTCAGTAAAGCAAAATAAGGGACACCCATTTACGACCCTCAACAATATCGACATGTCAACAATAAACCATGAAAACACATGGGATCAAGTATGTGAACTTGGAACAGAACACATTTTATATTATTATTTTACATTTGAGTATTTTATTTATTTCTGAAGAACTCTTCAATATACAGTATGTTCATTCTGAACCAGCAATAACTTTTTTGACAATTCTGCAGCTGTTACCTGGATGGGATGAATTTTTAATTTTTAATTAATTTACCTAAATTAGGACTACATTATTATGTCATTTTTTGTTGCATTTTTATGTAAATAATTTAGAACTTTTAAAAATGTTTTTAAATGTCATAAATTGTATATGACAGATAGAATTATTTATTATGTATGTATATGATTAATATGAATGATAAATCAATAACATTAATTAATTAATCTATCTACCAGTGTCTAAAAATATAATGATTGATTATCTGTCTTGGATAGTGTATGGAATATTATATTAATAGATTATCCAAATTTTTTAAGCATGGATGTGTCTGCCACCACATGCTGCTTTAACGGTGCAGTTTGCTTTGCGTTCATCAAAAATTCATCATCTTTCAGTTCCCGAAAGACCCAAGTGATAACTTTTTCCCCATTTTCCCCAAAAGACGGACATGAGCTCGACTTTTTTTTTATTTATTAAACACGCAGATTTACGGTGCATGTTCTCGAGACTGTCACTATGGACTCAAAGACTCTTAAATGCAATCCTGTGCAAATGTGAGCTTCTCTGCTATTTCTTGTGAAATTTATTTCATTATTATTGCTATTGGTATTTTCCACACAGCAAAGTGCTTGTTTGTTTATTCAAGTATCTGTGGGTCTACGTAAAATACGGGACAAATCGCGTCCTGTATTAATTTGATAGCCTACAGGATGCATCATTTAACCTTTAAATCCCGTATTTTACGGGACGGGTGGCAACCCTACGATAGCAGCAATCCATTACTGAGGTCGCTCAGGGTTTTTGGGGGATATTGTAAAATGTTAAATCCATTTCTTTGTGATCAGCCCACAGCACAGCAGATATACGGGATGTTGCAATTTGGTCCTACAAATGGCGTCCGCAACTCTGTGTGACGTCACATGAAACCCATGAATTTATTACAATACAAGGATACAACAAAACAACAAAAACAATAACTATTTTGATCATTTATTACTTTTTGTAATGGGGCCAGTAAAAATTGACTCATTGATTTTACTGAATTGAATCAAAAATTGAGAACTGAATCGAATCGAGAATCTAATCGAATTGAGATCTTGTGAAAAATCAAATTGAGACATCTGTATCGATACCCAGACCTAATAAATATATATATATATATATATATATAATCAATATTTTTACCTGACAGCAAATCGGCTCAAAATTGGCAGAGAATAGTAACAATAGGCTGCTTGAGCATTTTTCATTATGATCAGTCTTGGATAATACATTGACAAAACATAAGTGCTGCAATTATTTATTGCTTCACTGTAGATTTTAATATGAGCATATTACTAAAATAGTTACCATTTGGCTTACTGTGCTAGTTCCCTAAAATGCAATTTGAATTGAGATGAACTTACAACATTTGAAAGTTATAATTTAATTTATTTAAAAATATTATCTCCACCTAAAGTCATTGTGCGTATACTGCATTTCAAGGATGAGATATTTGCATTGTATTTTTATAGTACACAAGCCAAATTAAAGCTCTGCTTTCAGAAGGCGATCGTGGCTGAGTTAAGATATTCTGAATCTGTATGTGAAAGTCTTGTAACATATTACTTAAAAATATATGGCTGAGTCTTGGGAATAAGTCATCGATTTGAGTTTTAAATGAGGGTATAATTTCAAGCGCACAATCTGTCTTGTGGCGTGTAAAGTGAAACGAGGGATGTTTGTCAGAATTTGCCTTGGATCTATTGACCATGTGTCATAATAAGGTGTCTTCTCTGACAGATGAAGATTTGAGGATGTGAAGGTTGTGGCGGTGGGGGGTGTCATGTATCCGCAGAGACGGCTGTGGGCGAGATGGAACTGTAAATTTCCATAAGTGAAACAGATTGATTTTCTTAAAGTAATTTTGTAGTAAGAGGGATATTTAATAACGGTTTTATGGCTATAAGGTTTCCACCGTCTCTCGCGCACGCACACACATTACCTCGCATTATTTTTTGATAAGTTGATCCTCTCTTGGTTTTTGTATCTGTACAGAGCGAGCAATGCATAATAAGAGCAAGAAGGAAAGGATTAGATAGTTCAAGAAAAAGGTACAGAGTGCTTATAGAGCGAGGATGAATTATATAGCTATGTGTTATGCCGTCTTCAGTGCAATCAGTGTCATACACACATTTTAGTGTGTGTGTGTGTGTGTTTCCATGCTTGCCTCTTTCAGTCAAAGGTTTCTGCACTGGATTATGAGGGCCAAGCTCTGTTGCCATGGAGACCAGCCAGGTTAATGGCCCTTTGCTGTGTGCGTTCATGAGCGTGTGTGTGTTTGATCTCATGTGTTAGTGCTGATGTGTGTTTGCTGGATGTGAATGCTGTGTTTTCTCTGTTTATGTGTATGTGCGTGTTTGCAACAGTTTTACTGTTGCTGTGTACGTGACGCTGCTTCTCAAAAGAAACACTGACACACACACATTCACATCACCTCTGCAAGACTGATTATAGTTTTGTCTCAGTATTTCTCATTTTTGTAAAGTTCATTATATATGTATGTATATGAAGTGTATAATTTTTGTTTTGTGATTAGGATCAATGCACAATATATTGTTACCTTATTGTTTATGTATTTATAAACATTAACATTTAATATTGAAAATTTAAAAAAATATATTGGTATCAGTTGATGTTATAAATCACGACAAATATTTAACCCTTTAAAGCCACTTTCCAAAGAAATTGGATATGCTTGAAGATCTCTTTCCATTCAGGAGTGCATGTCGGATTGACTAACATACGGCAACTGTGTGGATGCAATGATAGCAGAGCCAGCTGTATGCATTCATGCATAAAAATGAACAGTTTAAGTGAATTATTCGGGAGGGAGGGAGTTTACTTAAGCTTTACTAATGATGCAGTGAAATGCATAATCAATAATTAAGTCATAGGGGTTGATTTTCAAATTTTGTCCTAAATAACACCTTTTAGTTTAGATCTACTTGTAAAAAATGTTAATCTCAGGACTACAAATGTTCACAGTATGTGCATTAATATTCATACAAAATACTGTAGGCCTTTATCAAAATCTGTTTCAGACCACACAGACGATTATGCGATCTTGTAGTAACCAATTTATCATTCCATTGGCTGTATCTCTCAAAACTCTACTCTCTAACTGGAGCATCATCTGTTATGACTTATTTTGTCTAATTTAAACTGTATACTTTTTCTAAATTAATAGCCAATCAACTTTCATACTCTATAATATTATGATTTCTAAATTCACTTGTCGCATATAAAACTATGAAGATTACTTTTTTGTAATCAGTTTATATAAATAAAAATTAATATAAATTAATAATAATATTGAACATAGATAAGTACGTAAGCTTTGATAGATGCATAGATGGATAGATAGATGGATGATGGTGTATCAGAGGGAATTGTCTCTGTGTTTTATTCGCCGCTGGATCGATGAAGGATGGTGCTTTGATTACATTATATTCAGAGGTCTATTCCCATTCAAACCGTTGTGCATTTACACTGTCTAAAACATCATACATTCTCATAGATCAGAGACAGTCTAATTTAATCTGCAAATCCAATCTAAATCAATGCTGTTCACTCTCAACTCCACAGCCAAGTGAAATACAATGTATTTCTAAGTGCATTAGATAATGGAGAAGTGATTTCAGGAGGAGAGAGGTGTTTGCAGGGTGAACCTAAATCCAGTGTCCATTTATGTGTGTTTGTGTGTGTGGCTTCCTAATTTTCAACCATGCTTCTTGTGTCTTTTGCCACCATCACATCAGCTTTTATTACCATTGTGGCTTTGCATTGAAAAAGTGCAAAACAGATTTTAAAGAGTGTTAATTTGAGTTGATTTTATCTAGTTTCTGAGGTGATGGAGAGAGTAAAAGAGCTCTTATGTAATGCAATCCCAGAGCTTTAAGAGTGAGGTTTCCTAATTGAATTTGTTCGGCTGCTCTCTTTGTGTCTGGGTCCATTCATTGAGATTGAAATTTAGAGCTTTGTGTGCACATGTGTGTGGTTTTGTGTGTGCGTCTTTGTCAAATCTCCAAATAGAAAGTGTTCTTCTCAGATTAGGAAGTAATTTTAGCTCTCAGAAGAGATTAGGTGAAAGGCATGAAGTGAATGGACAGAGAAAGAGAAGGACAAAAATAATAAGGAGAATCTCTAGCTCACTAAAACAGATAGATAACCCCGATCAGAGCCTAATAGAATTAGTAGGGAAGGATCGGACGCTTTTGTGTGGCCGTTTGTGTATCATCCTTTTTTCCAGCAGGGTGAGTTTAGCAGTAGGTGTAAGACCCTAACGCTTCATTTTAAATGAGAGAAAAGAGAAAATGATGGAAAAACACAGCATGTGTGCAGGAGCTGCAACATCAGATAGAGTTTCTGTGATCTCAGTGAAGACGGATGCAGACACTTGTGGATGCTTACCGTGATGATTTTACAGACCATTCAGCCTGCCGTAATTCAAGTAGAAGCTTTAAGCTTAAGTATCTTAAAGCAGAATGTGTTTTTTTTTTATTTTTTTTGCAAAGATAAAAAGACAAGCATGAGTGAGAAAAGAGGTTTAGTAACATTTCGCTTGAAGCCTATGCGTAGAAATTATTCTAGAGATATTTTTTTATAAACATAAGTTATATAGTTTATTTTATCTTTTATATGTCTTTATTGTAACCACGTCTATAAATGCTATAAAATAGTTCTTGTATTATGTAAAATGTAGTATTGCAACAAAGTGTCAGGAGCTTGAAGTTCACAGAATATTGTATGACAAATGTGTTATTTTTTCTTCTAGAAATAAACCTAAAACAAATAAAATAAAACATATATAAGTTTGTAATAAAATAAAATAAATGAAAAAAGGTGGGTAATAGGGTTTCAAGTAACAAAGTTGCAGATTTAGGCTAAATTAAGTTATGATTCAGTAGAGGCAATGCTAGATGGGAACTAAATTTTGTTTTTTAGTTATTGATGAGCTTATATTTCACATGAATAAAAGAAAAAGTATTTGCTTGAATAATTTTAATCATATTTAGTTAGAGGATTCAGTGATTGAGCTCAGCAAATGTGCTCAGTGCACTAATATTTGTATAAAAATTGAAAAAAATTAAATGAGAGTATTTATTTGTTTCCCTGTTATGTTTTAGGAAGGGTCCAAATGATGTAACTTCCTGGGAGTGACATTTTTATGGAATGAATTGAACAGAACAATGAATTGAATATCAGTTTAACAGATTGTCATAAGTATGATGCATCATTAAAGCAGTATAACTGGATGCTGACGATGTATTTTAATGAATTATGCTTTTATGCATTATACAAAAGACCATACAAATGATTACAAGCTGTAGGACATTAAAATTTATAAAGAATAGCCTTTTAATTCATTATACATACATGCTGTAAGTGAAGTGTTACCAAAGGTTCTTTGAGTTTGACAAGAAAATAGAGGCTGTACAAGAAACAGGGTGGAAACGATTTTTAAAAGGATCCATTTCTCTCAGGAAATGGACACTTTGAAGACTATCATTAAATATTATAATTACTTCTCTCTCATTTCTTGCTCTTTCTCTCTCTATTTTTTCTCTTTCTCTTTCAAGATCTCCCTTCTAGCCCTGTGGCTCAGTTCACCTTTCGACCCCTGCCCCCTCCTCCACCGCCGCCTCACGCGTGCACCTGTGCCCGTCCAGCACCGGCTCCCCTTCCAGAGGTGGTGCAGAGGAGCACGCTGCCCGCCCGATGCCAACCGCTGGAATCTGGGAACAAAGCTGGACAGGATGACAACGGGCAGACGCACAATACCTGGGCACTGAACAGCAACATACCACTAGAGACCAGGTAAAATATGAACACACATACATTTGTTTTTCTGTAATGCCTGGGGTCTTTCCATGGAATTCCATTGTTTTATACTGAGCTAATGATGTTTTCCGTGCATTAACCCTAAACAGCCTAAACAGCACCTTTTTGGCATTTTCATTGAGACATTTAGTGTTTTATAAAGCCATTTTCTTTGGTTCTTCATTGACACCCACATTGTAATCAAAATAGACCACACATAGACTCTCTTTATATGTGTTCAATTACAAGAAAGGAAGTTAAAACTTTAATGTAAAAGCTGGGTAGTAAAATAGAGATAGAAATGACTAAATCTTCTTGTCTTCAAACGAAAGAGAATGATGTGCATGAGTGTTTGTCTGTGAACGACAGATGGAGAGATATGATGGTGATGATGATGAAGATGAGATTGAGGGTTGACCTACTCTTCTGAAAGAGAGAAATGGGAGAGTAAATAAATGATGAAGGATAGACGTGTCTGCTTTGAGGGAGGAAATGAAGCTGTCTTCCTGGGGTGATTGTCTTACACGCACACAAACCCCAAAGATATTGATGAAAATGAAAGCTGCGTGCGTGTGCATACATATGAGCGCATGTATGTCAGCTTTTCTAGATTTCCAGCAAGGTGAATTCGGTAGCGGTCAAAGTTATTTTGACTGAGAAGTTGAACAAACAACCGGAGCTGAGTCACATATCCACTCTGATGCTGATAGCTGTTATGTACCTGGAGAGATGTTTATTGTTTTATGAAGATTTGCCATATTGGTCAAGCATGTTGTTGTGATTAAATAAAGCCACCATTATACAAATCCAGCTGTCTCCAAACAATACCTAATAACAGATTTCAAGTATTCTGAACTATGCTAAGCACTGCAGCACCTTTTCTAAACCCACCACAAGCAGCAGGCAGAAATGGAATGTTTATGCTGGCGGCTATTAGAGGAATACTGGGTAATTTAGCCCTTATACATTTTTCTCAGCAGCTTCAGTCCTGTTTTTTAAACATCACTTTATTCCTTTTAAAGGAGAATGACATGTCTAAAGGAAGCCAAGAGTAAAAGTGTAGAAATGTAACCTCGCTTGCTAATGGAGTTTAAATGGCCATACACTTTGGCTTGTAACTGGCCACAGAGTGAATGCCACCAATTCAGATGTTTTCTTTGAGATTTGAGGGTTAAAGAAAAGCGGATTTACCAATTTTCTAGAGTGGTTTGAAAAATCCTGCCAACTGCTGCAGGAAAGTCCTCAGGTTAAAGGGTTGCCTGAGAGATTCTAGCCAGACTGATCCGAACGCCTGATGACATTGCCGTTGTATCGAGAACGTGTCATCGTCATGGTGATGTCTATACCTGCTGACATGTTGCTCTCTCCCAAATGAACTTTCTCAATTAAATCTGGATCAATAGACCAACATTAATGCACAGAGGAGAATCTCTCCCATCAGCATATTATTCCGAACACTCGCTGATTCAGTCGCCATACACTGTATATGAACTGTATATATAATATATAGCATGGAATACAGTAGATGATATACATATGAGGTTTTAATAGAAAGAAACATCATTCCTATGCAAATGTCTCCCATCAGAATTTTTCTTAGTCGATTTTCCCAATAAAAATATATTGAAATTCATTTGTATTTAATATCTAAATATGTTTAATATAATATATAATAAAATATGAAATAATGAAATATTTTAATATATAATATAAAATATACATTCAAATATTTATATTTATTCAAATATCTCGATTTGATCAGTCAAGTTGAAGCTGCTCTTTTCCATATAATGGAAATGCATGGTGATCACTGGCATGTTTTTTATGTCATTAACCACCTAGTGACTCAGGTGTTCTATATAAAATCAATCTGAGATTGTTTTCTGTATACATGCCATATTTCACAGTTTTTCAAAAGTGTTTGGTTTAAAAACAATAGCCACTTTGACTTTGAATTCAAGGCTCTGAGATTTTAGTGAAAAAAATAGTCAGTGGAATAGAATATTTATTTTGAGACTGTAGAAATCTGATTTGTAAAACTGTGATCTCTTGTGTTCACACCTGCTCTTTTCGTTCTCTCTTTCTGTCTTTTTTCCTTCGTCTCAATCTTTCTCTTTGTTTTTCTAAGTGTTAATTGTTATTTATTTATTCTACAGTAAATAAAGACAGGATTAGTTCTGCGTGTCTAAGTGTGAAATTAACTTTCTCTTTTTTAAATGGCTGAGGTAAACTGTAATTTTTCTCTCAGTCTCAAGCCTCATTTTACCATTGCATGCTAATTTAACCGCTCCTTTCACGGCTTTGTATGGCATCCCTGTTAGACACTATAAACAAATATCCAAAACTTGCTTGTGTGTATCTGCTGGGTGCTTTCTCATTGACTCGCTCGCCTTTAGTATATGACTTGTATTTGACCCTGAAACAGTTTTTCTTGACATTTCAACATTGCATCCTGTAGCTAACTGCTTTGGTCATTTAGTCTCTATGGTAGGAAAGCATTTTAATTAGGGCTGTCAATTAAATGTATTCATTTAGTGCAATTACTTGAATAAACAATGTGCTAAAAGTAAAAATACAGTATATATTGCATCGACTAGACAGAATGACAAACTGGATTTTGCAAAACAGATTGATTAAAAAAAAAACTATATTGACATCTAATGTCACTTTTTGCAATGTCTATTCACAGGGTTCCCACGGATCCTTAAGTCTTAAATTAGATTTTTAAAATTTAAGGCCATAAAAAGTCTTAAAAAGTCTTATTTTTACTTATGATAGGTCTTAAATTTTAGATGACACTTTGACTTAGACATATCTAAATCATTTACCAAATTAAAACTATCTAATTAGCGTACATATTATTTTTTCTTTGGATTTGCTTGTTCACGTGACAATTCGCGGGCCTCGCAGCATTTACGGCAGCGTGTAACATACTATCTCCTGCACGAGAAAGCAGAAGAAAATGGGTCAATGTCAGTTCAGTAACAGTTGCAAGTTCATTCTTTATGTGCGTAGGGGTGTGTTATAAGCATAGTCTATGATGATATCGTAATTATTGTGTTAACGATGTGCGAGCTGACATTGAGTTTGTCACTCACGCTTTCACTGCGTGATGTATGCAGTTATTATATGCCCTCAAAGTTCAAAATACATGGGCATTTTTGCCCTGACGAGTTTTTGTCTTCTTTTCAACAAATCAGATAAATGAATGACTCACTCATTAAGACAGTTACTTGCTGCCACCTACTGGCACTTTAGTTTCATATTTAAAGTACATTTTAATTAAAAAGTTAAAATTAGAAATAATTTCATATTTCAATATTGAATTAAATTTATGTAGACAAATTGTAAATGCTGTGTAAGTATATTAATGCCACTTCTCATGCCGCTTTTTGTGTCACCTCTGCATTGCAAAGATGGATTTTGTTGATAATGATTTAATTTGATACTGTAATTTGATACCAATACTGTGCTATTATTCTAATTGAATTTAATTTGAATGTTATAATTTGACATAAAAGGTGGTGTATACTTCCAAAAAAGTTTAGAAAAAATGCCCTTCTATAGGTAAAAATGCCCCTGGAAATCAATTTAAGGTGGCAAATACTGCCCCTTAATAAAAATGTTAATTTCTGTTACTGCTGTAAAGTAACCACTGCACAGAATATGAACAAAAATGTCTTTGTGAATCAGCAGTCCACAATAGGCCTAAACCAGCCATGGTACCAGCACAAAAACACACTCATAAAAATATCATCTAAATATTGTTATCAACAAACTTTGAAACTTTTGAAACAACTTTAAAACTATTGAGATCAATTTTTTTGTCAATATTGCACACCCCTAATGCATAGTATTAATTTTTATTACTTCAGGTCTTAAAAAGGTCTTAAAAAGCCTTAAATTTGACTTTAAAAAATGTGCAGCAACCCTGATTCAGTGATTTACTTGTCAGCCACAATAATATGGTTTTATTATGTCAAACTAGTTGTGATTAATGCAATCTGCATATCATGTAATAAATTTGATTAAAATTGTTTATATGTGTCAACCTTAATTGTTACATTTTTATGTATGTGCATTTGCGAGTCTCCTCGTGTGAGCAGGGGTAGTTTCGGTAAATTTGTTGGGCCCAAATGTCCCTGGAAATACAGTGAAACCTGAAACGACTTATTTTGTGGGGACCTTTGGGAAGTCACAGCAATGAAAGGAACATCATAAATAGACTAAACAGTGTTTCAATAAAAATCTAAAATTGCCAAAAGCTGTGTGTAGGGTGTAGGGTTTTGTTTTGGGTGCAGTAATTACCTTAATTTAAACAACAGATGGGAAGTCCCTACTATAATATAAACAGAGACGTGTGTGTGTGTGTGTTCAGTTTTTCCCCATCATCTTCACTCCATATCGATGTCATCATGCTATTTTGCCTCATCAGCATATGAACTTGTAAATGTGTTTAGACTGATCTACCTTTCAATGATTTTGGTCCTTTTTATTGATTGACCCTTTGTGCCTTTGGAAGAGTTGCGCATGTTTACCCTGCTCCATCACTAGCTGATGTTGCAATGGGATCAATTGCTGTTGAGAATCCATGTGTATCTTGGGAATTTGAAGATCTTTCTTCTGTTGCCTTTGGGCTTTTAAACTAAAAGCTGTTACCAATTTCCCCATTGCTATCTGTCAATCTGTCTGTCATCGTGATGACACGGTTAAACGGCCGTGTATCTGCGCCTGTGTGTTGCACCCACTAACCAAACTAGCCACATGTCATGATAAAAAAAAAAAGGAACTTTGATTTTAAAATGAAAGAATAACTACATAGTGCTTTAAGAAGTCGGCTTGACTTGACACATCAAGCAGTGACAGAACTGTCCTGAATTGTGACAGGATATACTTCATCTAAAACTAATTTAAGCTACTTTTTTTTCTAATTCTTATAAAATTGTTGTACATGCTGTGTTTTGACTACATATTAACTTAAAGACTGCATAGATTACTTCTTATATTTCTAAAATGACTTGAGCTTATTTTTCACACCAAAGGTGAGTTTTTCACACTTGAGTTTTAGTGAATTGTAAAAAAGCAAAAAGATTATTAAAATGGCAGAGAGAAATTACAGTGTACACCCAAAATATAAAAATATTGCTCTTATACATTCATTTAAATTTAAGTTTTTTTTTTTTTTTTTTTTTTTTTAATATTATTTTTTATTGTTTTTATTTGGTAACTGCCCACCATTGTAGTTTGTGCAAAGCAACACCAGGACTGTGTATCTCTGAGTAAATTGTTTTTAAGTAGGCACCTTTTAATTACTCTAAGAATGGACTCCTCTGTGTAATTAATATCATAATTAATCTAAGGGATGTTATCTATTAATTATGGCTCATTAATCTCTGGTGCTAAATATCTGTAATTAAATGCACGTGAGAGCAAATGACTCCAATTAGTAACCAAAGCAAGTGAGAGAAATTACACACTCCGATTGCACCTCTCCCTTTTTCTCACACCATCTCTCTCTTGCTCTCTCTGTCTCTCTTTGACTCAGTTTTCCAGGTGTAATTTATTTTTAGATGTATTTTTTGAGCTATTCGTGATCAAATTGATTGACAAATCAAATCGAACATAACACAGTGATTTCTTTCCTTTACAGGCATTTCTTGTTCAAGCACGGTTCGGGTTCGTCTGCCATTTTCAACGCGGCCAATCAGAATTACCCTCTGACATCCAGCACGGTCTATTCGCCGCCTCCGAGGCCTCTACCCAGAACCACCCTCTCCAGACCGCTCTTCTCATTCAGTAAACCTTATCGCTGCTGTAACTGGAAATGTACGGCTTTGAGCGCCAGCGCAATTACGCTGACTCTTGCTCTACTGCTGACGTACATCATCGGTGAGTGTCTTATCTCTCCACCTCTGCTTTATGCCTCTCTCTCTCTCTCTCTCTGTCCATGGCTGCTGTCATGCTGGTTGGGGTCATATGGAATTAGCAGAACTCACACTGTGAAAAACTCTATTAGAGAGATGAATATTTATGAACGAGGGATGAGGGAGAACGAGAGATGAAAGAGTAAATATCCCACAAGGCCGTTCAGAGGTTAATGGTGTTAAAGTTTTGTTTAGCCAAGTCACCGTGTGTGTGAGAGAGAAAGAGAGACATGTGCTTATGCACCTCAGTGTACTGACTTAATTTTCTCAGGCTTTCACCCTCTCACAGGCATTTCTCTAGAAAATCTCACTAAAAAATGATGTGTGTTTTAGAGAAAAACATTAGGGTAAAAGGTTTCATCCATTAACGCTTGAAAGGCTACAGTTAATAAAGTTTCTGGTCAGAAGTTCACACAGGCAGCCTCTTAAACACTAATCATGTGTCTGGGAGTGTGTTTCTCTCTAATGAAACGAGGACCTGTGCAATTCCCAAACACGTTACAATGATTTCTTGAGAATCTGACGTTTGTGATGTTCATTTCTGTTCTACCGTGTGTATATCTGTTCTGAACACATTCCGTTTGGAATTATGGCTTTCCACAGTAAACTCATTTCTTTACGCAAAAACAGAGACCTTACAGGAGCAAATAGAATTTCAGAAATTAAAACTATTATGACCATTCGTAAATTAAATGTTAATTAAATCATTTGTGCAAATTCGTTAAAATTAGTATTATTGTTATTATTTATTTATTTATATTTATACACTACCATTCAAAATTTTGGGGTTAGTACGAATTTTTCTCTTATGATATCAAAAATACAGTAAAAAAAAACAAAAAAAACAATAAAATTGTCAAATATTATTACAATTAAAAATAACACTTAATTTACAATTACAATGTCACTTTTGATCAATTTAATGCATCCTTGCTGGAAAAAAAAAAAAAGTATTTGTTTCAAAAACAAAAAATCTTCAACTCATTAAAACTCAAAAACTCATCAACATTTGAACAGTAATGTGTATACAGTATATATTCATTATTTTATTTATTTATTTCTAAAGAGTGTTAACACAATTTGCACTGGAGGTCAACGAATGCAGCAGAACACTGCAATCTAGTATAGTATACTGGAACTGTACGTCATTGCTTCATTACTGTACTACGTCATTTTTTTCCCCTCATGGCAATTTTTAGCCTCTTGATAATGAATTTAATATTTGGGTGAACTATTCCTTTAATTATGCCATAGAAGCGGTTTGCTAGATGTGATTTTTGCTGTGTGTGTGTGCACATGTGCATGCTCCGGAGATTTGCCATTAATGATCGTATGGTCGTCTTTCACCCCATCGTTAGTGGCACTCTGTCTAAACAGATGCAATCCGTCTGCTTTGTCTCTTGGCTTTCATTCTTATCCAGCAATCTAAATGTGTTCTCAGTTCATTTTCTGGGCAAATGAAGGGAAGCAAATGGATAAAGGGAATAAAGATAAAGAGGAACATAAAGAACGAATGAATCTGCATTATCTTCACATGCTGAACAAAAACTTTTGTCCTGTCGAGTAAAAGCATCACAGATGAGAAGAAAAGGACCCACAAAACATGGTAACTGGAAATTTGACTGTGTTGTGTGCCGGTGCTGAAGTGTAATTTAATTGGCCAGTAGGCATATCGTAAATATTCTTTCTAAAACATCCCATTGTCTTTTAAGGTAGTGTTAGGGTTGGGTTAAGGTTAGCATTAGGCCAATGTAATTCTTCAGTTGGCACATGTATAATTTTCTTTACTGATTGTTTTGTAAAATCTGAGGAATGGAAAGGAAAAGAAAAAAAAAAGAAAGAAAAAAAAAAGATACCATAGATTTGACTCATTCTTTAATTTTGTTTAAAAAAGTGTTGTCGTAATCATTATGGATTATTTATTTTTATAAAATATACATTTTAAAAACTATTTTTCGTGGTAGTGCTTGTATTTAATCTGGAATACTTTAAAATTTTTACAAATTGTTAATTGGAGCTGAGACTAATGTACTGGTAACTGAAAGCATTATTAGCCAAAATATTTAAAAAACACACAGGGTGAGATGTGTGTAATTTTATGGATGATAGACCTTTAGAAATTTAATGTTAAGTTATATCATAAGAGCTTTCTGTTGAATTTTGTTCAGGCATGAGTATATAATTATCATTAGAGAAAGAATAAGGGACAGTATTGAGTTTCCAGTTTAGATTAAGGTCAGATGTTTTAATAGAGTGTTTATCCTAAGAGAAGGGTTTTAATTGGTCTGTGTGTATATTTAATTGAATGAATTTAATGAGGCTGTATCATCTGGCCTCACCACAATTTTTACTTTAACAAGCTAACAAGCACACATTAGGTACCAGACTTGCACACGCTATGAAGACATTAAGTGAGGTGTGAGAGAGTGTGTGTGTGTGTGTGTGTGTGTGTGTGTGTGTGTGTGTGTGTGTGTGTTTGTTATGTCCTAATTGAGTCAAGGACCCTGCAGGGACAGAGAGAGACAATCAATAATTGTTGATGAAAATGTATCAAAGGCACTGAGTGAATATCTCTCTCTCTCTCTCTCTCTCTCTCTCTCTCTCTGTGTGTGTTAAAGAAATAGAGGGTTTTAAAGTTTTTTAAAGTCATGATGCATCATAATAACAGTGTAGTGCGGCGAACGTTTTATTACGTACGTGAGTTTTTGGGTGTGTGTCAAAGGTAGGTTTTTGTGGGTTTGTGTTGCTCACTTCGGAGGGATAAATGGGAGGTGTTTTTTGTATGAGTGCAATGACCCAGATAGCTGATAGTATCCAGGGGACTAAGTAAGATGGTTTCAGTGAGACGAACCTCCATCAATCCAAACTAAAAATGTCAGCACAAAAGCTAAAATGTCCAGCCACATCAGCCAGGTTTTAATTATCTTGATTTATGGTGCTATAATGGCTTCAAACTCTGTCAGAAGATAGCAGAAATCAAAGATAATGTTAAAGAAAACTAAATGACCTATTATACTTTTTAAAATACATTTTACATTTTACAAATACATTTATTTGTTTGTTTTTAGTTTTGAATATAAGGGAGCATTTTAAACAGCCATTTAGCAAAGCCTACATCATACTGTGACAGGACAGACTGAAATGAGCAGATCTTGTTGTAATGATTTTTTGGCCTAATATACACACTGAATAGGCATTTCTGACTAACGGTGAGCAGTTATATGTTAATGAATTTGAGTTTCTGCCATCACATTCAAGCATTTCAGGATGAGCTGTTTTTATGAGGATGAGCTGAATTGCAGTATTTGATATTTTTGGACTGGGTCAGAAGTTTTGAGTTCAGAAAGTTTCTTTATTATTTTATTATAGTACACTGAACTCTTATTTCAAAAGATGAAGGAAAATTTGATCTCTCAAGATATGATTCCTTTAACTTACTCCACCAAATAAACAATGGAGAAAATAAAGTGAGCTCTTTTCACTGGTTGTAGTAAATATCTTTGTTGGGCTGTGATTGGCTAGAAGAATATACAGGGTCCGTGGCATTAAAACCTTTGAAAACCACCTGGTTTATGTCACTATAAACTGGACAACTTTTTCATTTATTCTAGAATTTCTTTTTATTGAATGTGGATTTACTGAATCTGATAGTGAAAAAAATCAGCTGGTAAATGATGGAGCGATGCAGGAATGGAGATGATGGAGCGGTATAGGACATGGCAGTACAGAAAGAGGTGAGGCAGCATTGTGAGGGTGTGGTAAGCTGAGACTGGGTGGAGAAGGCGGGAACACATTCAACATTAAAAGCGCAAAAGGCCATGGAGCAGGAAGCAGTAGACATATGGGTATGAACGTGGGCGTAGCTTTCTCTCCGGTGAATCTGGCATCCGCTGCTGTATTATTCATTTTCACTTTATACACTCATGCTGTTCGTGATGTTTCCTACTACCTAACACATGCATAATACAGCAGACATATATGAGATCTATATGTGCATACGCATATACACATGCACATTTTTACTTGGGTTGTCAGTCTCTGTTGAATGTTTCAGTGCTGTTCATTGCTTTTATCTTTCACAGTAATGTCTTTTAATCACCTTCCTTTTGGGGGATTTTTACAGCAAATATATATGTATACAAATAATTAGATTAATAAGTGACAGCCGTAGTTTTTACACACACATACACAATGATTTTTGCAATTTTACTAATTTGAAGTTGTGAAAAGGACTTCATAGCTTCAAAAGCAGTTGAAAATGGATGCATGTTTATGGATCATAATGTGTCTTTTTATGATCAAAACACTAGATCAATGAAAAAACCCCGCAAGAATCCAGAAGACCCCACTCAGTAGAGTGGCTTTCTGCCATTTCCCTTAAAAGGGATGAAATCAAACAGTTGCTTTTTTATGTATCTGTGTGTGTTTGCATGTTTGTTTCCAGAGGATAAAGACACACCCTAAGGCTAAGCAATAGGGGGTTTTGGCTGATGGATAAGAAGGCATGTTGTTCAGAGAACACATATACACTTGAATTTGTATATTTGGTTGTCTTTGTGAGTGAAATGTCAGTGGTAACAGAGATCTATTCAAATAAACTGCAGCTTATAAAGCTAGTACTTAAGACAATTAAACAGGCTGAGAGGTGAAGTTGTTTTAAGGTCCTTTGGTTACAGCTCATTCAGAGTAATAGGATGACTTTATTAACATGTTAGTCTACCCCATGAGAGGAGTTTCATCAGATAAAACTTTATCCCAGCTTCACATCCACTGTTTTTTTCTGCTTTGGAATGTTTCTGCAACTTAAATGGTGCAGTGTTGATTGTAATCTTTAGCAAATCTTTAAATATCCATTTTCAAACTGTACATTATGATGTTGTGATGTCTAAATTCACTTGGAGCATGATTGATTTTAGTTTTTAGTGTTTTTTAATTATCTAATTAAATGACTTGAGAATTTTATGCTTGGCCTTTCATAAAAGGTTATCAGAAATAACGTGAAAATAATTATCAGCTTCCTTTCTTTTTTCTTTACCCTTTTAATGCTTTTCATCTATCATGTATGTTTACGTAAAACTCTCTGAACTTTGAAAGGAATTAGACCAAGAACAAATTTATTGACACAGGCTGCTTGCTTTTATTTAAATATCAATTTTGTCTTGTTGATGCTTCTCCATTTTTTTTTTTTTTTTTTCTCTCAGAAGAACTAAAAAAATTGACACGATGATTGTTGACATACTTTAGGAGTATAGAGCTATAATAAAATAATGAATAAAATATAAAATTATTGAATTGCATAGCTCAGAACATTTAGTCTGGATGAATTAAATGAGAAATGCTTTTCATTGTAGACTGAAATCTTGGCAAATCTGAAGCCCAAGCTTGATGTTGTTGAGATCTCTAGAGGAGACAAGTATGAGATTACGAGGGTACTTTTTACTTTCTCAGAAGAAAGCTCTCTCTCTCTCTCTCTCTCTCTCTCTCATTTTACTTTCCATTTAATATAATTGCTGTCTAGGAGAAACAATTGAGATTTACATTTATTCATTTAGCAGGCGCTTTTATCCAAAGCGATTCGCAAATGAGGAATACTTAAACAAAAGCAATTCATCATAGCAGCAGTACAGTAACTGATAAGTGCCACAATAAAAAGTTCCAAAATTGCTTGGAAAAGTACAAAGTACAAGCTATTGCAGAGATATATATATAGGTGAGAGGGTAGAGAATGGAGAGATTTTTTCCATTAACAGTTGTGGGGTGTCTTCACTTGTTTTTGAAGGTAGACAGGGATTCACCTTTTCTGATGCAGTCAGATGGAGAAGATCATTCCACCATCGAGGGACAATGAAGGTTTGAGAGAGTTATTTTGCACCTCTTTGTGCTGGTACCATGGCTCTAACTGATCGACTGCAGATTTCTGGAGGGAACATTGATTTACAGTAGTGAGTGGAGGTAAGAGGGTACAGATCCGGCGAGTGTTCTGTACGCAAGCATCAGTGCCTTGAACTTGATGTGGGCAGCAACTGACAACTAGTGGAGTGAGACAAAGAGAGATATAACATGCACTCTCTTGGGTTCGTTAAAAACCACTGCCGCATTCTGGATCATTTGCAGAGGTTTGATTGTGGCTGAAAAGCGCATTACAGCAGTCTAGTCGAGTGAGCTTTGGAAAGGGGGTGTGCTGCATGCTCTGAATAGGAAGAGTCTAATTTTTTAGAGATTTCGTTTGTAATTTGTATTTTTTTTAAGTGAGTTTTACTTTAGGGTGAGGTGTGTAAATTCTGCAAAACTAAACAAAATTGCAAAAAAAATAATTCATCAGTAATTTATAGATTCTGTGCTAAAAAATTACATCATCCTTTGATGCAACTTTTGACAAGCATCTCATCACCATTTCACATATTTTTCTCCTTTTATCTGCCAGTTTCTGCACGTTGTGTGTAGAAATAAATGTGTCTATGCATTCACAGATTAATTCCACTTCATTTGCATTCGTCAGCTCGCAGTCAGCTTTTATCAGCAGCAGTCACTTGTCATTTAGCAGGCTCCTTTGAACCAGGGTGATGTACGGTGCTCTGAGTGCACAAACAGTCCTGCTGAAAAATACCACAGTTTAGGATCTCCCCTGTGTTTTGGTAACCCACCCTGGGTTTAGACGGGGTGATGTGTTTCTGGCTAAGATAATAAACAAAAAAGCTTTTACCAGTCCTGAAACCGGCAACAATGTATTGATACTAGGGATGCTCATAATTAATTGGTTAACTGTTAACTGACAGTAAAAAAAAATTGACCTAATAATCAGTTAAGGTTTAAAAAGTACAGTAATTTTAATAATTTTTGAAGTAATTTTTAAGATATTTTTTAAAATGTTTGCTGCATGGTTAAAAAATATGCCACACATGTAAAATTACATTTTTGAGAGAGAGAGAGAGAGAGAGAGAAACAGATAAGTCGCGTATAAGTTGCATTTTACTATTACATTCAGAAATAATGTAAAATACTGATAGGCTAAATAAAGCGAAATGTTTACAAACATTATAAACACTATAAAAATAGCTATAGGCTAATTTAGTTCCCCTCACTCCACAACAAATCCCTCAAATTTAACTGTATTCGGAACAGAACAAATGTAATGAATTTGGGCTTAAATGTTATTTTAATATTAATATTGAGTTTTAATACTGAGTGAGTTTTTAGATGGTCCTCTTAATAAATGGGGCACCAGCCAGGAATTTCACCATGATAGTAAAGAACATATTGTTGAATAAATAAGAATATACTGTGTATTGGAGGGAGTTTGTCATCTGACAAATCTGAAGGATTTGTGAGATGTTGTTAACTTGTAGAGCCTCTTACTGTATTATCAACACAAAGAAGACAAGTGTTATAAAACAATTTTATTAACAAAAGGATAAACAAGAGTAACTAACAACTACTAAATTGATATCATGAATGAAGTGCATAAGATTGATAAATACAAGTGAGTTGCATGTTACTATTGCAGTTACATGTTATCTTAAGAAAAGATAAACTGTTTCTCCAAGCTTAGTAAGGTAAACCTTATTGTGAATTCAACAAATAAACTTATTTGTTATTAATTGACATCAGCTATGTAATGCAAAATAGAAAATCATATACTGAATATATACACTAATGCCAAGGTCTCTGGAAAGAGGTTTGGTAAAGTGATATTTACGTTCCGCTTGGTCACTTCTTAGCGCCGATATCTTCCACTAGCCGAGCTGGGCTGCGTTGCAGTGGGAAGGAGGATTTGGATCCGTTTCACAACCTTGAACACGAGGTAGATGTGAACGCTAAACTTCTGGAACACTGAGAAGGTCCTTGTTCTGGAACACGCAAATGAAGGAGCCTTGAAGGTGAAGGTTCTGAAGTCTGTGCAGAATAATCCAGACAATCTAGAACATGCAGATGGAAGATTCTAACATTGGTGCAAAAGCCTGTGGTCGTGGTTCCTGTTGCCGTTTCCAAACTCCCCAAATTCACTTGCGGAACTTCCTTGTTTCTGTCTATAGAGCTTCAGAGTCTTGAGAGAGCAACTTTACAACAACGTAGAGTTGAACTTATAGCAACAACCTGTTCAGCAGCTTAGGGCACTTCTTTGTCTTGAAGAGAACCTTTTAATCTTTCCTGAGAAGGAGGAATTTGCAAATTGGCGTCTTTCCAGTCAAGCATTTGATTGGATGATGTTTTCAGAGATGCAATGTTCGCTCACCATTCCTGATTTTTGGATTAAAATACCAGGTGTAAACGGGTATGTGTCTGCCTCCTCTACTTGTGATCTGATCAACCAAAAAGCATCTTAAAATACCAGGTGTAAACAAGGCCATAAAGACCAAAGAACATAGGGTAATGTCAGTCACCTCTGATAACAAATTACTCTAAATTGTAATGCTGACATGCATTTTCTGTAAAGCTGCTTTGAAACAATATGTATGAAAAGCGCTATACAAATAAATGTGAATTGAATTAATGTTGAACTTTTACCCATGCATTCATGTATACTTTGTACTACTATGTACAAACAGCACTGATTAAGCATATACAGTTCTGTAAATATATATGGAGAAGATTTGCTCCCTTTTGTTCATTTTTTGTTAGAATTTTCTGTGAAGCCTGATCACTTTGAAATAAAACTTCCCCATGGTATGGAAATGGGTTGCCATCTTGACTGCTGCCCACTACAAAAAAATGAAAAATATAAGTAGCTATATACACTTCAAGTCAAAATTAATTCATTTAAAACAAAACTTAGACAGAAACCGGTATTGGGCTCACGTACCCTACCTTTCTCATTCGGCACAAATTTGGATGCTGAACTATTATTTATTATGCACATTTTCAAGATCGACATCCTTTACATGCAAAAATGTACTTGGCATAGCACCACAGTGGTCACACTGAACGGCACAGATTGTACTACAGACTATTTCAATTGAGCAGTGTAACTTTTTGGTTGACTGTGTTTGGTTGACTCTATTGTATTTTGATAATGAACAGGCTGCAATGTCAATTTAGCAATGCTAGAACTGATACGTTGTGTGCGTGAGGTGACTTATAACAGCGGAAACAACTTTAAATACTCCGTCATACAGATAAGAGCAAGGAAACCGTCATTCGAAACTGTAAAGGGTTTACTTTTATTTGAGTACACTCACAATAAAAGCAAAACATTGTGCTTTTGAAAAAAAAAAAAAAAAAAAGGAAACACACAGGATGAACTTTCTGTCGTCTTGGTTTCCCTTCCGTGAACTTGTTTGTGGAGTGCATAACAAAAATGAACCGAAACTCAGCATATACACTTGTCGCACAGTTTTTCTTTCGTTTTGTTAATCTGTTAATTGAGTGAAATATATTTTGTGTATAGGCCTATTTAACATATATATGTTAAAGGGATAGTTCACCCAAAAATGAAAATTTGATGTTTATCTGCTTACCCCCAGGGCATCCAAGATGTAGGTGACTTTGTTTCTTCAGTAGAACACAAATGATGATTTTTAACTCCAACCGTTGCGTTCTGTCAGTCGTATAATGCTTGTCAATGGTAACTCCATCTATAAGAGTCAAAAAAACATGCATAGACAAATCCAAATTAAACCCTGCGGCTCGTGACGACACATTGATGTCCTAAGACACGAAGCGATCGGTTTGTGCGAGAAACCGAACAGTATTTATATCATTTTCACCTCTAAAACACCAACTGTCCAACTGCCTTGCGCATCCGGTTGGTGAGGTCTGAACGCGCTCTGACAACGGAAGTGATGTCTCGCACTCATTGAAGTATAAGCGCGAGACATCAGTTCCGTCATCAGAGCGCGTTTTTTTTACCTCACTAACCGTAAAGTTGGACATAGTGGTGTTTTAGAGGTGAAAAATGATATAAATACTGTTCGGTTTCTCGCACAAACCGATCGCTTCGTGATCTTGAGAACATCTACACTTCGCTGAAGTGTCTTTAAGTAAAAATTATATATATAATTTTATACATTTTTTTTCTCGGATCACAGAAGCACTGCAGGTGTATGATGTGATGATGTGTGAATCCTCTTGTTCTGTTGTTTATGCAGCTATTTGCGCATGTAAAACTAAACCCTTGGAAAATTTATTGGTATTTTTAATGGGCCACAGACACTTATCCATTCTAATTTAATTTCATTATAATTTACCATAATCCTATAGGTTAACAGTTAATGATCAGTTGTTGGAATCATCCCCATACCAGTCACTTAAAAAAAGCAAAAGTTGAAGTGTATTTGAAATGTTAAGTTGAAGTATTATACTTTCTATCCTAAGTGTCATAGGGAGATATTCAGCCTCACATAGTATAGAACAGATATTCTTTATTTCTCTATCCAAATGCTCTCCGTTACAGTGAAACCACAAAATAAGATGCGCCACAGTTGCTTATATGCTGTACATAAATTAATTCACAGATGTCATTTTAATTCTTTTTTAAAAAGTTGTCAGACGAAAAAGGTTCAATCTCGTGACATCTCACACTTAAAACAGATGTTTTCTTCTGAGCCAGATCAGCTCATTATCAGGTAGGGGGCTCAGCCCCTCCTAAAACTGAAATCCTAGAATGGGCTTACACAGGAAAAGGGTTTTGTGGTTTACCCATTTGCCCTTTTCCCAGCATGCACTGGGGCATACATAATTAATAAAATTGCATTTGTTTGCTAGTTTTATTTACATTGTTGTTATTGATTGTGTTTGGATTATGTTTGGTAACTTGTTGTTTTGTGATATCCGGAGTTGAGTTTCAGTTCCTCTACTCAAAATGATGATTTAATTGAGTGTTACCCTTTTACCCTTCCAGAGTTTCAAGTGTTGAGATCTGCGTGTGGCTTTTTAAGGTATTTCACGAGTGCCTTTGTCTTGTAAGTCTTAATGCGATGTTGTCATATATATATATATATGTGTGTGTGTGTGTGTGTGTGTGTTCATATGTTTCAATGATTAGTGAAGTTTTCTTACATAGGACAAGGAAGAGGGCTAAAATCTGATTATTTGACATCAGGGAAAATTTGACTGACAGCTTTTCCAGTAATGAAAATCTGTTCTTTTTGTGTGTGCGCGTGTTTTTGCATTTTTCATAAACATAAAGAAAATTACACATTTATGCTGGCAATCATCTCAGTCCTTTAAGATAGGAAGAGTTTTTTTTTCTATAAGGAAGAGGTGTCAATGTTCTCTCCTCACTAAAAGCGAGGGTTTATCTTCTCCTCTTGAAGAGAGAGGTATAATCTCTCCTTAAAACATTCGTCTTCTGTCTTCATTTTAAAGTCATAGAGTTATCTCAGTTGGGCAAAGTGGGCAGGTCAAGCAATGGTGGCGTCCTCTGGAAATAGGACCCCGCCGAACATTCATGCAAAGCATTTTTACATCTCAACAAACGACGATCATTTCACACAAACTCTCCTCTCCTGTCATTGGCTGTAAGCCCCTCCCTCAGAAGCTGTCCGCCCAGCCTCATAACTGCTCTATTAATTTAACCTGAACCGCCCATCTACAGCATTCCTCATCTAAACAACATTTCCATCATCTCAGAACAGCAGCTGGATGTGAAAATGTCCGCCTCCTGTCCGTTACATCCCTTAATTCGATATCTTCCAGACCATTCTCTCTAGATGTCCTGAGGGGGATCAGGTTTTTGCCCGGATGCAGAGCTTGTGCCTTTTTCAACATTGACTCTCCGCCACAATGGCCAGCCCACAAAAGCTTATTGTTCTCATTGACCGATAGCCAGGACACACAATAAACGAATCCATTTCTTTTAGCCCAGCTTCCTAGCCGAGGATATTAACAAACTGTGGTGTGACATTAAACTCAGAGAGCTTAACCATTTCTCAGTCTCAGGGTAGTCTGCTATTCAGCATCAAGGTTAAAGCTAGCTTTGATGTATGTGGGACTTTTGTCTAGTGAACAGCTCTCAGTCCTTCCCTGTGAAACACGTCTCTTTGTCTCTCTCCTCTCTCGCTCTCTCTTTTTTCTTGTGCATACGCACACGTATGCAACAGATCCCGTGGTCAATGTTGTATGTTTCCAGCTCTATCCGGCGCTCTACAAATCATGTTAAAATCTGTTGATTTAACAAAAGCCTTGATGAATGGTGTCCTTCTCACTTTCTATTTCTCGCTCCACTTCAAAAGTGCAGAATCCTTCCTAGTTGTCCATCTTGTCGAAAGAGAGAGAGCGGAAAAGTGGAGGAGAAGGGTCAGAGAGAAAAATGGCAGAGAGAAAGAAGGGGAGAGAGAGAGATTTTTCTCTTCATTAGCGGTTGTAAAGAGAGAACTAGCGGAGAGGTTAGAGGTTTTAAGGGATCGATGTTTGCCGTTCAAGGCTCTGAGTCCAGCAGGGGAGAGAAATGTGGCCTCCATGGAATTTATGAGACCTTCCAGACGTGCACCTTTAAAGCGCTTTGTGATCCCGTACACACACATGCACACAAGACAGATCTCGCTTACGCGCACACACCTATAGAAAGCTTTGTGATGTCATCGATCTGCCCATCTATCAATTTCTCTTCTGTCAATCTCGCCCACCTTCTTTCTCTTGTCCTGTCTGAAGCTCTGTTCATAATTTTTTTCTAAACAGACAAATACTTTAATGAACTGGGTAAATAATAAATTTTTATGACACTTTGGTGTCTTTAACTTTGAACACTTGTGTCCCTGTTTTTTTGTTTGTTTGTTTGTTTGTTTTTTTTACATCATTTCATGAAGATCACATAAAAACTGTCTTGGAAACTTCTACCATGTTTTATTGTTTTATGCTTGTGCAAGACTTAGACTTTCATTCTTAAATTATGAAAATCCTTCATAGAAATATTATTGCATGTTGAAAAATATGATCTAAACAGAGTGAATGTTTTTTTGTTTGTTTTTTTGTGTGTGTCATTTCCACCACATTAAACGGATATATTAACTTAATGAATTGGGTAAATCAATTTGTGTGATGCTGATGTTTCTTGAACTTAAGGCTTATTTTTTATTTTTATATACTGTATACACTGCTCAAAAAAATTAAATGAACACTTTGAAAGCACATCAGATCTCAATGGGGAAAAATATCATGCTGGATATCTATACTGATATGGACTGGGTAATGTTTTAGGAATGAAAGGATGCCACATCGTTTGATGGAAATGAAAATTATCAACCTACAGAGGACTGAATTCAAAGACACCCCAAAAATCAAAGTGAAAAAAATGATACAGCAGGTTAGTCCAATTTGGATGGACCGAAACATAATGTCCCAGAGGTGTTCTGTTGGATTTAGGTCAGGCGACCGTGGGGGCCATTCAATGGAATCAATTCCTTCATCCTCCAGGAACTGCCTGCATACTCTCGCCACATGAGGCCGGGCATTGTCATGCACCAGGAGGAACCCAGGACCCACTGCACCAGCGTAGGGTCTGACAATGGGTCCAAGGATTTCATCCCGATACCTAATGGCAGTCAGGGTGCCATTGTCAAGCCTGTAGAGGTCTGTGCATCCCTCCATGGATATGCCTCCCCAGACCATCACTGACCCACCACCAAACCGGTCATGCTGAACGATGTTACAGGCAGCATAGCGTTCTCCACGGCTTCTCCAGACCCTTTCACATCTGTCACGTGCTCTGGGTGAACCTGCTCTCATCTGTGAAAAGCACAGGGTGCCAGTGGCAGACCTGCCAATTCTGGTGTTCAATGGCAAATGCCAATCGAGCTCCATGGTGCCAGGCAATGAGCACAGGGCCCACTAGAGGACGTCGGGCCCTCAGGCCACCCTCATGAAGTCTGTTTCTTATTGTTTTGTCAGAGACATTCACACCAGTGGCCTGCTGGAGGTCATTTTGAAGGGCTCTGGCAGTGCTCATCCTGTTCACAAAAGAACAGATACCGGTCCTGCTGATGGTTAAGGACCTTCTACGGCCCTATCCAGCTCTCCTAGAGTAACTGCCTGTCTCCATGCTCTTGAGACTGTGCTGGGAGACACAGCAAACCTTCTGGCAATGGCACGTATTGATGTGCCATCCTGGAGGAGTTGGACTGCCTGTGCAACCTCTGTAGGGTCCAAGTATCGCCTCATGCTACCAGTAGTTACACTGACCTTAGCCAAATGCAAAACTAGTGAAAAACAGTCAGAAAAGATGAGTAGGGAAAAAATGTCAGTGGCCTCCACCTGTAAAACCATTCCTGTTTTGGGGGTCGTCTCATTGTTGCCCATCTAGTGCACCTGTAGTTAATTTCATTAAAGGTGCAATATGTAGAATTTTGGATGCGATTATTAACGTTACTGTAGTATGAAACAGAGCAGGACCGAGTGTTGTAGGAGCTGAACGAGGCCGCTGGAGCGATTGTTAACGAGAGACGAATGCAACACATGCCGCGAGCAGCGGAACTTTTATTATGCCACAGTCGCCGGCGCTGCTTCCGCTTTTCCGGTCATGAGTATGAGGTAACACAGCACTGTTTATCATATTAGATACATGAGTGTGTTGAAAACTGCAGTAAGCTAGATTGATTTTAGAATATCATATTAAATGCTGGATGGCTTGTGTTGAAAATGGCATGCAATTAATTTTGAAACGTATTGTATGATGGAGAAAATTCTGCATTACTGTTACTAAAAATAAAGCTGCATCTGATTATGTTATGTTAGCTACTTCACAAAATAGTGTTTTTCCTCTGACGCATTGAAAAAACATGGTACTCACAAAAAAATCAAGAAAATTAGATTTAAGCAATAAGACTAAACGTGTTGAGCTATATAACAATAATTAGTTTTCTGTCTATAAATATATCAAAATAGTTGTTCCCTTGTCTATTAAAACATGTAATATATTAAAGTGTTTTTGGTGTTTCCATGGTTTCTCCAAAAAAATGGAAACCGAGGGTAACGCGGGTATAACGCAATTGACAGGTGACTCCTCATACGTATCGGAGCCTTGGTTAAAATTACAATTTTCTCACGATTTACAAATAGTAGGAAACATTTGGGATATTGTAAGTACTCAAGTGAACAAAATATATAACAATGGCCTAGTGGTTTTTGGATATTTTACTGCAAAATCCTTACATATTGCACCTTTAACACCAAAGCAGCTAAAACTTATTAACAACCCCCTCTGTTACTTAACTGACTTAAATACATATATTTTTTTTTACTATATTGGAAACTTTTTACCATGTTTTATTGTTTTTCCCCTTTGTCCAATACCCAGACGTTCACAATTAATGTATTAAGATGGCGGAAAAAAGTTTTTAAGTGCCCCTGCAACCAGGAGAAACAAGTCATTCTGGGTGTAGTTCAGAGAAATAATTCATAAAATATTGTTTAAACTGGGTAAGCAGATCACAAGAGTCCAATATCTGTTGTCTTAGATCAAAAGAATAAAAAGAAATGGTTGCAACAGCGTTTGTTAAGACTAAAAGAGCTTTTACCTGGAAAGTTAAAATATCAATGTCAATGGATGGGAAATACTAGACAGAAAATGTATATTCTTGGCCATCAAAGTAACAGATAGTGATTATTTGTTGTGCAACATCTGTATTAGTTAATATGTCTTTGACCACCTCTAAAAGTGGTATCAATCACAGTCTGATCAAGTGCTATCCGATCACCAAAAACATGTTTATTTCAGGTGAATGGGACAATAGAAAAGTATCTTATGTCCATTCTTGAACTGAACTCTGGACCCTGTTCGTTTCTGTGTTAAAGCTGATCCGCAGTGCTTGGGGTGATCTGTCATTTAGCCAATGGCAGCTACTTTGTGTGTGTGTGTGAGGGAGAGAGAGATGAGGGCGAATAGGGGGAGATAAAGGAGAGGATCATGTAGATCCAGCTCCCTGCTGAGACACCAATCCCTCTTTATGGCTCGTAAAGACGCCTCCTCACGGTAGAGCCCAACGTGCGCACACACGCGCAAACCCACACGCGACTCCTATGCGCCTGAGGAACGGGAGGGAATGAGAGGGAGAAACTAGCTGCGAGAATAACCTGATTTTCACTCGCCGTTCCAGAACTCGTCGTCAGTATATCTTCTCACCTCATTTCCCTGATCGACTGAAATCCCACACACACACGCACAGGAGAATGAGAGAGAGGGAAACTGCATGATGAGATAGCTGGTATCGGGGGCCCTGAGGTGAGCAGAATGAGAGTTTGTCCTTTTTATTGGCTGTAATTAGGATGAGGTCATTACCATGCGCCAAAGGCCTTTCACTGCTGGGAGATCATAAAATGCCACCTGAGCGATTTATATTCCACTCCCAGAATCCTCTGCAGCTTTCCTCACACATTCAAGAGATGATGGGATAAGAGAAGACCTTAAATGTATGTGTGCGCACATACTTGTTCAGATATACGAAAAAAACAGGAGATAAGTAATGTATTGAAGAATGGTTTAATACAATGTTCTAATCTCATTTTCAGTGCACAATTAACATGCAGTTTTGTCTGTGACATTTTTCTTATACAAAATCTGAATAAATTCTTCTAGACAGTTTCTAATCACATTGTCATCTGTCCATCTGCCTATCTGCAGTATCTATCTATCGTTCTATCTATCGTTCTATCCATTGTTCTGTTGTTCTATCCATCGTTCTATCATTCTATCTATCATTCTATTGTTCTATCTTAATTATTTAATGAATAAAAATAATGACTTTACTATTGTTTTTGTAGAGCTGCTTTACAGCAGAATGCTGTTTGCATCATTGAATTGTTATTTTCCTGTTTACCACTGTAAAGCTGCTTTGAAACAATCTGTATTGTATAAAGCGCTTTATAAATAAAGGTGACTTGACCCTTTTGTTCTATTGTTGAATCTTTTATTCTGTCTATCTGCAGTCGTTCATCTGCTGGGGTTGCCGTGGCATCTGAAGCGAGTGGAAGGAGAGCTCTATGAGAACGGTATGAGTAAAGATGATCAGCCTCTGCCGGGAGCCGATTTCACCTTCACTCCTGTTCACCTGCCAGGACTCAACACCACACAGCCAGGTATGTGTGTGTGTGTGTGTGTGCTCTACTTAAGTCATCTAACATATGATTTCTATACAATGTGATATTAATATTCTGATATTAATGATATTAATTCATTTCACACAATGGGCCTAAATGTCAAGTCTTTGCCTACAGCTAAAGCTAAGAGAGGGTGTTTTGAGTGTGTGTGTTTGTGTGTGTTTTTGTATTCATTCAGAGTTTATTTGCCATTTAATTAATGTCAGTAAACAACAGTAAATTATCTTCTCTCAGATAACCCCTGAGATTATGAGGTCATTTTTTAAAGCTTGAGGTGTGCTTCTATCTGTGTAGGGCTGTAGAGATTGATAAAGTGCAAATTAAAGAAAATGTCCTTGTTTATTAGAGTTTGTTTTGCCATGTTCATAGAATAAAATAAAATAGATAAGAATATTTAACATTAAAATAAAATAGAATAGAATGGAATATTTATCTACACAACCTGATCCAGTGGTAGGGTAAATGGGAAATGTCCCTATGCTTACATTCTAACTCCAAGATGTAAATCGTTCATATACTGAAATATAAATATTGCAAGACTTGCCAAAAGAAGTGCCAAAAGTAATTACATAAACAGATAATTGGTATGTATGTCCCGAAGTGGTTATTTGAAGTACATATGTACATTACCGTTCAAACGTTTAGGGTCAATAAGATTTTATTATTTTTTTTATTAATAATAATAATTTTGTAAGAAGTCTGTGCTCACCAAGACTACACTTATTTGTTCAAAAATATGGTAAAAACAGTAATATTGTGAAATATTATTACTACCTAAAATAACTGTTTTCTATTTTAATATATTTTAAAATGTCAATCATTCCTGTGATGGCAAAGCTGAATTTTCAGCAGTCATTACCGCAGTCTTCAGTGTCACATGATCCTTCAGTTTGGTTCTCAATAAATATTTATTATTATTATCAATGTTTTAAACAGTGCTGTTTAATTTTTTTTTGTGGAAATTGTGATACTTTGTTCGGGAAAAATAGAAAGAGAACAGCATTTAAATGAAATAATTTATAACACTATAAATGTCTTTATTGTCTCTTTTGGCTTTGATAAAATATTATTTTAAAAAAATGTCTTAATGACTTCAAACGTTTGAATGATAGTGTAAATGTTGTTCTATAGAGAGAGAGAGAGAGAATACAATTTTTACAAAACACTAGTTTTGTGATAGGGGCTTTTTTGGCCCTTTAACCACATTGTTTCAGCAACTTCCACCTGTCTTCGTGTTATGATGCAAGGATGTTCACCCTGAAGCAACCTACCTCAGGTGTTAAGTGTCTTGCTCAAGGGCGCAGTGATCATAGTTCAAGAAATGCCCTGCAATTTTTTTGGTTGTCTAGCCCATATCTTTGACCACTAGCCTGCACTACCCCACTACGTGTGCATGAACGTATTAATGCACAGGTGTGCTTGTTCTATCAAAGGTAATGTAAATAACCTCACACCTGAGAGTCCATAAGGGTTTTGGTCTTGCTACCAAAGCTCTGTCTCGATACGGCAGGTGCCGTTTCATCTTTGCCGTCACCTGAATTTGACTCTAGACAGCAGAGCTTTTCAAAGAGTCCTGCAGATGATCACTTTTGATTCACATCAACTGAACCTCTGAAAAATACATCATTCTTTTTGACGTTTAGATGTGGAGGCGTCTGTGTTGATAGCATCAGAGGCAGGATTCATTTAAAAGCCCTCGGGCACTTTTTTTTCACATTTTTTTCAAATTCTTTTTACATCTACAGCCTTTGTGTGACCGTCCGTCAGAGAACCTGAACTCAGTTGCATAATTTTTAATCTTTAACAACTATCATCCTAAAGCTTAAATTAAGTGCTTTTGGTGTTTACCATTATTTATTCTCCTTCATTTTGTTCCAAACCTGTATGACTTTCTGTAAATGTATAAAGAATATCCTGACCAGTCTTTTTCACATATTGAAAGTGAATAAGGACTGGGCCTGTCAAGCTGTAAAATTGCAAAAAAGCACCATAAAAGTCTTCTGCACAATATTTCTCACACAAAGCTATCATATGGAATATGAGACTGAGACTATTGTGTATGAGCCATATAGACTATTTCAATGAGAATTGTATGGTGCTTTTGTGTATTTTTTGAAGCCTGAAAGCTCCAGTCTACAATCATTGTAATTGCATTAAAAAGAGCAACCAGAAATGTCTCCTTTTTGTGTTCCATGGAAGAAAGGAAGTCATACAGGTTTGGAACGAGATGAATAAATGACATGAACTAACACTTTAAAGCTTATGTTGCAGATCCATATGGCAAACACTTGGTCCAATCATTTTATTCAACTTTTTTGTCTCTGGATAAATCATGGAAATTGGACATAGAGTATGTTAGTTTCATTTTTCCATTTGGCTTGACAGATAAAGAGGTGATTCAGCGAGGCAGGGTGATAGAGAGGGGAGAGGTGGCTGTCGGGACACAGCTGGTCCAAGCAATTCCTCCTGGACTCTTCTGGAGGTTTCACATTACGGTTCACCACCCCGAGTATGTCAAGTTCAACATCTCACTCACGCGGGATGCTCTGCTGGGTATCTACGGCAGGAGGAATATACCACCTACTCACACGCAGGTAATCACATGCAAACATCAGTACGGAAAATATAACCCAAGTTCTTTCATTAATTGAGTTATGCACATTGTTTCATGTTATATTGTATAAATATTAATAATATATCTGTAAATTTATTAAAAATGTAAAATAATTTACAGTACAGTAAATCAGTTTGTTAAACTTAAGTTCATAAGACAGCAATTTGGTGCATTTCTACACTAATGCAATATTTAAATATATATTCTGAATAAAAAATGAAAGAAAATATCTTGTTTTGAGACATGAATGAAGTGTTTTGATAGTTCTAGTGCATTTTGAATGTGAAATTAACTGCTGTGCTGAGCTGAAAGATGGTTTGGAGAACTGTGTGAAGCGTAAAAAAAAAACTGTAATTGATCACATACTGATATTTGCAAACAAAAGCACATAAATGAAGATGGTTCAAAGACGAATTTTGGCAAATGAATGAAAGTTATGAAAAGTGGCTTTAAATACATCGTTTTATTTCCAGATCATTGAACCATAAATCAATTGCATCTCATGCCCTAAGCCATGTTGTTTAAAAGTAGTTCAACTTTTGAAAAACATGTTTTGAGACCCCTGTGTTTTCACATCATTTTTAAATAATCATACTGAATTAACATTTAAATAGTCATTTTTTAATAAGTAATTATAAAATATTTATTATTTATACATTTTTTGTGTGTTTGTGTAAGAAGGCATGTGCGAGTGTATGTGTGTATGTGTGTGTGTGTGTGTGTGAAAGGGAGTGTGTTATCAGCCTTTTGTATCTGTACCCAGGTTTTGTGATGATAACTCATGTTGGTAAACGTTGTCTAAGTGCATATTGTTATGACTGGCAGATAACAAGGAGGATCAGGAGCGTATCTAACGAGGTGCTTCAGACGACCCCAACATGCTAATTACATCTCATTATTCAGGATATCATCCAAGATTAACTGTTCACTTTGCTCAAGAAATTAGAGCCCGGTGTAATTCAATTTAAGGCTTCTCGTTTGTACCTCATTTGCATACGGGCTTGCATATGTAGGCGGAGGCAAAGCAAGAAGACTGGTTAATTGTTCCTGCTTAATGAAAAGGCTTCTTTTGTGTGTGCGTCAGAATAGAGATGTTTACACTGCCACAGCTTCCACAAGTCTACTTCGGGGTGCGCGAGTGCGAGTTTGCGTGTGTGTGTGTTCACTGAGGCCTGACAGATCGCTACTGCACTGAGACTGTCAACTCCATTGCAGCTCCCACGATCGTTCCTCAGTTTCTCTGGCTGTCATTAAAAGCAGTGGGGCTCTGGTGCAACTGCTGCCCTGCTGGCTCCTGCCTGTCAGCGTGAGAGTCATTACAGTCGATAGGGCTTCAGTGCCTCCACTGCTTCCAGAGTGACTCCGGAGGAGGAGAGGGACTCATTATAGCCAGAGGGTTCTGTAGTGCCTCGGAGAACGCCGCTCATTGATGTTTCTGATGTTTGTAACAGCTCTGTCTAAACACTGGCAATCCCCCCCAAATACAGACAGACAGACACAAACGCCACATATCTTTTCCAGTTTCCTTGGAGATAGATTCATACCACTTACAGGATGGAAGTGACACAGTAGTGCGGGGTGATGAGACAGACGCTGAACACAGATATACGGATCGCAGGCTGAGTCAAACGAGCGCAGATGGTGAGCTGTAAATGCCTGGATGTAAACGTCTCGTATTTGCAGCGACTCCAGACTTGATCTGGACTGTGTAAATGTGTGCGTGTCTGGACGTGTTTGCTCAAACCGCAGGCCTGTTTCTCTGATGTGTCTGGATGTTGAAGCATGGGAGAAGGGGATCAGTCCTAGTTTATGCCCCTTAATAATACAATGGGGAGCACATGAAAGTGTGAAAGATACTGTACTCACACTTACTATCTCTAACAGTGGAACCTTTATAGAGCTTTTCCACCAGTAGTGAACTTTGTAATGGAAATGCTGCTGGCACTGTGTACTTAAATGTCCTGATTTTGCCAAGTCAGTTAACATATTTTGTTGATCCTGCAGCAGCATTCCTGTCTGAAAACTGAATCCTAACCATATCCATACCCCTAAACACAACCATACCCATAAGTTATCCTTAAAATCAGAGGGAATTGAATAACACCTCATGTAGAAGCACTTAACCCTGGTTGCAAGCCTAAACTTGGATCAACAAACACATCCTGGATCAACAAAGATGTTGATCCAGGAACATGTTGCAATTGGTGAAATCAGGTTCTGCCTGTGTGCTCGGAACCATTCGGCCCAATGGAGTCTTCTTTGTGATCTTTAGTTTAAAGGTGCAGTAAGCTATTTCTGAGGAACACTGTTGATATTTGAAATCAACCCAAACAAACATGCCCCTCCCTTCATTGCTCCACCCCCAAAATGCATAAACAGGCAATGCGAGAGTGGATGTATCTTTATCATAGCTGAAGCAAAGCAAAATAAAGCGAAGATGACAAACGAACAATAAGGAAGAACAAAAAAAAAATGAACATACAGTACACAAGAGTATATACAAGCAAGATTTGGTTGTTAGTCGCCAGCAGCACACCAGCTCCAGACAAACAATGATCTCAAAACTGTCCTGTTATAACTAATATTACAACAACAGCATATATTGGTTCTGTGAAACAGAGCAAAACCAATGTTACTCATGTGTGGAGCAGAAACAACACAAACTCGGCGTCGATTTTCAGGCCTTCCCGCTTCGGTTTCTCCAGCGCTGGAAAGCTTTTCTAACATTAACACAAGTCCTTAAGTTCTTGCCTTATTATAACCCTTCTTTTTCCAGTGATATTCCTCGGATCTTTTCTCTTTTGTAACGTCATTCATTCATCTCTCTTTCTACAGTCTTTCTTCAAATGTCCCTCTTGCTCACTCTCTCTCCTCCCCCATTATGTGTGGATATGCCCCCTACTGCTGACTTGCTACAAGTGTGTTGTGGTTCTCGGTTCAATCCCAGTTTCGCAGAAATCGCTTACTGCACCTTTAACTTTCTTAATTACTTGTTCAATAAATATTACTTATTTACTTCCTTTTTTATTATTTGTTACTCTCTTTTTATTTTATTTTGCACTACTGATAATCTTATTTTATTTGTCCATATTATTTGTTTTTGATATTTTTTGCCCTACTGATTTTAAGTTTTATTTCTTAATTCTTAATTTTACATGGTTTAATTTATTCCTTTTGTTTAAATTTAAGTTAATTGCTACTTTCTAAGTTTACTTGCACTGTTCGTGCATTCCATTGTTTTTTATTTTGCACTTTATTTCATGTGATTTGTTGTTTTAGTTAATTTTACAGTCTGTTACTTTACATTTATTCATTGATACTTTTATTTACTTTTACGTTTATTTTTATTTTGTTTTGCACTACTGATTTCTTTTTATTCGTTCATATTATCTGTTTGTATTTTTTTTTTTTTTTTTCTCATTAAAAGAACAAGAAGATATATGGGATGCCATGCATTAACCCAGTGGAATAATAATGAATATGTTTGGTATCACGGTTTCATATTAATGTATCTGAAACTGTTCCTAGACATCAAGGCATTCAGAGAGTTTGTCAGACACACTCAGTTTCTGTAGATGAATATAATGTAGCACAAGTTGCAGCCAGTGTTGGGTGGATATACTTGATTTACTTTTTCCAGTTCTGTAGGATGTATGTTTTGGCAAGTATTGGGCATATAAATAGGAGCTTGTTTTCTTCGGGGAGTATGCGAAAGCTGTCAGCATCACCTAGAAGACAGGGTAGAGTACAGGGGGCTGCTGAGACACAGAGCACCAAGTTATATCTCCAAGTTATGGACGGTCAGTGCCAAGGGCATGAATTCAGCTGTCGAACTGTGCTATGTTCTTTTTAACACAATTTAGATCAGATACACATATAACTAACTATATGTCCTTTTTCTCCAGTTTGACTTTGTGAAGTTGCTGGATGGGAGACAGCTGATAAAGCAGGATTCCCGGAATGTCAAAACTCCGAACCCTCCTCCACGGAGTCTGCTGGTGTCTGCCCTACAGGAGACAGGTTTTGTGGAATACCTTGATGTAGGCACCTGGTACCTGGCTTTCTATAATGATGGTCGCAAAATGGAACAGGTGGTAGTGTACAGCACACCCATAGGTGAGAGATCACGCTAAAAATGCAACTACTTTTTTAATTTCCTTATTTTCCTTAATTATTTTCTTTTTAATATAAACTAAATTATTGCATTATTATTGTGTTATTGGATGTAAAAATGCTTGCTAATGATACAAATAGAGAAATTAGTACATAACTTCAGAGTAATGTAATTGTATAGTGAATTTTATTGTGTTTGTGTGTTCAGAGACAATAGACGGTTGCTCCACTAACTGTAACGGTAACGGAGAGTGTGTTGCCGGACACTGTCACTGTTTTACTGGCTTCCTGGGGCCAGACTGTTCAAAGGGTACAACTGAACACAATAACATCATCATAATCACACAATAATACATAATGTATTCATGATCACCCAATAATGCACAATATAATTATGCAAAAAATACACTGTTTGACATGATATAATTACTCATCATTTTATCTGTGCAATAATGCCTTTAAACAACATTGCAGACATAAACGAACTAAATAAGCTTTATTTTCACACAATATTACAATCTTACAGTTACACAATGTTGCAAAGATCTGATTAATCAGATTATTTATGCTTTTGTGTGTATATTTCAGACTCTTGCCCAGTGCTGTGTAGTGGTAATGGCGATTATGAGAAAGGTGTGTGTGTGTGTCACACTGGATGGAAGGGGGCGGAGTGTGAGGTGGAGGAAGGCCAGTGTATCGATCCCACCTGTTCCAACAATGGAGAATGTGTCAACGGAATCTGTGTGTGTGCTCCTGCATTCAAGGGCGATAACTGTGAGCAAGGTACAGCTCACACACACACACACACACACACACACACACACACACACTCAAATCTTTCATTAAAACATTTTCAGCTTTTGATGGACTACATTCATTTTTACATAGAAAAATTGAGGCACAAATAACCCTCATCTACATCATGACCATCATGCTCAGTGCGAGTGCATGTGTGCGTACAGAGCTACTAGTCTATCTTCACAGCTTGTTTATGATGAATGTCCTGTAATTGGATTTTAAACACACTTTCTCCCCTAACCATTAAGCTGAAAATTCATTGCTGCCATTTCAGTGATAGAGAGAGAGACAGAGAGAGCTAGAGAGAGAGACTCAATTTAATCCCATGTAGATCCATCCACCAAATTAGCTTTTCCATCAGACACCTTCCGCATCTACGCACACACAGAAGTGAACATATTGTTGCTGTTGTAATTGGAATTTCCATGTATTTGTATCTTGTTCTTTTTTGTTATGCACTCTCTCTAACTGTGGTGTTTTTATGTTTCGCTGTCTCTGCCTCTGTCTTGAGCACTATTCAGAGAATTTGTTTTCTAAACGACGTTTGAGTTATAATTATTAATAGAGGACATGCGTGATTTTATGTTCTGATTCAGACCGAATAGAGATTATGATATAATTATAATATATATTATTAAGGAAAAGATAACATTTTTCCTACTATATTAACATTTATTAATTTTGAGGACACAACTTACAGTACAAATAAGGAACACAACACACACACGCTATTTTTACATTTAGATTATCTTGGTCGTCATCTTACGCTCAATTAAAAAGCTGTAATAATTTATTAATAATGTTAATCTTAAAAATAATTTTTCATACTGTATGTAATAACGTTGTGATGCCTAAATACACTGTAGCATTTAAAATGATTGATTTTTAGTGGTTTATTTTTAATTTATTTTGACAAAATATGATGGATATGATTTTAATATCACTGTTTAACTAATTGTTGGCCATAACATGACAATAACCATCAGCTTAGCTGTCTCACTTACCAATACAACTGTTATGCTAAAGTCAAATGTTATTTTACCTAGAATTTATTTTCCAAATCTATAATGAAAATGCACTAGACAGCACAAGAAATTCAGTTGTAATTATGGTGATGACACAGGTCAAAATATATGAGGAGATGCGTTGCGAAAACAGTAATATACTGCAATCACACGCTTTCCTATCTGAATGGGATTAGATGTCTCAGAGGTAATTTGCACCTCAATTTCTACCCGACTTGTGTGAAGAAAAACTCAGAATATGGCTTTATATGCACATACATCCTACATGCACCTGTAATTAAATGTTTACGGGTAAATCTCTTATTTCTGTGTGTTTGGTTGGGTGTCTGCAGTGGATTGCGTGGATCCCTTGTGCTCAGGTCGTGGTGTGTGTGTGCGCGGTGAGTGTGTGTGTTCCGCAGGCTGGGGAGGTGAGAGCTGTGAGACGGCACTTCCTGCCTGTAAAGAACAATGTTCAGGTCATGGAACGTACCAAGCCCAGACAGGGGGGTGTGTGTGTGAGCAGGGCTGGAGTGGCGACGACTGCTCCATAGGTGAGTTACAATCAATTTACACATACAAATGTGCACGAAGGTTTTCTCCATTCATCTTATCAATTGTATTTTCAGTCTTTAAAGTGCTTTTTCATCATTTGGTCATGCGTCTCTCACTCAGAAGTTTCTGATTTTAGTTTGATTCAGTTACTATTGACCCCAAAACTCCAAATCCAGTTCCGCTTCTGTCTGACAGAGTAAAGCAGGGCACTATGTGCAGGAGTATGGATCGGCACTTAATTGTAATGTGATATATATTGTAAAAAGGAATGTACTTTCTTTAATAGAGAGAAAACGGAGTCGTTCTTATTGTCTGATTGATTGTGCATCTCGTAAATGAAACCTGCTGGACTGTAGAATTTCCTTGTGTTTTACAGATGGAGGGAGAGGATTGCAGTTAAATGCATGATATATACCAGGCACTGTCCACGAATACGGTACACTTTGGTATCCCATTACTATTTTAAAAGCTTTAGCGGCCCAAATTCCATATTTTTCGGTTGTTAGAACTATTGGATATATCAGGTAAAGTACAGTATTATCTAATATAAAAATAACCTAGCATGAAGAGTAGCTAGTTGTAAACGCATAAAATGTGAAGATTTTTGCCCATCTCACCTCCAAGGTCTTGACATTTGCAACAGTATGCTACAACTGAAATCATACAACATCATAATTTTACATAATTTGTCGAAATGTATCCCTTTCTACAGTAGGACAAGAGGACAACTAAATAATCTCAATGATAAAAAATATTTTCCTTTAATTTATGGTACATACAACTTTTTTAATAACTAAAAACTAACGTTCGGTCCTAAACTATCTAGCCTCAACTGAGTGATAACATAATTTTGGCTAAATCTGCAAACTTATTTACCAAGCTGCTACTCATTCTGGCATTTTTATGTATTTATTTATTTATTTATTTATTTAAGTTGATTGTTTATTTAATATATTAAGCGTCTCAAATGTTAATTACAAGGTTGCAAAAATTGGAAACCTCACATAGAATGAATAGGGGGGAAAAAGTATTATTTAAGAATAATAAGTTATAAGAATTTCAGGCCCTATATTTTGTACCCTATTCATGGAACGTGCCGCCAGTTTCATCATTTCCTGGTTAACAATGATGATATTTAAATAAGAACACTGTTTTATTGCAGAGAGATTGCTTTTCTGGAAGATCGGCACTCATTGCCTTTTGGCCACTGGCTAGAATATGAAAGCATTTATTAAATATTAGATTATCAAAATGCAATATTTATCAAAATGCATGAATATTATAGCATTAAACTGCCTGTTTCCACGGCAGAGCAGTTAAATTGATAATGTGTGTATTAATAAACATTCCGGTTTAATGCCCTTCCTGTCATTGCCAGACATTTATATCTCGCATGTGATTGAGAGGGAGAACTCTCGTCCGATGTGCTTTATAGAACAGCAAGGATAATTTGTTTTGAATGTTACGAGACGTAGAGGACGATTGAAGTGAGAAAGGCAGAGGGGAGGCTGTCCAAACTCAACATTCAATGCTGCAGTTACAGAGGAGAAATGTGGAAGCTGATTTTAAGTGACTTTTAAGATATGA
The DNA here is from genome assembly GCF_019924925.1 of Ctenopharyngodon idella. NCBI lineage: Eukaryota > Metazoa > Chordata > Actinopteri > Cypriniformes > Xenocyprididae > Ctenopharyngodon > Ctenopharyngodon idella. Next base: position 24,683,775 of record NC_067224.1, on the reverse strand, counting down.
AAAACTGTCATCTCAGTTTGACCCCTCACGAATCCTGTAAGTACGCGTGAAGACAAAGCCATTCTGTCTGAGGGCCAGAGAGCAGAGATATCTTACTGGTTCAAGGAAATTGTTTTTGTCATGAAACTAAACCCTGTCTTGAATTCAGGCCCACAGTAACATTTGGACAGTTTAGGCTGGTGTGATAAAGCAGAACGTAGATGGAGAGAAGAGGATGTTTGTGAATTTCTCCTCTCTTTACATTCGTTCTTTACAATTACAGTTCTTTTTTTTTTTTTTTTTTTTTTTTTACTAAATAAAAAAGTTTTAATACAAAATATGATAAAAAATGATGTAAACTGACATGAGATGAAGACTCTAGTCATATCAGTCTTCTAGAAAAACCTGTTTTACACCAGGAATGGTCAGCTTCGGTCCTGGAAGGGCCACTGTCCTGCAGAGTTTAGCTCCAACCCTGATAAAAACTCACCTGCCTGTAGCTTTCTAATAATCCTGAAGACATTGATTAGCTTGTTCATTTGTGTTTAATTAGGGTTGGATCAAAATTTTCCAGTGCATTTGTAGAGAAGTTGCCCATCCCTGCTCTATGTGGAGTGGGTCACCCCCTTATGGGCACCACAATGCTGACATAACACAACAATAATAAAGAGTAATAACTTCTGTATATAGTACTTTCAGCCAGTGTTCAAGGCATGCTCAGCTTGTTTGCAATGCACCGTACAGTCCAAAAAGACTGAGCGGGAAAAAATGTCCAAACAAGCGGTCCCTACTGGAGCGATGAAACAAACCGTGACAACCGGCAGCAACCATGCCTCAGATCAAGGAAAAAATGCTGGGACATCAAGTGCAGAGTGTGAACACATGACCACACCACTAAATTCCTCCGTCCAAGACATGACCACAGCAGGAAGAGAGCTCTTGGCTTTCCAGTCATGGTACAGTGCAGCAGCCAGCTGTGTACCAGTGTGAACCACCAACAACACACAGAAAATCATTGGGATTGAATTCAAGAATGTCCATATACTGTATGTTTAGTATGAAATGGGGGAAAAGACAAAACAACAGAAAAACAGCTTTGATGTAAAGCGGCAAGTGTTAGTAAACATATGGTACTTCATGCATCCAATAGGTGTCAGTATAAAATCCAAGACCACTGTGATGAAGAAGATGCAGTGTAAAAAATAACTTAGTTGATGATAATGAATGGTAACAAATTTCTTTTCTCTCTGTTGCTTTGTGACTCGTTTCAGAGGTTTGCCCTGTTCCCTGCAGCGCCCATAGTGTATGTGTTGCTGGACGCTGCCAATGTGAGGAGGGGTGGGAAGGGACCTCTTGTGACAAACAGGCATGCCATCCAATCTGTGAAGAGCATGGAGAGTGCAGGGATGGACAGTGTGTCTGTCAGCCTGGTTGGGAGGGAGAGCACTGCACCATTGGTATGTTAGAATGACACTGTTTGTATTATATTATTATATCACATTATTAGATAATATTATATATACTACTGTTCAAAAGTTTGGGGTCAGTAAGATTCTTTTGTTTTTTTTAAAGAAATTAACATTTTTATGCAGCAAGGATGCAATAAATTGATCAAAAGTGACAGTAAAGATAAAGATATAACTTTCTATACATTTTAAAACAGTTATTTGACATTTGTAATAACATTTCACAGTATTTGTCACAGAAAGGTTTCTCTTTTACCTGTGTTCTTGTTTCCTTTGTCCCTGTTCATTAGTTGTCATTGTTTCTAGGTATGTTTCCATTTGTTTCCATGGCTACTCATTTGTTAATTGTTTACCCCCACCTGTTCCTGACATGCATAATACAACATTTTAGTCATTTTTGCAGATCTGTGTAAATGAGGATCATTTTGACATCATTGTCGTCTGTATTTGAAAAACACAAAGGAAAAGCATTCGTGTTTTTAGTACAACATTGTCGTGTAAACGTACCCTGAGTAAGTGTATTTATAGCCCTCATTTTCAGTTGTTTCTTTGTCCGTTCTTGTCTATGGTATGTTATTGTTATTTTGTTTGTGTTAAAAAAAGTGACTGCCTCGACTAGATCCAGCCTCACAACTCTCATTGCTGCAATCAACTGTGACAGTATTGCTGTTTTATCTGTATTTTGATCATAAATGCAGCTTTGTTGAGCGTGAGATTTCTTAAAAAACGTCTTTCTGACCCCAAACTTGTGTGTGTGTGTGTGTGTATATATATATATATATATATATATATATATACACACACACATTATGTATATTTTCAAAATGTTTTAATCACATTTGAGCTTTTTTGCTATTTACTTAAATAATCATGCAATATATAATAAATACATTAATACATATAATGTATTTATATTTTTTTATATAAAATAATAGTATATAATTAATAATACTTTAAAAAAAATAAATACCTTTTTTAAAGAACAAATATCCCATGTAGGCTCTCATTTAATATGAGGTCATAGAAACTGAATGTATAATCATTATACAAGACTTAGAAGTGGTGAGGTTGTATGTGAAATCAATTGCTTTGCACTCTGTCAATAGTTTTAGTGTTTAAAATAGTTTTTCACAATGCTTTTTCTTTTCTTTTTTGTTGTTCTTAGGCCTTAACACCCTTTTTTTAACATCACTCTTCAGTCTTGATATTTACTCAACATTTCGCCAACCCTTTGACAGCGGGTTGTCACATTTGATTAACACGTTAGTCTGGCAGTCTTTTGGAATCATGCTCCAGACACTTTGTAAATATCATATCTTGATGATTATTTGCCTTTTTAACCGATTATTTGACAAGCGTCATGCATTTTTTATAAAACATGTAAATCAACTGACTCTGAACCAACATGGAGCCGTGTTTTTGCCTTGTAGATGATGTATAAACTAAACAGTTTTTCTCTTTCTGCCTGTCTCTCTCTTCCTCTTTTTCCTTCTTTTTTCCTCCTCCGAGCCACAGTTCCTTTAATTGTGGTGCTCATGATGAGAACAGTCTGTGAAACTCAGGGGACAAATATACGCTTAAGGCAGCAAACGACAGGGACACTTTAAAAAAAAAAAACAATGCACATACACGCACACACAGATCTTCTCTGAAGTATGTCTCCAATGTAATTTCTCCCTCTTTGTTCTCTCCGTCTTTCATTTTGTAACTCTTTCAGCAGCACATTACCTGGATCTGTTTGATAAAGGTAAGTGTATGTGTGATAGACTGAATGAAGAAATTAATAGATGACTTTGTGATGTCTTTTTATATGAACAATTTTTGAAGAAAGAACATCATTATTATAGATGTTCTGTCTTTTTCTCTTAGATGCATGTCCTGGGTTGTGTAACGGTAATGGACGCTGTACGCTGGAGCAGAGCGGTTGGCATTGTGTGTGCCAGTCGGGATGGAGTGGTCCGGGCTGTAACGTTGTCATGGAAACCGAGTGCAATGACAGTAAAGATAATGACAGCGGTAAAGAACCCTATAGGAGATGAGCTGTGTGGATGACAGATATAGAGAGGATGAATTAGGGGCTGTTCACGTCACGTCTAAAAACGCATGGCAAATGCCAGCTACAATGCTTTCTTTTCGTTTCATAAAGCGCTCTCGCAGTGTCTGCCGTTGCTAAGCAATCATGAGCCGCATTTTCCATGAAGTCTAGGAAGTTTCAGCAATGGATAAATGGATTTCCAGCCCTTGCATTACCTCTGCTACTAGATATGTTTATGGAAATGAGGGGGGAAAAAACACCATAAAGCTGTCATCAGCTGTTCGTACATTTTGGCTGAGCTTTCAATGTTGTTATGGAAAGGGTGAAGCTGGTTTTTGTCACATGACCTGTGATGTGCTTGCGGCATTTTGAAAAGTTGTGTTTTTTCATCTCGCTTTGATGTAAACGTGCCTGGGAAGAAACAAGGGTGTTGCTCTCTATTGGCTCGTTTACACTGAGCGGTATGGCTCAGTACAGTACGGTATGCAATTTTTGCCGTTTCCATTGTCAAAAGTTGTGAATGGTACCCTTATTCCGAACTGTACCGTACCACTTTTTTGGGACCCTTCCGTTGGGGTGCCAAGCACAATAGTACCAATAGTACCGGTACCAAAAGTGTGGAGCTACACTCACTGCAAAACGTTGATTGGTTGACAGAGAATCGTCACTTGCGCGTGCTACAAGGGGAATGACAACACAAGAGGCGCCACACATATGTGGTTCAGGCAACGCGTGCATTGATTATCTTTACTTCATGTAGGCTATATAACAAAACAAAATATAAAACACAACCCTGCCTATTTTCGTTTTCATAAAAAAAAAAAAAAAAAGAAACCTATTAATGTGTGGTTCAGGTTATATGTGCATATGTACTCTGATTATCTTCACTGTATATGTAGCCTATAATAAAATGAAATAAGACAAAAAAACCCTGTCTCTTTTTGTTAAAAATCTGTTTTAATTATCAGTAATAGCCATTATAAAAGTAAAAGTATAAAGTATAAAAAGCTATACAATAAGAAATAAACACAAGCAAACAATTCAGTCAAACGTACAAAGTCAGCGCTCTAGTAGTACAACGGTAAAGTTAAGTAAATATATAAAGTTATGAAACTTCACGTTGCCCTCAGCCAAAATGATTTGCCCGGAAACAAATTATATATTCGTGAGACCAAAGATTGGCCGTTATACACAAGATGAATGATATCTCATGTTTAACCTCTACAGAGACATCTGAGCCAGCGGCAAATGTCAGAAGGACTAGCCGAGGTACAGCTGTTTTCGGCTGGGTACATTAGCACTGAGCGCCCGGTGATCGCCTGGATCTCACAACTCCGACAACGTCAGATCAAATTTTCCAATTGACGCTAACTTTATAAATAAGCTACGGATTTGAGCTTGAAACAACTGCATTCTCTCCTGAAGAACTTTTAAAACTACATTTCATGACACAATAAAGTAGTTTTTAAATTACGCTGGGTTTTTTCTTCCGCTTCTCTGCTATTGACGCTTGCTGGTAGGTGCGAACCACCAAGGACGCAAGTCTGAACTGTGTACCTGGTATTGTGAAACACCTAATGTCGGCGCGCAGCAAGCAAAGCTTGTCTTCTTCTTGTGACAGACAGCCACATGCCAAAAAGCAAGAACAAGATCTGCTGTATCCATTGTTGTTTACTGTGTTGCTTTCTTCTTCGCGCAAGAATGATGTTGATCGCTACTTTCCGGCATACACCAAGCCTATCAAGTAAGGGTACTGTTGGCGGTGGAAACGCAAGCCTTATCAGGGTTTACATTCCCGAATCGTACCGTACTGTACTGTACTGAACCGTACCGCTCAGTGGAAACGAGCCATATGTGAGCATGCATGTTGCATGTCTACACTTAAAATAACGAACTTGAGCACGCAAAAGACACAACATGTGAATGGCCCCTTAAAGGGTTAGTTCACCCAAAAATGAAATTTCTGTCATCAAGTACCCACCCTCATGTCGTCCCAAACCCGTAAGACCTTCGTTTCATCTGATCCACACATAGGCAACAACGACATTGCACCTTTTTGTGGTCCAGAAAGTTACTAAACACATCGTTAAAACGGTCGATGTGACTACAGTGGTTCAACCTTAATATTATGAAGCGACGAGAGTACTTTTTGTGCAAAAAAACAAAACAAAAATAACGACTTTATTCAACAAATTCATCTGTCCCCTGTCATACTGCTAAGCTATTTTCGTTGCAGAGCTTCAGTGTTTACGTCCGAACGCGGGGGCTCAGGTTTTGGTGCACAAAAAGTATTTTTAGTCGTTTTATGTCTTTATGGACCTCAAAAGGTGCAGTGTCGTTGCTGCCTATGTGTGGATCAGATACCCTTGGATTTCATCAAAAATATCTTCATTTGTGTTCCGAAGACAAACAAAGGTCTTACGGGTTTGGGACGACATGAGGGTGAGTACTTAATGACAGAAATTTCATTTTTGGGTGAACTAACCCTTTCAGATTTAGGTTGACACAATCTCACAAAGGTATTGTTCTAGGCATGGCTAGTTACACTACAGTTCAAAAGTTAAACAAAATTGTACTTTTATTCAGCAAGGATACATTATGTTGATCAAAAATGACAGTAAAGACATTTCAACATTTATAAGGTAACAAAATATTTTTATTTCAGATAAATGCTGTTCTTTTGAACTTTCAATTCTATATTGTTTTCACAAAAATATTAAGCCGCACAACCATTTTCAACACTGAAGACTGGAGACTTTTCCATCACAGGAATAAATTACATTTTAAAATATATTAAAATAAATAAATAAATAAAAAAAAACAGTTATTTTAAATTGTAAAAATATTTCACAGTATTATGGCTTTGACTGTATTTTTGATCAAATTAATTCATAAAATACTTAAAAAAAAAAAAAAAAAAAAAAAAAAATTTAAAACCTTTCCGACCCTAAACCTTTGAATGGTTAGCAAAGATAAAATGCAAAACAAAACCTGTCGTATGATAATACACACTGGCTTATGTCTCAGATTGTGTGTGAAGGGGTTTAGTTAGCTTATGGGTACAAAATTGTCCACAGAAGTTAGCTAAATCTGACAAAACTTCCCTTTAGAGATATTCTCAATAAAAAAAAAAAAAGATTTATAATAAATCAAAAAAATATTTTGGAATTGTAAAAATGCAAAAAAGTTTTCTTTTAGCAGAAGGGATAATTTGAGTCTGTAGTGGTTAACCATTTGCATTATAAAAAAACAATAGTATTCTATAATATGTCCTCTTTAATGTATCTAAGTAAACATGCAGTATGTGTGAGTTTGTGTGTGTGAGAGAGAGAGGTTTCTGGGTTATTCTCTCTGAGACTTTCTCCTGTGGGAGGTTAAAAACACAGATCCCCTTTAATGGAGCTGACAAATGAGATCACGCACGCACAGACACACGCAGAGCAAGGGCAAGCTGCATCAAGGCTACATGTCTCCGCATGTAAAGCGTGTATGTGTGTCTGTGTGTGTGTGTGTGTGTTTCAGATGGTCTCATGGACTGTGTCGACCCAGACTGTTGTAGTCAGCAGGTGTGTGTGAGTGCCCCGCTGTGCCAAGGCTCGCCTGACCCACGTGACATCATTCAGCAGAGCCACGCCCTTTTCGAGACACGCCCTTCACGTCAGTTCTTCGACCGTGTGCGATTTCTCATTGGACGGGACAGCACACACATACTGCCAGGAGACCTGCCATTTGACAGCAGGTGATAAACACACACTGGCAAATATTAGTGCAAATACACTCAGCCAACACACACGCACACATAATCTTATCAAAGATAAAACACAACTTGATTTTGACCTCTCCCAGATAATTAAAGGTTTGCTAGCATGATTGTGACCATATTTACATGCACATCATTTTCTTATTTTCCTATCCATTGTTGTGCGACCCCACTGAGATTTTGGGTAAAAGCAAAGGCAGGCTGTGCGACATCAACTGTCATTTTTTGTCAGAGTGCTATAGACATCTTAGCTCAGACTTTGGTCACGACTGACAGCATTGACTGACCGTTTAAGCCACCAGCCCGCATCCACTCTGACATCCTCATTCTCATGCGAAATTGAAATGAGACCGCACAAACCCAAGCATGTCCTTGCGTGCTAATGTTGGCAGTGTTTTGGCTCAAAAAGCGAGGGAAAAAAACAAGGTCAGAGTGTCTGGAGTCACTTGGGAGAAAGAGTTCATGGACTGGTCATTCTTCAGAGTAATTTTGGTAGTATGATCATAACTTGAAGGTAATGCTAATTTATGAGATAAATTCTTCACATTGGTGTTAATTTTGTCAGTTATTTTTTAATTTAGTCTTAGTCCTGTTAAATGTCATTTTTAGTTTTTAACATATTTAGTCAACCTGTCCTGTTTGATTAGTCAAGTTTTAGTTGACAAAACATCTGGGAATTTTAGTCTAGTTTTAGTCAATGAAAACTTTTAGTTAAATGATACTTAGTTATTTTGCTCAAAATTGTAATATTGATTACTGAGCATGATTGTCATTTGTTGTCATTTCACCTACAGTATAAGCACAAATCAAGAGAATGTAATCTCATATGCATAGTTTTACTCATCTACTTTCCTGATTTATAATATTTTAATGTAAATTAACACACTCTCTACATTAGGCCTATAAACTCAAAAGCTAAGGCTAGTCATAATTCCAATAATTCTAAATTCTTAATTATTTGAAAGACTTTGTATTGTCACACAGATGCGTAAGTGCATTTATTCTGCAACCACAATCGCAAAACAATATAGTTGAGATTCATGTTTGGATTTATTACAGTTCATCACTGAGAAGGTTTGATCACAGATTTAGTCATAGCAAACAACACAAGCATTCACGTGAAGGAACACAGACTGGTTGTACTTTAATTTGATCAAAATATTACAATGGAGATTGCTGTACTCCAGCTTACATATTTGTCTTTGTTTTTCAGATGTATTGTTGCCAGATTGCAAAGATTAAGTAAAACACAGAGGAGAAGATGCATCCTTTTAAGAGAAAAGCTCTGATTGGGGGTTTTAAACTCTTGACATCTGGCAACCGCAAGGCACAAGCATGAAAGCTTGTGGAGGCTTGATAAAAACAGTCTAAATTGTTTTGTTGAAGTCTAAATTCTTTTTGTTTCAAAGAAAATATACATATTTTTTTAAAGGTGAAGTATGTCATTTCAGTAACACTAGTGGCACCTAGCAGAATTACAAAAATAAAGCATATTTTCAAACAACTTTGCAAACACCCCTTTCTCAAAATAAACCCATCCAACATATCTGCACCAACATAACTTATCTAAATAATATAAACGGGCACATTTGTCTTCTGAATGGGTGCATGATTATGCTGTATGGTATTGAAGCATCCGTTGTAGTGCATAGCATCACAGTGCCCTGTTCGTTTTAATGTGTTCATGGCCTGTTTAATCTCTGAAGGTCTAAATGCAGTGAATTTTGGCTTGCACTTCTGTAACCAAAACTAAATGTCTTTTCCCATGTAACACAATAGTCATATTTCCACGTCTAAACTCCCTCTCACTTCTCCTGCTACAGTAGTCACTCCCCCAAACTCTCACTATAGATTGAGCTGGAAAGAGATTGACGGATCTGAGCGAACCGCTCCAATGTTTAGATAGTGCCTGGGGGGCTCAGTGTTTACACTTTTGGGGGAGATAAACCCATGAATGGCTTACTAATAGTCAATGAACAATAAACTGGGTTAAGAGAATATATTTTAACATAAAAAATCCTACATACTTCATATTCAAGGTTAATTTTTTAATTTTATTTTTTAAAGTGTTCAATGTTAGTCTCACAGTTAGTGTCTGTGTTCTCTCGTCGTCGTGAATTCAGCCTAATATTACTGTTAATAGTTAGTTTGGGATTGATCATGTTATGCTGGAACCCAACAGCACCCCCCAACACAAAGGTGGTTGCGAAGGGACCTAGGGGGACCTCCTATTGCAAACAGACCGAGGGGGGACACCATGTGTTCAAAACAAATAAACTGTTAAATGAAATGCAATAATGAACATTAAAAGATCCAGAAATGAAGTATGAATATGGTAATGCAAAGTCCATAAATATGTCCATACACAGATGAATGTGTTCAAGCATTTCACATTTAGTGCGTGTGAACTTTTCCTCTGGCTCTCATATGCTGATACAATACCAGCTAGCTGCTATGAGCAGTGTGACTCACCCAAAAAATAATCTCCCAAAATGATTTTTGCTGTCATCGTCTAGTTTGAGGAAGTTTAGAATCGATTGAAGCATCTATTGTATTTTTCTCTGATTACTGAAAAGAGAGTGCTCCTCTCTCAGTTTCGATCTCTTCTGACAGATCCTTTGGTTTCTCTTGCATTGACTGCCCTCTCTCTCTTTCTCTCTCTCTCTCTCTCTCTTTCTCTGTGCAGTCGAGTGTGTGTAATTCGAGGTCAGGTTTTGGCCTCTGATGGAACTCCTCTCGTTGGCGTGAATGTCACGTTTCAGCATAACCCTGAATATGGATATACACTCAGCCGACAAGATGGCAGGTAACACACACTTGTATACACTTTGTAAAAAAAAAGACATAAAATAAACCTTATGTGGCAGAGAAACAATCGCACAACCATCTTTAGAAAATTGTGTTTGAACATTTTTGTGGTAGCTGTACATTTCTATGGCATTGTTGTCAAAGAGTAATTAGCTAGTGAAGTGGATTTACTTATAGTAGAGTTAACAAAAGTTATCATGGACATTGTAATGTTTGAAGTGGATGTCATAACAAATGTCAGTAGATTGGGAAGATTTTAAAATGAGCGGTTCATTCATAAATTTGTAAGATCTTACCTTCATGCTGTGGAAATACAAACCGGAAGACAGAACACAATGAGTGCAGCGGGGCTGAAAAGGGGCGGGGCTACATAAGGTCTATAGAACATGCGCTAACACACACACATACGGTAGCCACTGTATATTAACCTCTCCTGTATATTTCCATTATATATAGAGTGTATACTACTCTGTTCTTTCTGTATGTACAGTAGGTGGCAAAAGTCTGAGACTGCTGGTTGAATAGAAAAAAATATATATATAGAAAATTTGACATGAAATTCTTAGTATTTGACTTCTTTTGCTTTACTAACATCTACATTCAAGCTGCATGAACTCCACAAGTTTGTGCAAAACCTGATGAGACTTCTTTCAAAATAATTAACATTCTTCTTTAAACAGTGATCTATAAATATTGCAGAATCTTTATGTTTCTTATTCATTTCACTTAATTTATTCAACTTAATGTTCCTTTTTTAAATATTTAAAAATCCTGAGTGTTTTTCATATTCAAATTGGATATTTTTATTAATATTTTTTTCAGCAAGAATGCATTAAATTGATCAGAAGTCACAGTAAAGACATTTACAATGTTATTTAAAATTTATGTTTCAAATAAATGCTGTTCTGTTTCTATTCATCAAAGATTCCTGAAAAACTATTATCAACATTGGTAATAATAAGAAATGTTTCTTCAGCATCAAATCAGCATATTGGAATAATCTGAAGGAAATAGGAGTAATGGTTTCTGAGAATTCAGCTTTTACATTTGAAAATATATTAAAATAGAAAACGGCAATTTGAAATTGTAATATTTCACAATATTACTGTTTTTGCTGTATTTTTATTCACATAAATGCAGCATGATGAGCATAAGAGATTTTTCACCTTAATTACAAATATTAATGACAATTTAAATATAAATTATATATATTTATAGCATACAGTATATGTCCTGTATACTTACACACACTGTCTTGTATATTTACTGTATGGAATATATATAAATCTTTGTTTTGTGTATGTTTGTATTTTTGTTTTTCCCACTAGCTTTGATCTTCTGGCAGTGGGCGGAATCTCTGTTACTCTATTGTTCCAGCGAGCCCCATTTTTGTCCCAGATTCGTTCTGTCTGGCTTCCTTGGAACCAGTTCATGGTCCTGGACCGAGTTTTTATGGAAAGAGCTGAATCCAAACTACCTATCTGCGACCTGAAAAACCTGATCAGTCCACACGCCATTGTTCTCTCCGCCCCCCTCCCACGATTCGCCGCTGACTGTGAGGACAGAGGAACTGTCGTACCTGAGCTACAGGTACAAGATACACTTGTTCTAACAAAACACTGAATGCGTTATAATGTCACCATTGTTGGGTGTAACGCGTTACTGTAATCAAATTACTCATCCACTGAAAAAGTAAAGTAAGGGATTACTGTTCATTTTTAGGTAATTTAATTGCAGTTACTTATAATGTACTTGCGTTACATACTTTAAATTAGTTAAACAGTTCTGTATAAATCAATATTGAATTTAAAATCTAAATTTGTCGTCTAAAGGTAAAAGTGAACGATGCCACTTTTAAATTGTTAGCTGTAGTGAGTTGCGCGTGAGTTTGCAGCTTTGCACCCGTTGGCTTTGTAGTCGCTGTCTGAAGATGTCGGCAGAAGCGAGTAGCTATTTTGCAGAATGGAAATATTCCAGTCACTTCGGTAAAATGTAAGCTACGTATGTCCTAGGGAGAAAAAACTACTTGCGCTCTCTGAGAGGCGGTCTTTAGTCAGTGCGCTCTCAACCAAAGCGCACACACATAGCCGCCTCTCGCGAGTGTCAGATTTTTGCGGTTTATTACACATAAACATTCAAATACTCACACACAGTTATGTCAAAATGCCGTCTTGGCGTATATTCGCGTTGGTTATGTGAATGTGAACAGCATGTGTAACAGCATATTGTCTCCGTCCATTAGGTCTTAGTGACAGCAGTCTTTAAAACATGCTACTGTCTACTATTGGCTGTCTGTATTATAATTGATAATCAAACAACAAAAGAAAAGCTTTAATAAGGATTAATCTATATTTAATCTATAGCCTATAGTTATGACAATGCAGAGGTATTTTATATTTGATTATTCAATTTCTGTGGTATTTTTACTTACTACTATTAGACCTACCTGAAAAAATATATAGGCCTAGCATTGTTTTATTTGTATCTTTAAATATTTTTATTGTGGTATCGACTTTGGTATCGAGTATTGTGCACTTTTGGTGGTATCGGTACCGACTGCTAGATTTTTGGTATGGTGACATCCCTATTTGTTACTAAAAAATTGTAAGTATTATAGAATGTTTAAGCTATAAAAGGCTAAACTATTCCATGTTTGACTCATATTTAAATTATTAAAAGATTTTCCTTTCTATTGTCTATCCGGTCAAGCTTTATAGGGATTTTAAGAATTAATTAGTAATGAGTTGAATTACTTATTGAGTAATTAAATTACTTTTCAGACAGAGTAATTAGAAAAGTATTTTAAATACAACTTTGATGATGTAATTAGTAATTAATTACTTTTTTGAAGTAACTTACCCAACACTGATTGTCACTATCTAGTTACATGTTAAAGTCCCCCTGTAGTCAATTATTTTATCCCTTAAAACTCATCTTTGATCACCAAAATGACATATTTAAAAAAAAATTCAAGTGAAAAAATTTCTTCATGCCTTAAAATAGCTTGAATGTAACTCTACAACCTTGCCTCATTTAATATACACGGATCAATGAATATGCAAATTAGCCCCGCCTCCACTCGCTCACGCCAGCTCGGAGAGTCTACTGTTGCTATAGTGATGAGCAATTTGTTGTTTGTGTTGTGGATATTTAAGAAAAAAGCTTGTTTCGCTCCGTATAATTTCGTTGCTTTTTGGAGTTCAGATTTAAAAAAACATTCAGATGAAATCCTGCAGGCGCCCGTGCCTTCTCCATACATGAAATAAATGCATATCCTTGAATGAGCGCGGATTTCCAGCGTATTTACTTGAACTTATCGGGTAGGTTAATATCTATGGTTTGATCCATTCCAGAGGCGGCCAAAATCAGAATTTATAATGGACTGAATAGCTCTCTCATAACTTGACGTGCGATTCCACACCGACTGACATATGCACATGAATCACGGTCACACGCACACGCTCAGAGCAATATTGTTTTAGCCATGTTTTATAGTATTAAAATATTTCGAAGGACAAAATCATGAACTTCAATTTACCTGTCACTTTACTTTGACGCGAGCCCCTATGTGCTTGCACACATGGCACAGCCCTTGCGACGGTTCTGTCATTAATTAATATGAATTAATATGATTAGCCTTTTGCTTGACTACGTTATCAAACAGCTAATAATGTGTTGCTAATGTTACACAAACCATGTTCCTGTTCTTCATCAGAGTCAGACAGCTGTCTTCTAACAATCAGTTTGAACAACTCAGAACGTCAGTGGAGAAAGGCATATAGTTCATCATAACAGTAATAGACTCGCTATATTGCTAAATCTACACAATTTTTCATATCAACAGAATATATACCGGGATAACCTGGCTTCTCTCGAGACTTTCCTGCTTCAGAGCAGTCATAGTTAATGATATGCTAAAGCCTGCCGGCACGTTGTTGTGATTGGTTACAAGGTAGTCTGTGACTTCACAAACACCACCGATTTCAAACCACGGGTTTGGTTTACTGCAGTCTTTGGTTTACTGCAGTTTCAAACATCAAATACTCAGCAATGGTGCTGACTTATGAATTTGCACATGGTTTGTCTTAAAGCATATTAAAAACACTACATAGACATATAAACAACTTTAAAAACTTGATTTTCACCACAGGGGGTCTTTAACATCAGACTACACTGAAATCAACTTGAATTTTGCTCAGGTCCCTTGTATGCCTCAGTGCTTTTTATATGACACATGAAACTGCTCGCTTGCAGTGTAGATGGTATAATACCTGATATACACCGCAACCTGGTGGTGCTAGAAAAAGAAGAATGTTCCCATTATAATCAACAAGGCATATACACAGTGTAAAAAAGAGATTTCTGCAGTGTAGACATTTTTTTTGAATTATAAAGTGAGCATTCGCATGAGTCCAAATCTCAGTTGCGTAAAACTGTGTAAACTTGACACCTTTGTTGATTATAATGTAATGAGAATGTTCTAATATTGATGCATTACTCACTTTGAGTGTATAATTTACTCAACGTTTGAAATAAACAAACTCTCTGAAGTTGACTGATGAATAAAACAGCAAAAAAGTAATTCAGGAACACATTTCTCAGCTAAATTTAGATGTGTAGCCCACAGAAACAACATAACATTCAATCGGCCACACAAAACAAGTATTTTTATTATCTTATTATTAATAATCGCGACTGCAATATCAAGGGAAATCAAGGAATTTTTGTCATGTTTAAGCAGCCCTTCTGCTTATGTAGAGCGTTTCAAATTAGTCCCTCATGAGATTTTTATATTGGTTTAGATGCTGTTTTGGAGGGCAATAGCCTATGTAGGCAGTAGACAGCGAGACAGCTCACTCAGTTTTGGAACAGAGCTTGTGTGTGTGTAGGCTGTAAGAACTGCAACCTGTGTTTATGGGACATTTATTTGGCAGCATTACGGTCATTGGCTCGGTTTTTGTTCTGTATGGAAAGTGCACACAGTAAATAGAAATACAATTAATCTTTGCGTCTGCACGTCTCTTTCTCTCTCTGTAGGCAGTCCAAGAGGAGGTGGTTATCCCTGCTACAATTCTGAAGTTAAGCTACCTCTCTACCAGAGCTCCAGGCTATCGGTCTCTCCTGAGGGTGGTTCTGACCCACTCCACCCTCCCGCCGGGCTTGGCCAAAGTCCATCTGTCTGTGGCTGTCCAGGGTCGGCAGCTTCTGAAATCGTTTCCTGCAGCTCCAAACCTCATATATGTTTTCTCCTGGAATAAAACCGACATCTATGGACAGCAGGTCACGGGGCTCGTGCAGGCACACGGTGAGGGTCTCAGTGTGTGAGAACTAGCTTTTTTTTAAGATAAGCCCTCATTCAGTTTTACACTACCATTCAGATGTTCAAGTCAAATGGTCAGTTTTTAAATTAATACTTTTATTCAGCAAGGACGCATTCATTCGATCAAAAGGGACAAGTAAGGCAAATTTTACAAAAGATTTCTATTTCAAATAAATGCTGTTCTTTTGAACATTCTATTCATCAAAGAATCCTGAAAAAAATGTAAAATGTATGTTTTACACTAAAATCTTAAGCAGCACAACTGTTTTCAACATTGATAATAATAAGAAGTGTCTCATGAGCATCAAATAAACATTAGAATGATTTCTGAAGGATCATGTGACACTGAAGACAGAAGAGTAATGATGCTGAAAATTCAACTTTGCCAACATAGGAATAATTTACATTTTAAAATATATTAAAATAGAAAACAGTTCTTTTAAATTGTAATAATATTTCACAATATTATTGTTTTACTGTATTTTTAATCAAATGTATGACCATAAAAGACTTCTTTCAGAAACATAAAAAATCATACTGACCCCAAACTTTTGAACGCTATTGTAAGATACAATGATCACACATGGAATAAAATGTCAAAATAGAGTTGTGTGAATATGAAGCAACTTGATTGTATGTACTTAGTAAGATGCAAGGGGCGCAACTGATTAGTCTCTTTCATAATTTAACTGTGTATGAACAACCGTATCTAGGACTCCAAACAGGACTGACTGACAACTGTATTTTACCTCACAATACCCCTTTTTTCTGTCATTTTTCATAAGCTGAGATTGACAGCTAGCTAATATTAGTGATTGACAGCAAGAAAACAACCCACAAAGCACACACACTTATGTCCTGGCTATATCAATGATGTGACAGACAACTAGTTGTCGAGTGTGGATCCATTCAAACAGCACTTATCAATCGAACTCGCTCTCAAAATTTAGTTGTGGACCCTTGAAAATTTAAGGAACTCAGTTGAATACGGTTGTCACTGTCTTTTTTATAAATAAATAGTGCATGAACAGGACCATATTTGGCACTCCAAACAGAAATGATGACTGTATCCTGCTGTTGTATGATCATAGCCCCTTGTCTCGCTCTCTCCCTGTCCATTATTTTGAGATCCATCACAATGACAGCAATCAGACACTGC
This sequence comes from Ctenopharyngodon idella, assembly GCF_019924925.1. Taxonomy (NCBI): domain Eukaryota; kingdom Metazoa; phylum Chordata; class Actinopteri; order Cypriniformes; family Xenocyprididae; genus Ctenopharyngodon; species Ctenopharyngodon idella. The sequence continues at coordinate 24,667,248 of NC_067224.1, read as the reverse complement.
AGAGGGTCTGAATTCATCATCTTTTGCTCATTGAAAAGAGCGTTCATTTTTACGGCACACTTACGCACCTACTGAATAATGGCCAAAAATTAGTAATTACTGGCTATTATGGAGGAAATTAACTCCTGTTTTCAAGTACTAATTAGAAAGAATTAAACGAAAACATTTCATGGTCATAATAAACAAATGTGTGAACAGCTGCTTTTTTTTCTGTCACCAATAGAGATTATTTAACCACAAATTACAGGATGCTACAGTATCTTTGAATTTGTGTAGTGCTTGTAACGTTTAGACAGTAACATATTAAAAGGTAGAAAGACATTAAGTAAAAATCCTCATGACTCAGGATCTCTGCCCTGCAAATAGGCAAATATAATTATTGGTTAATAATTATTTTTTATCCTGTTAACTGTGGTTATGTTGGCTAGAGCTTAAGCATTGCTGCTTTGAAGAACCTGTCTAATTAAATTCACCGTAACACCATGGCAACACAACTGTAACTGAACCAAATATAATTTTTCCACATATACTGTAGCTACCTAAAATTAGCCCAAGCTTTACTCACCCTCAAGCCATCTTAGGTGTATATAACTTTCTTCTTTCTGATGAACACAATCGGAGTTATATTAATAGATATCCTGACGCATCCAAGCTTTATAATGGCAGTGAACGGGACCAACGAATATGAAGCTCAAGAAAGTGCATCCATCCATTATAAACGTACTTCACACAGCTCTGGGGGGTTAATAAAGGCCTTCTGAAGCGAAGCGATGCATTTGTGAAAGAAAAATATCCATATTTTTGCCTCTTGCAGTTCAAAACGCGTATGCTACGTCCTACACCTTCCGTATTCAACTTACTAAATGTCGACATCAGTTACACTTTCTTCCCAAGTTGAATACGGAAGGTGGTGTGGCGGAAGCTAGATATTTTACTTGGGTTGAGGATGGGTTGAGTTCTAAAAATTTACCTATGTTATGACACATTTATGCAGAGTAAGGTATTTGTAAATGTTATATTGTTAGGTAAATATTCTGTAAATGATAAATAGTATCAAGATTTTATATATGAGCTCATATTAGTCTAATTAATCTTGTAAACTGGCATTAATTATTAGTTATACTGAGTAATTTATGCATTAAAAATCTGAAGTTTCGCTTTAAAATGAGGAATTACCAATGAAAGTGCAAGTAGGTGATTTTTTTTCTTCTGATGGTTTGTCTCTTTTGGATTTTGATGATGATGGTGATATTTAATGGGCTAAGTCTGGCACTTATATTTGTGTGTGTATATGTGTGTGTGTGAATTAATGACAGTCTCTGTTGGATACGAGTATGAATCGTGTCTGGACGTTGTGCTCTGGGAGAAGAGAGTTGCTCAGCTGCAGGGCTTTGAGCTGATGCCATCCAACCTGGGCGGATGGACACTGAACCAACACCACGTCCTCAACCTGGAGAGTGGTGAGGGATTATCACTTGCACACACTCATGCTCATGGGTGTTTTCTTCAACTATGGGCGCTTTTGGCCCTGTAGACTTTTGGAAAATAAAAAACACTTTTCAAAATCATTAGTTTATTTACTCTGCCTGCTAAAATGTCCATACAATATGGATATATTATATCACAGGAGAAATCTGGCATATGTATGTTTTTGCCCCTAAATCTATCACAAGTTAATTTTTTAAATGGCAGGTACCCTTGTCTTAATGTGCTTATGGAAAAATTAGCTTAACCTATGACCTTCAGATTGCTATCTGAAGGTCATAGGTTAAGCTCATTTTTCCATACATGGCAGTGTTTACCAAAAAAGATGCCCAACATAGAGCATGTTTACATCTAACATCCTCCTGATCAATATATTTTGTTAGTTCCTGAGAGCTCCCTAGATGGCAGTTTGTATCATTCCTTTCTCTGGCTTGTTTCTACAGGGTCTTTTAGCACCATCACATTTCATCATTGATATATAAAGGCTTCATTCTAATACTCTCTGTTTCTTTTCTCTTCTGCAGGTATCCTTCATAAAGGTAATGGAGAGAATGTCTTTATTTCTCAGCAGCCTCTGGTCATTTCCACAGTGATGGGGACAGGGGCGGTCCGTGCCATCCCATGCCCAAACTGCAACGGCCCAGCCGTGGAGCAGAAACTGTTTGCGCCTATCGCTCTGGCCTGCGGTTCGGATGGAAGTGTGTATGTAGGTGATTTTAACTACATCCGCAGGATTCTGCCCAACGGATTCGCCATCAGCATCTTGGAGCTCAGGTCTGCCATATTATAGCAGCAAATGAATAATTTCTCAAAAGTGTTGAAATGTTTTTCTTCTTCTTGTTCTTCTTCTTCTTTTTATTGCATATGCAATTGCTATTGTTTTAAACTAACAGTTTTATTTAGTAATGAAGCAATATCTTTTACTAAGAGTGATTCTTTGTTTTTTATTTATTTAATTTTGTATTTATTTATTAATTAAAATTTTATTTATTATTTTGTGTTAAGCAGCTTTTTCATTCATGTTTATTAATATAGATTCCTGCTATTGAAATATTTAATACATCAAATCAAACACTAATGAATGTTTTGTCAAATAACCTACAAATTCTGCTTTGCATGGTGACATTTAAATTAAACTGTTTTATTAAAATAAAAATTATTTCATTATTAGATTATGTAAAAAAAAATGCTTGTATCTGCTTTTTATAGCTTATAAAACTCATAATTGTAAAAAATTATCTGAAGAATTCTGTTATCAGTGTTGACTTAAATTTTTAATTATTGACTTATATTTCTTTCTATGTTATGCATCCAGAAATCGTGACATTAGACACAGGTATGTTTCTTTTCAGAACAGATATCACTATATAGTCTTCCAGCCATTAATACACTGTACCTGTGCTTGAATTCATTATTTTTATTTTGAATCTCCATTCATCCATGCATCAACCTTGGAGGAACTAGAGGTTAAGTGACTCGAGTCTCAAATGCAGAACAACAAATTTAGAGGCAGCAGCCCCTATAGTAAGTCAGCAGAATCAAATGCTCAGAATTGGATCTTGTCTCATGAAAAAAAAAGTCTTTAAATAAAGTTGTAAATAAAAATAATGTAAATATATTTAGTAAATTGTTACTTTGTGAATTGTTACAAGGTCACTACAGCTCTAAACATAAATATTCCTACGTACAGTAACATTAATGATAAAAATACTGGTAACCCCAAATCAGGGATGGGCAGCTTTGGTCCTGGAGGGCCACTGTCTTTGAGAGTTTAGCTCCAACCTAAAACACACCAGAACAAGCTAATCAATGTCTTTAGGATTAATACAAAGCTACAGGCAGGTGAGTTTTTTTTATCAGGGTTGAAGCTAAACTCTGCAGGACAGTGGCTTTCCAGGACTGAAGTTGACCATTTCTGCCCCAAAACTTCAGTCAACACATCACATTAATCCTGAGCTTTAATGACTAGAGCCTTTTCATTGAAACCTACACATAAAACTGCAATTGTTTCTTTTGTTGACTTGATTTTCCCTTCCTTTATTTCCTTTATTTCTTTGTTTTTTTTTTTTTTTGAAGTTTACCTTTCAGTTACTACAGAGCATATCATCTTTTATTTTCTTATAATGAAGGCCATTTTTTATTATTTAATTTTTACATATCAGTGCATGGTATCTTGATGTGGTGTGTATGTTTGTATTTACATCCATCTGTGTAAATTTTTGTGTGTATTTGTGCGACCGCGAACATGTTTTTGTGTGGGTGCGTGTGTTATGAAGCCACACAGTGGCTACTGTTGCTTGTAATCTTCAGTGTGTGGTCAGGAATCCATCTGAGGCGTTTTTCTGGTCGATGGATTGAACACTAACAGCTTTTTTCTCAGCAAACCGCTGCCAGCGTCACACCGCGGTCTCCTGCTTATCGTCTAGATCTTCCTCGTTTTATGTGAATTTAGAAACGGCGCCCCCCGCAGAGAGGGAGTTAGAGTGTGGGATAGACCTCTGCCCCACAGACTAACACTGACAAGCACACTGTAATCCTTTATCCTTGCGTGCGCGTGTGTGTTTGCACACAGTATTACATCCCACAGCAAGGGGGAAATCCTACCTTCAGCCGTCTTTTGGAGATAGCGCTTCTGATCAAACCAAAGTCTGATTCTACCTCGCAAAGACTCAAAAGAACCTTATAGTATTAACATTTTCAATTTCATCAATCTGTCAGTAAACAGACAGTTTGAGGGGGTGGCTTTTGCCCTTTTATCATGACAAAAACAGCTCTGAGAAAAATATGAATCTCTTTTACCATTTCAATATTGATGTAAATTTGGTTAATTGCTTTGTAAAGTAACTATTTACATTTGTGTGATACTTTCATCAAAAGCGACTCACAGTGCATTAAAAGTGTTCACTTTAGAAGTCTGTGCATTTCCAGAGATTTGAACCCATGACATTTGTGTTGCCAGCGGTTGAGCTACAGAAACTTTTGCCCTTTATTATAACAAAAGAAGCTTTGAAAGAAATATTAATGTCTTTTACCATTTCAGTATTGATGTAAATTTGGTTAATGGTTTTGTGAAGTAACATTCGTGAATGTTTTTGAAAGCGACTAACAGTAAGTGTACACTTTATCTGTCTGTGCATTACCAAGAAACTGAACCCATGACCTTTGATTTTTTTTTTTAGCGGCTAAGCAACAGGAACTACACCCCTTTACCCTGACCTCATAGCTCCTAAACAGTTCTAAGCACTCAGCTGTCCTTAAACCCAAAAGAGTGAATCAACTTCCCTTAAATGTCAGAGCAGCAGAATGCCTCTCAGACACCACAGGTGTTGTGCCAGAGGATGTGTTTTGCTTTGTCAAGGACAGCATAATCCAAAAAAAAAAAAACCTTTCGGACAAAAAAGACCATCAGTTTTTGTGGTGGACAATTTTTCGCTCTTTTAGGACGTTCCCCCCACCTAAGGAACCGATGAGAAGGAGGCAGCAGGTAGATTTGCTCTTAGGGCAGAACCGGATGGAAGGAATGGAAAGGAAGATTATAGACTGGCAGGGGTCCGACGCGCTGGAGGGGCTGAGAGTTTTGATCGGGGCTTGGGTTCAGTATGATTGAAATATCTGCAAGGCGCTGAGACCTGAGGGGTTTTTTACTCTAACCTTGTGCGAGCATGAGTCTGTATGTGGTTGTTTTTCGGTATGGATTTCGCTTTTATGAAATAGTTTCAGCATAAGTACATTGCCAATATGTGTGTAGCCATGCTTTGTCAAAAAGCCTTGTTAAAATTCTCTTCCTTCAGCTCTAGTCCAGCTCATAAGTACTACTTGTCTATGGATCCTGTGCGTGAGTCGCTCTACCTGTCGGACACCAGCAGCGGGAAGCTGTACCGCCTGAAGACTCTGACTGAACCGAAAGATCTCAGCAGGAACGTGGAGGTGGTGGCTGGCAGCGGGGAGCAGTGCACACCCTTCCACCCTAACCAGTGCGGCGATGGAGGCAAGGCCATTGAAGCAGCACTCAGTAACCCCAGGGGTGAGAATCCAGTGCACACACATGCTGCTCTTCTGAATTCAAAAAGAAAGAGTGAGTGAGCAAGGCAAAGTGGTTATTGAAGGCGAGAAGAGAAAAATAGAGGCATGTTTCAGTGAGAGAAATGGGAAAACTGAAAAAGTAAGATAAATGAAAGATGCCTTCCTTCTTTGTTAAATCAGGCGGAGCAACTATTAGTCCCGCCTATCCATCACTGCCACTGTCTCTTTAAACCCGTCAGTCAGGCTGATGGACAGACGGGGGCGTGGCTAAAGGGCACGTATGTTCTCTTATCCTTCAAGCCTCATTGTGCACTCTCTCTCTCGCACAGTAACTCGCTCACTCAACTGTCGCAGTTAAAAGCCTCCACTTACTTGTAAACCCCTGAGGATAGAATTCATAAAGAATCCCAGAGCTGGAATGTTATGTATGTGTGTGTGTGCACTTTGATTTCGGACTGTTCTGCAAAGAGATGTGTTTCAGATCAAACTGTAAATCACATTTAAAACTGATCTAAGCCTTTTTACACTCGCTTCAACGATCCATATGCATTTTTTCCGGCAAACTGATGGATAAAAGCCTTCCATTGTGCGTCTCGGGGCAGAATACCCGTTTTTCCCATTGTTAAAGTGTTTTTACTGAAGTCTATTATCTGTAACAGGCTCTGACCGAAATGCTGAGAGCTTCAATAACTGCAATCCGACCTTCTATGTTCTCAGGCCATGAGGGGGTCCGCACAAATAGACTGCAACCAAAGCCTTAACAATTCCGTGTGACGTTTTTTTCTCTGTTTAATTCTGCTAAACTGACCCGTAGCGCTGATATGTGTCACTTACATACTAGTCTTGACAGTTCTGTACAGTGATGTGTGGCTTGACTTTGGCTCGCTGTTGATTCAATTAATCTCAATATACAGAATGTTTTTATAATCAATATCTCTTTATACACATAGAAACTCAGAGTGATGCAGTATTGATCTCTGCACCATGGCAGCATCTTCCGTGACTATGATCTCTTTAGTGCGGTAAAAATGGATAGTCTTCGGCTAGCTTCAACTACCGAAGGCCCAGAGCTTCATGCTGGCAGACAGAAAACATGCCAAAATAAAATCAAAATTATACTTATAAAATATCCTGTTTGTTTTGAAAATATTTTATTTTCAAAAGATTTGACAGAAAATTACAGGAAAATATATCGACAGGACTGACATTTTCAGGATCTGTAATAATGATTTTTGAGCATTTTTGGACTGTAAAAACGAAAGAAAAAAAAGATTTTACCCCTGCTGTATTTGTTGCTCTAAGATTAAGTTGTGGTTTGGGCATCATTCTAAAGCAGTGGTTCTCAGCATTTTTGAATCCAATGCCCCCTGTTGCTTACAACAATATCAAGACTTTTTTGTGTGTGTGATTTACTGGATAGGGATTTGGGGATAGGGATTTATAAAAAATAAAGATTTTTACAATTTCAACCTCATAAAATATTTTAGAGCTTGGCATAACTAGAGAAATGTCCAATCATTTTAAGTCAACTTGAGACCCCCTTATAATTTTGCTGAGGCCCCCTAGTGTGCCCCGGCCCCCTGGTTCAGTTTGCCAGCACAGGAATAACATACAGTACATTTTGAAATCTATTGAAATAGTAAAAAGTTATTGTAATTTGCAAATATTTCACAACATTCTTATTTTTACTTTATTTTACTATATTTTTGACCAAGTAAATGCAGCCTTGGTGAGAATAAGAGACTTCTTTCAAAAACGAAAAAAATCTTACCAACCTCATAACTTTTTAACGTGCGTTATATCCTTGCTTTATTTAAAGCTGCTGTCCGTAAGTTTTGCCTCTTTGTCGCCATCTCTGTTTGAAACCTGCAATTGCCGTTATTTGTGGAATTATAATCTTTACGTGGGTTGTGCATCGGCACGGCTCCTCAAGCACAGATGAATCTAATGTTTGGTGTCAGTCACCACATCGGTGTGGATACTGTACTTCGGAATCACAGATTCTATGTCTTGGAAGTATGACCAAAGTAAGAATTTTCACCGGAGAATGTCATCTGAACAAGCAAGTAACATGTCTGCCACTTTTGTTCTGACCAACTGAGAAAAAAGCATTACAATCGAGCTGCCAATGGTGTTTAAATCTAATGATCACTTAGCTCGGACCACGTCAAAACGTGCAAATTAATAATATTGTTAAACTTTGTTCTCAAATTGTTAATGTTAACAACATCAGCATTGCATGACTGTGTGTATTTAGTGTGTATTAGCGTTACCTGTAGATTTCAATTTCTGTAGCCACTCCGCTGTCCTAAGTCTTTTGCTTTTGACTACGGGTGAATCTCCAGTTGTCACTGATGATTGTCATTTGGACCTTTCTGGATTACAATCCACCATCAAAATGATAAGATTAATTATTCCAGCTGCTGTGAGAAAAGGCTATAAATGATCCGTCACCTGCAGCATCCTCACATGCGATATAGCCTACTAGCTGGGACTCCTTTATGTGAACAGATGTGACAGTGACGCAAAGATGAACGGCTGCATGCTCATATTTCCGGCGGAAACCCACCAGTACCGATTTTATTATAAAACATTATTACAAGCTTATCGTTGTGAATTGGGCTAAGGTAAGGAGATAGTTTTGAACACTGGCTGGTTATGTACTTGCTCAAAAATTGATTTTGGTTAATTTTTAACCAAAAAAAGTTACAGACTGCAGCTTTAAAAATAGAAATATTTAACATAATATATTTAATTTTCCTTTATTTTTTTTGGCTTAATTAGTCATCCAATGGTTAAAATATTTTAGGAAAAACATGAGATAAGGAGACATTGTACTTTTACGTATGATTCTCCATTAAGTATCTTAATAGAGCAACTGCTGAGCAATTGCTCTGAGATTCTGATATACAGTAAATGTCCTCACTGTATGTTTGTGTCAGCATGTGCTGTGTATATGCTCCACAAGCTCAGAATGTGTGTGTGTGTGCGTGCATGTTTTTGTGACATATCAGGACACAAATTTGTATAATGACATGGGTATGACATAGGTATTACAAGGAAAGGGTGACTTATTAGGACATTACCCGATGTCTCCATTTTCAAAAGGCTTATAAATCATAAAGAATTATTTTTTTTTTTTTTTTTTTTTTTGAGAAAGTAAAAATGATGGTTTCCTGTGATGGTTAGGTTTAGGTGTAGGGTTGGTGTAGGGCAATAGAAAATACGGTTTATACAGTATAAAAACCATTACGCCTATGGAATGTCCCCACAATTCACAAAAACAAACCTGTGTGTGTGTGTAGTACGGTTGCAGTACTCTGATTCACTGAAATCTTGGATTTAGGGTAAAAGAGATAGAAGGAGAAAAGGGCACATTAATTTAGAGCTCCCTGTAGGATAGGGTGCTCACTGTCTGGTCTGATGCCAGCCGAAAGTTTAAAAGAAATAGAGAGAGAGAGATGAGGAGTGAACAGATAGACATGCTCCATTCAGTCCAGTAGGCTCAGAGAGGAAAAGAGCTCCTGAAGTCTAAATTAATGTGGTCTGCTTTTGAATTTTAATATACGTGTGTGACGATTAGTTGCCCCTCTGATCATTTTCAATCTAACCAGCGTTTTGCATTTTAGAAGATGAGTAAGAAAGTGAGCTGCTGGACCTGGGGTTTTCTGTGTGTCTTCAGGACCCTTTGAAGGGCAGAGGGAGGTATACCCCTCCGAAGGCAGAATAAATAATTAAGCTCGTTATGCTCGTTAAGTGGGTAATATGCCTCGTAATTGGCACCCATAACAAGATGCATTTGTAAACAGGCTTATTGAGGCAGATAGAATTTCAGCAACAAGGGTAGTGTGTGTGCGTTCACGTGAACTTGCGTCTGGTTTACAGCACAACGTGATCTGTATTGTTGTTGCACACAAGAAAAGAGAGAGTCTTGAACGGATACTCAGCATTTAAAACAGCTCATCATAACCAAATAGTAGATTAAAAAGGTAAGGAATTGTGCACCAATTTAGGATAGTCAACTAGGGGAGACTGGGGACAAAGCGTTTTTACTCTAGTGAATATTTCTCAGAATTGATTTTGAAAGTCAGTTTCTCTATAGGGACATACATCAAAGTCTTGGCCACAAAAAAAGCCATTGAACATTTCCACAGTTATTGTCCAGGAAAAATGATACAGATCAGTTTTCATAGTGGCAGTCTGCCATTAAATACCCTTTTCGGGGCTTTTTAATGGCTTATCAACTAAATTTAATCACTAAAACAATAATGCAGCACATAATTCATAAAAATGTAAATGGTAATATACCGAAATATGAAACTATTATTTTGTCCAACAAAAACTGTAATTGCTAAATTAAATATACAACATAGTAAACACATGACAGCTTGTAGTACATGCTCTTAAAAGGTTAGTTCACCCAAAAATGAAAAATCTGTCATTAAATACTCATCCTTTATTAATTACGAAGCTTTACAAATCTTTTGTTTCGAATCAGTGATCGGAGCGTGTATCAAATTGCCAAAGTCATGTGAACCATTGAAATTCTGAAACACTTATGATGTAACGAAACCTCGTTTACTGAAATCACGTGATTTTTGGCAGTTTGATACACGCTCCGAACCACTGATTCGAAACAAAAGATTCGTAAAGCTTCAAGGCTTCATGAAGCAGTGTTTTGAAATCGCCCATCACTAGATATTGTTGAATATCTATGTCGTTATTTAGGGGTTTTTTTGGCGCACAAAAAGTATTCTCGACGCTTCATAACATTAAGGTTGAACTACTGTAGTCACATGAACTGTTTTAAATATGTCTTTAGTAGCTTTCTGGGCATTTGAAAGTGTTAATTATCTTCCTGGCAATGCAGGACTCACTGAGCCATCGGATTTTATCAAAAAATATCTTCATTTGTGTTCAGAAGATGAACGAAGGTCTTACGGGTGTGGAACGACATGAGGGTGAGTAATTAATGACAGAATTTTCATTTTTGGGTGAACTAACCCTTTAAATAATGTGGTAAATAATAATAACGTAAAAAAATCAAATCGAAATTATGAGATACTAAGGTATAATTATTAAATAAAAATAAATATGTGACAAAGGTCAAATTGAGATGTCATAATGATGACATACGTCAAAATTGTGTTATAATTATGTTATTAAAATATAAGATGAAAATTCATAATTATGACACATAATTTTTAATTTTTTATGTAATAGTTAGCACTTGTGACAACTAGCCAGGTCTGTCCTATACAAACTGTTAAAATAGACGGGTTTACATCACATTATCACTCTATTATCACTGTTGTCATTCTGGAAGTTTGCTGTAGACTGAATTGTAAATGGAGAGTTGTTTTACTGCTGCATTTGTGAAACAGTGTGTTTGACTACGGGTGTTTCAAAAACTGTTGCTTTCGTTTTTGGTAGTCTTACATCATGCATACATTGTTTGCTCCGAAATGTAAGTCAAAATATTATTTAATAATATGATTGAGTCCGACTACATTAGTTTAAGTTCAAGTCATTTTAAGGGTCATGGCAGGTAGAAATAAGCTCCTCAAGGGAGCAACTGCACATATTCAGTTTTTACAGTGTGGGCTAGGAAAGAAACAGGCAAAGTAACTAGTGAAGTACTGCTCTGTGTCAGCTATTATAGGCAGTTTATCCATATGGAGAAGGTGCTGTTACCTCTATCCATACTGATATGTGTAAGCTGTCATTTTACTGGAACTCTGTTGAAATGCACCATGTGGGCAGATTTTCTTGCTGTCTCCAAAAATATGTAGTTCCTGTTAGTATTATCTGATTAAATTGTGAACCATTTAAATGTGGGACTGCGTGTGTGTGTGTGTGTGTGTGTGTGTGTGTGTGTGTGTGTGTGTGTGTGTGTGTGAGAGAGAGAGAGAGAGACTCGATCTCTCCCAGAGTAAATCAACGTGGTAAGAACAGACCAATATGTCTGCTTATCTCTGTGATTCTCATTAGAGGGAGAGAGCGAGAATAAAGAGAGCAAATTAGAGAAGGGAAAGGAAAGCCACAAACATGCACACACACATACACACAGTGCTATTTGCCATAACAAACTCTGATGTGTGTGAGAGAGATGGTTATATAAGCCTTTTCCCACTTCAGAGTGAAATCCCTCTGGAGGACAAAAATATCGGTAAGCGACATGCAGCAAAAAAAAAAAAAAACCCTCTGTGCTTATTTGTGTGGAGGTGTTCCAAATAGCATACAGTATACCTTACAACTTTTATGACTGCATGCTGACCAAAATGAGCAGTACACAAGCAGAGGACACTGCACAGAATACTGTATCCCACAGTGCAATGCACTCGATTTGACCTTCAGTTTCAGTATGACAAATTAGCTAGATGTAATATCTGTACTAATATCAGGTTTCTTCACCATGATCAAGATTTTTTTCAATCCTCATACACAATTCCATAATAATTATACATTTTTACATATTAACCATTTTTCATAAGCGTCACTTACAGTACAGCAGTGATGAATGACAACCGTTTCTGTTTTCATTAATTAATTCAATTTCCTTATCTGTACATTCAGCAAGCCATCAAAATAGAGTGATTATGTGATTTAAACCATTTTAACAGGTTGTATAGGACAGACCCAGCTAGTTGTCACAATTGCTAATTATTACATAAAGAGTTAAAAATTGTCATAATTATTCATTTTTATCTCATATTTGTTATCATAATTTTGACTTATGTCATTATTATGACATCTCTGTTTGAAATTTGTCATATATTTATCTTTTTATTTTTATAATTATGCCTTAGTATGTCATCATTTCAAATTTTTACGTCATTATTATTATTTAACACATTTTATAAGAGCAGTTGTCATGGGTTTACTATGTTGTATTTAATTTAGTGATTGCTAATTACAGTTTTTGTTGGACAAAATAATAGTTTGATATTTCTGTATATTACCATTTACATTTTTTTATAAATTATGTGCTGCATTATTGTTTTACTGTTATTTAGTTGATAAGTCATTAAAAAGCTTCGAATAGGGTATGTAATGGTGGTCTGTCTTGCTTATTCTTAATAAAAATTAGGTGGCAGTATATGGTGTATACTGAATAATATTAAATTAGTAAGCTAACGTTCCATTCCAAATGTAGTGTAGTCCTTTCAAACCGTATGCTATAAAAGATCTGTGGAACAGACGTCTCTAAAGAAACAATAATAATAAAGAACAATGAAGTCTTTGACAGCAATGAGAGTGGTGATTGTTTCCTGATGTTAGTGGCCTGGAGGTGTATTTGTGCTAAAGATCAGTTTTAATTAAACTGTAACAATGTATGTTTGTGCACCGCATGATTTAAATGTAAAACAAGTTGCCTTGCAGAGCTCAAGGTGATTTGCAAGCATTTGAATAGAACAAGACAAATGAAAGAAAGAAATTGGATGAACAATGAAAAGAAATACCAGATTTTTTGCATATCTGATGTCATCTGCATAAATCTGCATATATAAGAAAATTTGCATATATTTAAGATGCTGTGAACAGAATGATCACACTCAGAGGAATATACTGCCTGAGACAGTGAAACCCGTCTTTCTTCGGTGCACCATTTCTCATCATCTGTCGTTAAGCTGCAACTGCATTGGAAATGCAAATGTAACGTTATTTGTTACGCCAATAAAGCACATTAAAACTGAAAGAGACTGAGAGAAATGACTATGTGTGTGTCCTGCAGGTATCGCAGTGGACAAACACGGGTTCATTTACTTTGTTGACGGATCAACGATCCGTAAGATTGATGACAAAGGAGTGATAACAACCATCATTGGGTCAAACGGACTCACTTCCTCCCAGCCAATCAGCTGCGACTCTCGAATGGACATCAGCCAGGTGAACAAAACACACACACAAACACTTACAAATTTACATATGGTGGCTCCAAGAAGTATTTAGAATAAATCACACATAATGTATGAATGTCATTGCATTGGAAACAAAATATCAAGCCTAGTTGCTTCTGCAAACAAATGATGCTTGACCTTTTCTCAGAGCTAACTTCATTTCTCTTAGATATTTTTGCAATTACTTTTAATAAACTGGTCCCAAGGTGATTTTATAGTGAATGTATGAAGCAAAATAAAATAAATAGGTTTAATTTTTTCATGTTGACTTGACATTTTTAGGGCCTGATATCAATGCAGATTTCCTGATTTGTTTTTGATTCACAAGCTGCTGACTAGAATCTAATATATTTGGGTATATATATTTTTTTAGTTGCAATGTCCGTTTTACTATCATATGAAATTCCAGGTATCATCGTTTTTTAAAACTGATAATTCTTTAAAACCATTGTTGAGCAAAAGAACCAACTTATAAGAGTCGTTTTTTCATTATCATAGTAACACTGGTTGTGCTGTATGTTTTTGATTGACGAAAAAGAACCGGCTCATAAGAATTGTTTGAGAATTGGGCTACACTGGTCACACTGTATGTTTTTGATAGCCAAAAAAGAGCCTGTCCATAAGAATCATTTGTTTGTTAACACTGGTGATGCTGTATATTGTTAATTCACAAAAAAAAAAAGTCATTTGTATGTGAATCGATCTGCAAGATTGTGTTGTACGTCTGTCTTTTTATGCAACACACAAGGACAACTCAACAGAAAGACGGTTATTTATAGAGGGTTTTTGTTGCATCACATTCAAAACAAACTGCGTGTTCATGTTCACAAGTCAGGTGAGACATGATTTCTTTTGCCGTGCTACAAAGAATCAATGCTGCTACTGAAAAGTTGTGCATAAACACAGATGCAGGAAAAATATTCATTTTGAAAATTAACAACAGGGCCTTAATTATGCATTTGAGTGCATTAGTTCAGCAGAATGCAATACAAATATGTTTTAGGTCGCTGTACAAATACAACATACACAGAAATAAAGGTAAATCTTGTTGAATTTAAGAATCAATATTGGGATCGTTCAAATTAAGTTCCCGATTAATTGGAAAATCAGTACTTTTACCCAGCCCTATACATTTTATACACACAAATGTACACATTTTTGTGTGTATAAGATATTTTTTAGATATGACCTACCTCTGTCAGTCTAATAACCGCTGTTAACTTCGTCACACACTCTTTTAACTTTCTGTTTGTGTGCAGACATCAGAAAAATTATCTGTCACTGTCTTTTCACATGCTCACATAAATGAAGTGAATAACAGCACACAGAAGCTGAAGAGCTGAAAGATGAAGGAAAGCCATCATTCACACCCCACACAGCGAGAGTCTGGACCAACCCTCTCTTTCTTTCCTTCTCTGTCTCTTTCTTTCAACCTTTTTCTTCAGCTCCACAGGATTCACGCAAACACACTTTTCGCTGTTCACCTCAAGAGTGAGAAAGTGCTGATACCGAAGGTCTCTCTGGTGCTACAGAGTTACATTATACAGCTTGCAGCAACATCCTTACTTTTCTTTTTATCTCTCTTCCTCTCTCTCATTCTCTCCCCTTCCTTTGAGGTTTCAGCCTTTTTCTATCCATTTCGAACACTAAAATCGTAAAGCTTTTCTCAAACATAAGGCAATTCCACATCTTTCTCTTAAAGTGCTCTTAAAAATCTATTTTACACTCTCGTTCTGTCTCTCTCTCCCCCTGCAGTTTAACTCAGTGTGTCCTCATTAAATCTGCAGGACCGCTCTCCCTTCAAAGTCAGACACAATTCTTCCCGCTCCTGAATAGCATCAATTTTTGGCAGACTGTCCCTTGATTTCTCTTTCATTCTCTCTCTCTCTCTCTTTCTCGCTCTCTCTTGCTCCCATCTACACACACACACACGCTGCACTTCTTCACAGTTCATCTGGTGGGGTGTGTTGTGTGTGAATAAGAATCAGACAGTGAGGAGAGATAGAAAGAGAGAGGGAGAGAGAGAGAGAGAAGGGGGAATGAGGTGCCGCAGGCCACTGGGTAAAAGAAGCACTGAAATCTGCATAATTCCCAGCATGCCTGGGATATGACACACTTCACACTCAATACTGTCCGGCTGTCGGGCAGCTGCGGACACACACACAACCAAGATGTTTTTTTTCTTTACCTAGCTGCACATTAGGGCTGGGTGGTATGACTAAAATATTATCACGGTAATGGTATATATCATAATATAGTTATTTTTACAGGAAATTTAATAGGAAATGGATTATATCAGAGGCGTAGATAGCCCGGGGGTATTTTTTTCTTCAACTTCGAACCAGTGCTACCGCTGCCTGCCCCTACATTATTATGAGTAGACAGTGGTTGACATGGTTATTTTAATGAATAGAATGTTTTTTTTGTTTTTGTTTTTTAATGCAAGCATTTCAAAGCTAAAATACAGAGCTACAAATTCTAATTTTAATGTTTTATGAACAGTAATGTTTATTAATTATTAATATTATCAATATGATTTTATTTGTCCTCAAAATGACTATAAGCTGTCATTCACTTTTTTCATTGGTTTTAGTGAAACAGAAACAATGAATGTGATATGAGTGAATACACAGAAACACACAGACATATACACTACTTACTCATTCATCCACTGCAAGCAACAAACAAGACTTCATCTTATCATCTTACCTTTTTTTTTTTTTTTTTTTTTTTACATCTTATTGTTACAGTATGTGTATTCTTTTCAAAATCTTCAAAACATTCACATACTGTATATGGTATGTTTAAAATCTAGTTCATATGTATGTTAAAATATGAGCACTTTTATGTTGCTTCAGTCCTGGTGTCCATTGTAGTGGACCTGAAACACTCATTTAGACTCATTTCTGGATAACTTTTTTTTTTTTTTTTTTTTTTTTTGCTCAGTGGGAAAAATTCAAGTCTGAAGGGTATATATATTTTAATAAATATATCTGGCAGTGCAAAAGCAACTTTGCATTATGTATCACTTGAGTTCAAAACAAAAGACTGAAAGCACCAAAACCAATGTTGTTAAATGGATCAGTGGATGCAGGGCACATATTTTGGCTTTCATAGTTCAGCAAACTTTATTTTTTGATGATAAAAGAGGTTTTTCCACCTCCAGTGGTGAAAAGTAGTTTTGGCGTTTCCACCTCCAGATGACCGGCATGTGACAGTTTGCAGAGAATAGTTTTCTGCTCGCTCTCAGATTTTGTAAATCCAAACCATGTCCACTCAATACAAGTCACAGTATGATATCAAGCTATTCTTCATCTTCACTTGTTTGGGGGCCATCACGCATTGTATTTTTTACATTCTCCCATGATTCATCTCTTCCTGTATATATAGTAGAAAAGTTCTGCCCACTGATATCACATGTAAATCATTATAATTACAGTCAAAATGAGATTGTCTGTCCTTCCTGTCAGCTGCTGAGAGTACGTCTGATAGACCATAAGCAGATGAGAGTGGCTGTGAAATCTGTTATGATGAATATCACACTTCAGCTTCATAACAGTTAATAATATACATTTGTGTATCCACAGGTGCGTTTAGAGTGGCCTACAGACCTGGCAGTGAGTCCGCTGGATAACTCTCTCTACGTTCTCGATAATAACCTTGTGCTCCAGGTGAGCGAGTCCCAGCAGGTGCGAGTGGTTGCCGGACGACCCATCCATTGCCCCATGGCCAGTATTGAACCAGTGCTTCTGGGAAAAACAGCAGTGCGGTCTGTGCTGGAGGGAGCGAAAGCTATTGCCGTCAGCCACCAAGGGGCTCTGTACATCGCTGAAACCGATGACCGGAAGCACAGCCGTGTACAAGAAGTGTCCACAAATGGAGAAATGGTTGTAATCGCAGGAGCAACCAGTGAATGTGATTGTAAGATTGACCCCAACTGCGAGTGTTTCTCAGGTGAGACAAACATACATGGCAGTGCTAAACGCAGTGATTTACTTTAACCCTCAGAGGTTGTTCATACTGATAATATATTATTTTTCCATGTTAAACCTTTTTTTAGTAAGCCACTGGTTATATAAAAAAAAGTTTTTAATTCATATTTTTTCTTGAGTGACTTTAGAAAAATGGCAAAATTTGCAATTTAAGGTAGCAAACTTTCACCACTGTTATAATATAGTATACAAATTTACCAGTAAGCTAGGAGGCTAATTCCTCTAAAATTTCATGATCCTGGAAGAATTACTTCAAAATGTATACAGGCATACAGTGCAGTTGCATTGACTTCTATAAAAAGACTTTCCAGTAAGCTAGATGCCTGAAACTTGAGTATGTTCATCTGAGAGCTGGCCTCTTACACTTGCTAATGTTTTATTTGCCTACGTTGAAAATCATTAGGAAGAGTTTATCCATTATTTACTCAATTGGCTCTGTTATAAAGAGTCAATTGAGTATATGCTCTGTTATATTATTTATTGCCCTATTTGTATAAAGATATAGAAAGACAATGTTTAGTGTATGTGTACTGCAAGACAAATTTCCCTTTTGAGACAATAAACACTACCATTCAAAATTTTGGGGTCAGAAACTTTTTTAAGGAAATTAATTTTTTTATTCAGCAAGAATTGTTCAGAAAAGGATAATAAAGACAATTATAATGTTTCAAATAAATGCTGTTCTTTTAAACTTTCTCTTCATCAAAGAATCATGAAAAACAATGTATCATGGTTTCCACAAAAAAATATTAAGCAGCACTGATGTTTAATAGTCTCATAATAAGAAATGTTTCTTGAGCAGCAAATCAGAATATTAGAATGATTTCTGAAGGATCATGTGTAACTGAACAATGGAGTACTGGCTATTGAAAATTCAGCTTTGCCATTACAGGACTAAATTACATTTGAAGATATATCAAAATAGAAAATAGTTAATTGTAATCATATTTCACAAAATTTGTGGTTTTTTTTGTTTGTTTTTGTTTTTTTATATATATACTTTATTTTTATACCTTTTTTGACAAGAAAAAAAGACCTCAGGCAAAAAAGACCATCAGGCAAAATCATCATAGATTAACAGAAGTGCTCAACATCATGTAAAACAGAAAAGGAAAAGAAAAGAAAAGGGAACAAATAATTAAATAAATGAAAATAAATAAATAAAGGCATATACATCTCAATTTGTATTCAAATAAGATATCCATTTTTCCCCAGAATGCTTCACATTTCTTTCGGGCATGTCTCAGAGAGAAAGTCAAATGTTCCATAACATAAATTTCCTTAACTATTTCTATCCATTCATCAATTGTTGGGGAATCTTTACTTAGCCATTTCCTAGTTATTGCTTTCTTGCTACCTACTAAAAGTATTTGTAACAAATCAAAATGACTGTTTTAACTGTATTTTTGACCTAATAAATGCAGCTGGAATGAGCATTAGAGGCATCTGCTAAAAAACATTACATTTTGCTAACCCCAAACTTCTGAAGTATATTTCTTTCTTTTTATTTCATTCATCCAAAAAAAAAAAAAAAAAAAAAACATCATATTGTATAATATTACACAATACAGGTCAATTTTATTTTGTTTATTTATTTATTTTTGCTGCATTTGATTTAAAACTGTCAGCATGTGTGTCAGTAGGCAGAATGTAATTTGACTTTGGCATGTTGTGAGATTCAATTTATAAATATTTTCCTGCCAAACTTGTTGGTATGACACATTTAATAGACCTGGATGCTGTTATATGCAGGTTTCATTTGTGAAAAATCTTTATTATTTAACTGATGTAGAAGAGTGTTGCACTTTTACTGCAGTGGGTCTCTGAGGGTTAATCGTTAAGCCCAACACTGAATGCCTAATGAACTAGACTTCCTCTTTTTTTCCCGTCTCTTTCTCATTCTCTCCATGAATTTGTCCCTAGGTGACGGAGGTTATGCTCGCGACGCCAAGCTGAAGTCTCCCTCATCTCTGGCAGTTTCTCCTAATGGCTCCCTCTACATCGCTGACCTCGGGAACGTGCGTATACGTCAGCTCACCGCTAACCATCCACAGCTCACTCCCGTAGGGCTGTACGAGCTCACCTCAGTGGCAGATCAAGAGCTTTACCTGTTCAGTCCAAATGGTACTCACCTGTTCACCCGCAGCCTGGTAACCGGGGACTACTTACTTAACTTCACATATACCCCCGAGGGCCATCTGAGCAGCATAGCAAACAGGGAGGGCACGATAGCACAGTTGCGGCGGGATGCTAATGGCGTGCCCCTGTGGCTCGTAGCCCCGGGAGGCCAGGTTTACTGGCTGACTATCAGCAATGCCGGAATGCTGAAGCGCATCTCGGCTCTCGCGCATGACCTCGCACAGCTCAGTTACTACGGCAACACGGGGCTGCTCGCTACCATCAGCAATGAGAACGGCTGGACTACTGTCTACGAGTAAGTGATGCCCTTCTTTTACACTCCCTTTGTCTGTCTCTCTCTCATCAGGAGAATGCGCTGCATCGCTTGATTTATAGATGTGCATGATAGCACGATCTGTCTTGGTTTTCGTGTGTCATATCCTGTCGTTGCTTCCTTTAGAGTCTATTTCGGCTGCTGTCATGCCACACAGCCTCACTTGCACACTCTGATAGTCTAAGGCTATTTTATCAGCAAGAATAGTGGCAAGTTTCTACTGTATAAAAAACAATATTCCCTCCCAGCATGGATTAATCTTTACCTGCCCCTAATCTAATCACGCTTTATTAGAATTTATCAGAAGGAAAATAATCTAATAGAGTCTGATCGACAGTGTTACCTGAGATCATTTGAAAGAGTGCAGTAGTTCGATTTCTCAAGCTGCGTGTTTTTCTGCTGCAATGAAAATCACTCAGCCTTAATCTATCCAATAAAGAAAAGAACTCTGTATCCTCTTCTGATTTCACTATGAAAGAGCCTGGGTACCTGTGAGTGTGTGTGCGTGTGTGTAAACTGTTTGCATGGGCATTTTCAGGGATTTGTGAGACTGAGCTGCAAGTTCTAATTTAGTGCGAAAATGTCAGGGGCTTCTTTTCCTCTCTCTCTTTCTCTCCTTTTTGTTTGATCAACTCGGTGACCTTTCACACACTGTGTTTACACACACATACACGTTCTCATGCAGCTCATGGTGTAGGGTTGAGGCGGATCACATGCCTGTCTCCCTGCGTTCAGTCTGTTGTGAGACACTGCCCCCTGCTGGCACTTACCAAACCATACTCAAACATTGACCTAACAGCTTAATGTCTAGGCTAGAAGTGCCAAAATCATAGTTTTGCTCATATCCTAACGCAATAATAACCAAAATCACAATTGTAAACAATAGTAACAGAAAGCAGCCTTTTTTTTTTTTTTTTTTTTTGAGTGGTAACACTTTATACTTAATTTTCATTAACATTAATGTATTAGGTATTGTAAACTAACAATAAACAACCATTATTTTATTTAAATATATTATATTAAAAATACTGTTCGTTGTTATTTCATGTTAACAAAAAATGAATGAATTAACTAATGTTTATGAATTGAATTTTATTATGAAATAGTTGTAAATGATAATATAAGAAATCAATATTTTTTGGGTGGTAACACTTTACAATTGCTATTTGTTAACATTAGTTAATGCACTAGGTATCATGAGCTAACAATAAACCAATTTTAACAGCAGTTATTAATTCAGGTTGTTTTTAATTGATTTAAATATATTACAAGTTATATTATATTATGTTTTTTTTGTATTATGCCTTTAAAAGTTGCTTTCTCAAAGTGCTTTACAACAATGCAAAATGAACAAACAAAGCAGAATGAAACAAAACACAAATACAGTAAAGAATTATGTTCTATTATATTATAATTAAAAAGTTAAAATTTATTAATCTTGAATATTAAATAGTTAAAAAAAAACTGGCTGTTGTTAGTTCATGATACTGTTCACTAAGTGCAAGTAATGTTGATGAATTTAATTTTATTCTAGAATGGCAACACCATTTTTGTTAATATGTTTATCAATTTTAAATGGGTTCCTATGCAACTTTTTATCCTGACTAGATGCCTGTAGCTTATTCTGCAACACTTTGGAAGCTAATTTAAATTATGTTGCAACGTTCTGTTGTGCACACAACACCGAAGAACGGTGTGTTGACTTTGATCAGTTCCCTTCATCCAGAAGTAGTAAGTACTGAATATTTCAGAAACATACCTCAAAGCAGAATATGCGCCAACGTAGGTGTTCCAGACTCGTCAACAAGCGCCTGTGGTTCAGAGAATTCTTCAGATCTGATCTGCATGCAGTAATGACTTGCGTTAGAAAGTGTTCAGAAAAAGCTCACAACCTAGTAAGCTGCCTATCTAAACTTCATTTTGGGGAATTATAGGCAGTTTAACTTTTGCAGTTGTTCATTTTGCCACTATTCAAAGTGACTTACAAATGAGGAATACAACGAAAGTTATTCATTAGTAACGATACATGAGAAGTACCAGAATTGCTGAGAAAAAAAAAAGCTACAATAGTGATGAAAGGAGAGACAAAGTTTAAGATTTATTTATTTATTAATTATACTTATTATTGATTTATTTATTTATTTATTTTTTTTAAAGAAAGATTTAGTGCATTAACAGCGTTGAATCAAGTGTTAGATCAAAGCCAGCTTGTGATGTTTCTGGTCTCTTATTTGGCCAGCTACCTGAACAGCTACCAAACAGAAAATTGCAGGAATACAAACTCAGGCGTCATTAGTCAATTAAACATGCTACAAGCTATTAGGGCTGGGTATTGACACAAATTTCAAAATTGGATTCGATTTCGATTCACAAGCTTGCAATTCGATTCGATTTCGATTAAATTTGATTCGATTCGATATCGATTATTTTGGATATATATAAGGAACAGTACATATCTTCATTTATTTATATAGCGCTTTTCACAATACATATTGTTTCAAAGCAGCTTCACAGTGACAATAGGAAAATTCTTATCGAGCTAAAGTTGGATTTTGATTGAATCACTTCCGTTGTAAAAATTGTTAATTATTACTTTAGGGGCCGTTTAAATGACACCTTTCCTACTGAAAACCGAATACCTTTAATGCATTCTTGCCGTTCATTTATGTGTTTAGTCTATAGTACATGGCAAATTTTCTCAAGGTAAAAAATCTTTCAACTAATGCTGTAAACAATACATGGGAATCTGTTCTACATTACTATAATATTGAAGGTTAAAATTAACTGATTTGTATACAAACACTTAAATTAGTGGAAGTTAAGGAAGTTTTTATAATAATAAAGTTAAAATACTAACTTTACAGTTATGTAATTATATTTCTACTCCAATTCGTTTTTTGAAATACATTATTTAAATGGTGGCTGTTATAAAAACTTGACGGATTTATTCAAACATGCATTAAATATTGAAGAACATTAGAAATTATAACGAATGTGTAATATTGTGCATATTTAGCAAAATGCTATTCTCTAGAGTTCTGTTTTCTAGCTGACTAATGAGTTTATGGTCACTGAATATGGTTTTTGAGGTAAATGTGACGTTACGTGACATTGCTGACAAGCTGTTTTATTGACGTCCTTCACGTTTGAAACACTGATTGAGCTATTCCATGAGACAAGATAGGGATTTTGGTAAGTTGTACTGTATCTTTGAACATACCTTTGGGTATTCATTCATGTTTATTTCGCGCTGTAACTGGTATTAAAGCGGAGGAGATGATCGGTTCACGCGCGCTTCGCATTGCCGCCTCTCTCGATCTGAGGCTCCAGCCATCTGTCACGCCACATCAAACAGTGCCAAAATGGTTATTTTTGAATTTCGTAATAAAATGGACAGAATTTAAAATCTGAGACTTTGTTTCATATCAAAAGTAACAAAGCACAAAGCTTATTGCCATTTATTAGATGGGAAGAGCGCTACAATGTTCTATTCATTCATCAACTGAAAACAGAATAGACTAATCGATTCTTGGGATTTAAGAATCGATATCGGTTCGTAAAAATGAGAATCGATTAAAATCAAGAAATCGATATTATTTACCCAGCCCTAAGAGTTATGCTAGGTATGAGGGACAGATGAGCCTCTCAACTCATAATACTTGGCTGTAAAAACACTTCAACCGGCCTTCCATTTGGCTGGTAGTCCCCAAGTCATTTCAAGTTTGAGACCCCCACTTTAGACTTTTCTTTTCTTTTCCTTTTTTCTTTTGAAGGTGCCAAGAGACTCGGGTTAACACGATCATTTCACCATTGAGGAATAGTGAAATTTTGGGAAAGTGATTTTGTGCCTGATGATTTGATTTGCAAAAGTGAGAGGCTGCTCAATATGCAAGCATTTGTGTCTTGATGCGAGTTTCTGGCAACCAGTGAAGCAAGACGAAGGCGTTCGAATGATCAATTCTAACATTCAAGTGTGCCTATGATACCCAAAAACGCTGTCAGGTAGGCAGCTCATTATGTTTTGACACATAGCCATATTAGTTGTGCTTGCTAAGGTGAGCATCACTATTACTGTTGACTCCTACTTCTCAGAACACCTTAGCAACCGCATAGCAACAACCTGCACAGGCAAGTGCCGCTCACATTTCTGAAAATGTAGAAATATAACTTTAGAATAAGATTTCAGAAGAGTTTTAATGAGAATACAGTAACATAAACCATGTGGATTAGGTGCTTATGCCTGCACAGTCAATCCATTTAGTCCTTTTTCAATTCAGGTTTATTTGTATAGCACCTTTTGCAATACACATTGTTCCAAAGCAGCTTTACTGAAAATAGAAAAATAAAGAAGATAAAAGGAAAGGAAAAATAGTGGCTTACAACCCCCCAGTGAGTGAGAAAAGGAAAGAAAAACTCCCTAAGATGTTTAAGTAGATGAGAAAGAAACCTGCATTTCAAGCAGACTCAACATTTTGAGTACAGGAGAACACAGCGGCCGATGTCTCTTGATCTAAACCGCAGGCCTTTGAAAGCTCAAATGAAAAGCTTTTCTTCTTTTACATCAAGTGTGGGTGGCAAGACACAAGTATATGATGGAAATTAGCATTGACATTGATTAGACATAAATAAAACAGGGACAGAGAAGATGAAGTAGCTTGAGTTGTTTATTCTAAATACTGCTCTAGAAATGGAGAAAGAGAAATGAAACATGTCCTAAGTACACCCCCTCATAATATCTCATGACCGTCCATGAGCCACCACACGGATTCAAATGTCAAGTCATCTGTTCCTCTATGGTGCATCAGCGGATGTTAACATTCACCTTTATAATGTATCTTACACCCACACTTTTGTTTTTCTGTCTTTTCTGGGACTTTTATCCTGAGCTAATGATGTTTTCTGTCCTATAACCTTTTTGTAATTGTCATTTAGACGATTAGTGTATTCACTAAGCTGTTTAAGCTGCTGTGTTTGTAGGTGAATTCAGTCTTTACTTTCTTAAAAATTTTGTCAAAGTGAAAAGTCCATCAAGGGAAACTACGGTTGGATAAAACTGTGTCCTTTGTGCTTGGCACAGTGTTCATGAGTTCACTAATCCCTGCGTATAATGAAGGTAAACAGATTTGGCTTTCTGTCAAAGACAGGACTGCAGCTTGAGACTCGACTAAAGCTCTTAATAACCCCTGGACTACTTAATAATGAAGTTAGTAGCCTAATGAATGAATAGAAGCAGAGGTGGAGTTCAGGCTGAATAATTGTCACAGCAGTGAGATAATCAACTTTTTATGTACTTTTGCATTACGATTTACAGGATTAGGTGAAGAAGCTCCTATGGAATAGAACTGCATTTGAAGTCATCATATCATGAAAATTTCCTTGATCTTTTTAAATAATTCGATCCGTAGACTGTAAATAAAAAAGGTGGACGACGCACTTTCACTCTCTTTCATTGTAGAAAAGTCGCGGAGCCTGAGTCTGCACATTAGTGAGTGTGAAGTGGAGCCGCGGTATCAAGGTCCCGCCCATACTCCCGCAAAATCAATCGCAAGCACGCGCCCCTGAACATTTTTTTTAAGTAGCCTGACTGCTCCAATTTTTATGTCAGCTGATTGTAGTACAACTGAAGGCTTGTTAAAATAAGGTAAATACAACTACTAACCACATCATGTCCCGAAAAAAGCCTTGGTGCCTCCGTGACTACTTCACTCAGAGAAGCTGTCAATCATGTCGTCCAACATGTCCTCCAACCAATACGCCCATATAGGTCGTTTGTCACTTCCCTGAAATACAACCCATAGGAGCGTTTACTAAAGTTGCGCCCCTATCGACAACAGGACACTTTCATTTTAATGCATTGTACTCTTTTATCTGCGTCATATTTCAGGTTTCGCGTAGCTCAAATGGTAGAGCATTGCAATATACAACAATATGCAATCATGTGATTAGCGATCATGGGTTCGATCCCAGGGAACGCATGTGCTCATAAAGTGTATATGCACTATAAATCACTAAGGGTAGGTTTAGGGTTGGAGTAGGTGTAGTTGTTAATAAAAAAATTAGTTTTGCTAAATGGAAATAGGACAAATGGTGGGTAAGGGACCGTGTAAAAAGTCCACACATTGCACTTAAATGAACACACATTTTGATTAGTAATGACGGTCATACGTCATTTCATGACGACAGACGTAACACGACACTGTCATTATTTTTACGACAGCTAGAGGGCACATGACTTTAAAACGTAAATATAGGTCGTAATAAGGTGCTTAAAAAAAATGACCTATAGGGTCTGGGTTTTTTTTGGAGGACAGTCTGATGACGTCACATCCCGTTTTAGAGTATCAAATAACTAACTAAAACCAAACTTATTTAAAAAACAAACACTTAAAATTACATCATCATGATAAAAACTGCCTAAAATGACAGAAACCATCTTTGGAAAAAAGTGTATTTGTAGTGTAATTTGATTGTTTAGTTTGGCTCATGTCCTATTTGTTTACAAGGAGAGGGCGGGGTTTATGACCTATACTGCATCCAGCCACCTGGGGGCGATCAAAATGCTTTGGCTTCACTTTTCAGGACGTGTGTGGCACACCCCATGTTGTAAAATGTAACAACAACAATAACCAGGCCGTTGGCGCCCTCAATAAAACCATATGATTACTTGCTTTTGGTACTTTATTTGAACCAATTATTATTGCCTCATTGTTATTATATATGTATTTTAAGTCATTTTAAAGGCTATTGTTCACTTAAAAAAATGTTATCTGATTAATTATCAAAATAATTGACTAATTACTCGATAACCAAAATAGTAAGTCACAGCCCTAGATTTGTTAATATATTTCAAAATGCACCTGCATTGTTTTGCATATTGTGACTTTCAGTTGAATTAAATACAAATTTTCCAGTCATTGAAGATTTCTTAAAAATAGTTAAAATATCATCTCGTTCTCGTGAACCTAATATTGTGTATCGTCTCGTGATATTATTGTCACACCCCTAGTAACGAGACAAAACAAAAGAGCAAAAAACCTATTAAAAAGTACCATTTATTATACATGTCAGAACATTGGTGCATTAATATCATAACTTGTGAAGAGTGTTAAGCCAGGTTACACGGCCAAAACAATCATTTATTGGAATTATGAGATAAATTAACACAACCACCACATTTACATGTCAATGACACCTATTTGTTTTTTTTGACCTGCACGGTTACAGCAAGGTAATGAGGAACAAGCTGGAGAGACACTTTAAAAAACAGAAACTGATATTCCAATTTGCGTTTAACTGACAATAAAAACCTCCTTCTGGATGTCACACTTTAGGAAAGTGTGACTGAAGTTTATTTTTAACAAGGTTAGGATCATTTAAGTTCCACCTTCACAGTTCAGCACATTTCAGTGGATTGTTTTATGATCCTGTCACAATGTAATTCAGTCTTTGCAAAGAGGCTGTTATTGAAGAATGCAGCAGCATGAACTATATTGGACCCAACAGCAAACCCAGGCCGTGTGTAGGTGAAGCAAAGCGTTGTTTCTCATTTCACATGCGAAGAGGGCGTTTACACTGAGGTCTTAAAGGCACGGCAGCAAAAAACAGCCTGTTTACTGCTGTTGTAAGGGTCAGGGAGAGGATGGAAAATTGTCATGAAAAACTAAATTATGGCACACAAAACCTCAACTGCCGTTTAAAATGTCGTCAGGGAAAAATAAAATGAAAAAATGCATGATATGACCCCTTTAAACTCTCTTACATATACATGAATTTACACTCACTCATTTAAACTTTAATGCAGTCTTTCTCTCTCTCTCTCACACACACACACACACCAGACTAACAGAAAATGTGTTCATGAGCAGGTATAACTCTGACGGACACCTCATCAACGTGACCTTGCCGACTGGAGAGGTCAGTAGTTTCCATGGAAACATGGAGAAAGCTGTCAGAGTGGAAGCCACTGCCTCGAACAGAGAAAACTTTATTATAATTACAAACCACTCTGCGGATAATACCATCTACACACTTCGACAAGGTGAGAGAGTGTATGTGTGTGTGTGAATATGCAAATAATTTTTTGTGATTGTCAAATACAGTGGCCCCAAAAAGTATTTGAACACTTCAGCCACATTTAAAGGGATAGCTCACCCAAAATGGAAATTCTGTCTTCATTTCATGTAATAAATGTGTAATGCTTTTAAATCTTATATAGCTCTTCTACTTTTTAAATCTTATATTTCTCTCTGTCCAGCTCACTCTGTTAGTGTGTACGGTGTTCGAGATGATGGCTCTCTGTGGGTGACATATGCCAGCGGGATGGACGTTACTCTCAGTACTGAACCGACTGTGTCATCGGGGCTGTTGCCAGGGGCATCGGCTGGCCTCGTCCATCCCACAGTCGGACGGTGCAACATCACATTGCCAGGGGAACCAGCTCACAGCCTGATAGAGTGGAGACAAAGACGTGAACAGGCCAAAGGGAATTACACAGCATATGAACGGAGACTGAGGGTAATAATGTGTTTTCTGTGTATTGTGACTAGGGTATAGTATCGTATGTGCTGA
Source organism: Ctenopharyngodon idella (assembly GCF_019924925.1). Taxonomy (NCBI): domain Eukaryota; kingdom Metazoa; phylum Chordata; class Actinopteri; order Cypriniformes; family Xenocyprididae; genus Ctenopharyngodon; species Ctenopharyngodon idella. The sequence continues at coordinate 24,638,827 of NC_067224.1, read as the reverse complement.
GGGTACAATGTGCTTTTCCATCCGAAATTTCCAAAGATGCCCAAGTGTGCCACACATCGTGAGGTGTTTGCAGAGTGAGATAGTAAAGTTACAAATATTTAAGTTATGATTGCTCATAAACTTAAAATGCAATAATTATCTTTTGTTCACCTTTGTGCTGAACAGTCGAGTTTATAACATTCTAGCAGGTATTTTTAGGTAATGTTAACAGTAGTAGTTATTGCATGATTAGATTCAAGAGGCTGTCACAGTAAATGCGGCATTCATCATTGAGGTCAAGTCAATGAAATTGCTAACTAAATGGAACCAAAAAAGATCCTGCTCCTGTTATTCATCCACTGCTACAGAGTTGAATTTTTTCTTAATTTATTAAAAAAGATAAATTAATTTATTCCAGCTTTGGAATTGAACCTGTGTCATTTTAAATGAAGAGTACTAATCTTACCTCTGACACTGCATATTTCTAATAATAGTGCAACAGTGAGTTTTAATTAACACCATTGTGCATTAAGCCTGATTTTATTTGATACCCTACATTAAAGCTTTATTTATTTAATTTTATATTGTTAAATAATGTTTGTTGTCTTCCTAAAAAGGTGGGGAGAAGCTCTGACAGAAGTAAAACACTGGCTATTGATTTTGTTAGTGATTTAACATGTGCTATTGAAATATAAGCTTGGAAAGCAGTTTTGTCTTTCGGTCTTTCCCCATTCCAGTAATCTTACCTGACTACTAATAGCTGCCCTGGATGTTACAAAGATGGCCACAGAGTAAAATGAGTTTCCTTAAAGGGACTTTAGTGTGGTAAAAATGGAAGAAACAGACTACATTACACACCATCTCTCTTTAATATACTCCCTATATACCATATAACAGGCACTACACATTTTTTACCCTGCATTTCATACACTGTTCCAACTTCCTTTTAAAATAAACTTCATAAATCTTTCTCTTCTCTATTTTATGCTCTCTAATATTCATTGTTTCACGGTTCAGTTTCACTTCTTTGTTGCAGTTTTGGTGTGCTTTACAGGCACTACAAATTACAATTGAAAATGATAATTAATAGAAGTTAATAGAAAATGTCATACAGTAAATCGAATTTTTAGTAGGATTTACTGTAAGATTTTTTTAATGTTTTTTTTAAAGAAGTCTCTTATGAAGGTTGCATTTATTTGATTAAAAATATGATATGAATATGATACAGATTTACATTCATACATATTATGAAAAGAAAGTTCAAAAGAACAGCATTTATTTTAAATGTAAATCTTTTTTTCTGTCACTTTTGATCAAGAGCTTTTATACTGTAGTGTATAAGATGGTCTATATTTACTTTTTACAAGCAGTTATAAAATCTAATTAAATCTGTAAACAAATGTCTTAAACATCTTTAATTACTTGCATGCATTGATGCTGATATCACTAATAATACATTTAGTAGGTTTATTTTAGAGAAAGACTTAAAAAGACAATGCCAGTTTCTCACTGTCACTCATACGGTGACAGAGAAAGAGACAATGAGCTGCCAGTACAGAGTAGTTCTTGAGCCTGACATTTTTTTTTTTTTTTTTTAATCTGACACAGCAGACAGTGCTTCATTCCATTCAAAGTCAGATGTGGATTATTCCAAGTTGGAAATTCTGACAGTATACAGTACCTGCTGAATGGAAGGCAGAATAAGTAGTCTGCCACTGTGCAGAATTATTAGGGCCAAACAGAATTGCATTTTACTTTGCGTTTCCAAATGTGATATAACCATGTTTTGCTTGTGTTTATAATTTGGTTTATTGTAATTATGCTCACAGAATTACTCTGGTCACAAGGGGCATGTGTATGTTAGTAAAATTAATTGTAAAACTCAGGACCAGCTCAGCGAGCGGTCTGTTTTCTTTACTCAACTCTTCTCATTGCAGGGTTGTATAATGATACAGGGATCACTAAATTAATGTTATTGGCCTAATTCCACTCTGCGTGCATTATTTGCGGTGTTCCCATTTACTTTTAAGGTACTTTTTACTGAATATTACATGCAAGGTCTCAGTTGGATGTTTTTCCCATTTGCCTAATTTCCAATTTGTTAGTGGACGCCACACCTCGCTGCTATAAAGGGCAGCCGGCTCAATTACTGATTCTAATATATTCAGCCAAATTCTAACAGGCATCTCTACAGGACATTATCTTTTTATGGGAGCAAAATCTTCTTGAAGGTCCAGACTCTGCGGTAGCCCCTTTCAGTGGGAGACGGCCAAACCGAGTCAACTACATAGAGCTGGAATTTGATCTACGAATCACAGAGTGAAATCAGGAGCTTCAAACTGTTCCAGACTCATTGTCAATTCATTGATGTATATGCTGAATAATGTTGGTCATAACAGCAACCCTGTCTCCCTCTGTGCCCCTGAGAAAGAAATTTTCTTCTTTTATTGCCAATTTTATTGCACACATGTTTCTGTGTACTCTGATGTATTAAGATCATAAGTTTTACCTTCTTTCTCACCCTCTTCTCTCGCTCAGGCTCACAACAGGAACGTGTTGTCTATAGACTATAGTCAAGAGAGTCGGGTTGGGAAGATCTATGATGACCATCGCAAGTTTACTCTGCGCGTTCAGTACGATGACAAGGGCAGGCCTGTGCTCTGGACCCCCAGTAAATACAATCAAGTGCGAGTATCGTACTCGAGCGAAGGTCTGGTCACCAGCATACAGAGAGGCAACTGGACCGAGCGCAGGGACTACGATAATGGACGCATCATCACACGGACCTGGGCCAATGGGAAGATCTGGAGCTACACTTTTCTGGAGAAGGTGTGTACTGTATGTGTTTGAGAGATGGGGCTGTGCCTGTGTGAACCAAAAAAAATAAAAAAAATAAACTGCCTAGGTCAAAATGAGAGGAAATAATATCTCATTCTCTTTACTATAATGAAAAAAAAAATACATCATTTAAATTTGTAAAAAGTATTAAGTAGGGGGGGTTTGAGCAAAATAAAATTTCTGGTATTGTACGGATTGCTGCAGTAACAACGGTGAGAGGATTCAGCCATTAGTTTTGATTGCGTTGTTATAGGACCGGAAATAGTGATACACTGCTTCGCTTACCGGAAATAGGAAGTGTGATAAAGGTCTATAGTCTCTCTCTGACTTTTTTCTCTCTCTACTTTTTCTTTCCGGTTCTTCTTCTTCTCTCAGTCTGTCCAGCTGTTGTTACACAGTCAGCGGCGCTATACATTTGAGTATGATCAGACAGACTGTCTGCTGTCAGTCACCCTCCCCAGCATGGTGAGACACAGCCTGCAGACCTCTCTATCTGTGGGCTACTACCGAAACACCTACACCCCACCTGACTCACCAACCTCCTGCTTCACGCAAGACTACGCCCACGATGGGCGCCTGCTCCAGAGCCTGTACCTGGGCACAGGCAGGCATGTTATCTATAAATACAGCCGAGTGGCCCGCCTGGCTGAGATCCTCTATGATTCAACACTTGTTACCTTCACCTACGACGAGGCAACAGGTGCTGTTAAAACCATCCACTTGATGCATGAAGGATTCGTTTGCACCATCCGCTACAGACAGACAGGTAAGAGCAGCACATCGACAATGTGATTTGACAGACATGTACTGACAGACAGTAGGGCTGAGCGGTGTGAACAAAATCATATATCACAGTATGAGAAATTTTACATTATGATATACATTTTCTGAACCAATCTGCTTTTAAGAAAAAAAACTGAACAAATGATTCCATAACAAATGATTTTTATTACTATTTTTGTGTTTATATATTTATTTATTTTGTGAATCAAAAACAAACAATGTAGTCCAGTACTCCTTTGAGTCAATTCTTTTTAGTGACTCAGCAACATACAGTGATATCAGTGTAGTTTGATTCCCAAACAAATGACTCCTATGAGATCTATTTTAGTGAATCAAACTGTCTGGTTGTTTAGTTATGATTAAAATGATCTGATCATATGGTTAATAGAATTACAATTTCCCCCCCCAAATATTTATTTCTTTGAAACTGGTTAAACTGTTAAATTCTTTACGATTCTCATTGTTATTCATGCTTTAATTATTTTTACTGTAAATTCACCATGAAGTGGTTTCTTTTTTAATAACCATGTAGTGCCCTTTTTTATTACTCTTGCTAAATTAAATATATTAAAAAATGACACATTCTAATAGCCATGCAAATATATCTACCATGCTGCATTTCTGCTATCACATTTTATGTACTGTCATACCAATCAGCCCTAATTTGCAGAAAGCCAGTTAATATGATTTTTCACACATTTATCTGTAGCCAGTAACCAGGTGAAATGATCAGTTAGCAGAGAGACAGGTAGCACCATGGCATCTTTGCACAAATAAACAGGTGAGGTGATAATCCCATGAGACAGAGAGACAAGATGGGTGAACAGTTGGACAGGTAAACAGGTTGTACTCTTGCACCAATAAACATACAGGCTGACATTTAATCTTCCTTTTGTCACTTCGCTTGCACTCCCCCCTGCTTGGCTGATCTAAAAGCGCTTTGAGTCACAATCAGTCGTCTGACAGTGGGGGAGTTCATCCAATCTCACACTGTGGCGAAGCAGACTCATGTTTTACCTCACCTCTGTGTGGCTCTCTGCTAACTTCTCATCTTATTTATTTCCTTTTCTCTTTCTCTCTCTATTTCTTGAATTCAGGTCCTCTGGTGAGTAGACAAATATATCGTTTCAGTGAAGAAGGATTGGTTAATGCTCGCTTCGACTACAGCTATAACAACTTCAGGGTCACCAGCATGCAAGCTATGATCAACGAAACGCCACTTCCAATTGACCTTTACCGCTACGTGGACGTGTCGGGACGAATCGAGCAGTTTGGGAAGTTCAGCGTTATCAACTACGACCTGAACCAAGTCATCACCACTCATGCCATGAAGCACACTAAAATCTTCAACCCAAACGGGCAAGTGATCGAGGTTCAGTACGAGATTCTGAAATCCATCGCCTACTGGATGACACTGCAGTACGACAGCATGGGACGTGTCACAAATTGTGATATTCGCATTGGTGTGGACAGCAACATCACGCGGTATGCGTACGAGTATGACGCAGATGGGCAGTTGCAGACGGTCGCCATAAATGACCGCCCACAGTGGCGTTACAGCTACGACCTAAACGGAAACATCAACTTACTGAGTCACGGTAACAGTGCTCGTTTGACACCACTACGCTACGATCTCCGTGACCGGATCACGCGTCTTGGAGAGATCCAGTACCGCACCGATGAGGACGGGTTCTTGCGTCTCCGTGGTAATCTTCTCTTTGATTACGGTTCGAATGGACTGCTTTTGGGCGCCTACGACAGGGACAGTGGACAGAAGGTATGGTACCGTTACGATGGGCTTGGGAGGAGAGTGGCCAGCCGCAGTAGTGATGGAGCACAGCTGCAGTTCTTCTACGCCGATCTGACGGAACCGACGCGAGTGACGCACCTGTACAACCATAGTAGTGCGGAGATCACCTCCCTCTATTATGACCTTCAAGGACACCTCATCGCCATGGAGATGAGCAGCGGCGAGGAATTCTATATAGCATGTGACAATGCTGGAACTCCTCTTGCGGTTTTCAGTAGCCGTGGCCACGTGGTGAAGGAAGTTCGGTACACACCGTATGGAGACGTTTACAGAGATTCCAACCCTACCTTTCCTCTCGTCTTCGGTTTTCAGGGTGGCCTCTATGACTCTTTCACACGGTTGGTACATCTCGGTCGGCGCGACTATGACGTGGTAGCTGGAAGATGGACGACACCCAATCATGAATTGTGGGCGGAGCTGAGTGTGAATCCCAAGCCATTTAATTTGTATGCATTTAGGAACAATTATCCTCTGGGGAACTTACAGGATGTAACCAAGTTCACAACAGGTAAGAAAGAAATTCTGTGACTAATAAAGTTTCTTTGAATGCATTTTCTAAAGTTAAATAAAACAGAAATATAATTTATAGAGAATATTTTCCCTAACTGGCTAGGCGTTTAAACTTGTAAAGTCCAATATGATCAGATTCACTTGTACTTTGTGTAGAAATTAGAAGCAGGGGGCGATAGCCAGTCAGGTGAAACAAATGTCATGCTTTTGGTTTGGCTTTGTGAGCTGTGATTGTGCTTTTATGCCATTGACATTTCCCTAAGGGGAAATGAGCAGCTGAGAAATAGCACATGGCAGAGCTGAGATTCATTAGTTAGAGCCAAAGCAACTTGCTGTAGACTAATTACTAGGACAGTCTCCCTCAAGCTAACTAGGGTCAAGTGTCTTGCTCGAGGCTACTTTGGCATTAGAAGATCTTCATAACCCCGGGGTCAACTCCATTTTAGAGAGGCCCTACTGTTTTTAACTATTAAACTACCAGTGTACTGTTGATTGCAAAAGGGATGTACGAAACAAAAAGGTTTATTCAGTATGTAAATGCGTTTAATACATCAATCACATACGTCTCACTGAATCCAGGGGAATTCCTGACTCATGCTAAATGTTTTTGTCACCTTCATAGCCGTACGCAGGATTTTAGAAATACAGAGGTCCAAAAACTGAGCTTGATACAAGTGTGCATTTTAGGACGTCTGGAGAGCAAAAACAACAACCAAAAAATGCATGATATATCGACCACCATATCAGTATCGGCCGATATATGCTAATTTTTAATGTTATCGTTATCGGCCCAAAAAGAAAATTTGCCCGATACACTGAAGCCGATAAATAATGGATTATTTCCTTCAGCTGAGACACTTCAGATGAGCAGCGTCTGCCATTATAGTTTTGAATTGCTTGAAACATGATTGAAATCACTTCAAAAAGGAAAATACAGTGCAACGTACAGCGCAAGTCTGTCATATAGGCTACATAAAATTATAATGAGAACATTATAATTGTGTGCTTGGGACATGAGAATTTTGTTTTTGTAATAATGAGGCTGTCAAAAATTATTAAAATTTTGATTTAGATTTATTGGCCAGTATATCGGTTATCGGCTTTCAAATATAAAGAATTATCAGTTGTATCGGCCAAAATTTTCATATCGGTGCATACCTAATAATAATAGCTTTAAAACCATGTGAGTGTTTTGCATTTTAGTTTGTCAGTGAAAAAAGTAAACAAGTAGTCATGAAAAATATAATGAAAAGCAGCATTTGAGTTTGGAATGACAAACTTTAAAAAGTAAATGATAACAGAATTTTAATTTTTTGGTAAACTGTCACTTTAAATTTTGAGCACTGACCAGCCATGGGCATATCAATATACAAAGGATGCAAATACTTGCAGGTTTCATGCCAAAAAGAGAAAATTAAAGGAAGAAGGAGATGAATAAAGATAAATTTGCAAATAATATTTTCATTACAATAGGCTAAATGACTGTTCTATCCACAATCTATTAACATACTTGTCAAAGCCACACATTTTACCATGGTTACCTTGTTCTACATTTTATGTAGTTTTGAAGATAAGTGAATTTACAGAAAGGCTGTCAGGAAAAGTTAAATTTTTTTACAAAAGTTAAAATGCTAAAAAAAATTAATTCACAGTTTGCACACATGCTTAATCTTATGCCTAATATGCTGAAAGCTCCGGTTGAGGTGTTTACCATGCTGATCAGCAAGTTCTGAAAATGAACTTCAAACCTTAAGGCTTTCTTTATAAAAGCTAACCAAAGGGCTTAACAGTGTTTTGCATCTGTTTCTGTCCAGATATCAGTAGCTGGCTGCAGCTCTTTGGGTTCCAGCTTCATAATGTGGTTCCAGGGTTCTCTAAACCAAAGGTGGAGAACACAGAGCAAACATATGAGATGATGGCCACGCAGATCCGCACACAAACCTGGGACACCAGCAAGGTAAGTTGAGGTTTACCACAGCATAGCATTCATTGCCAACATAATTAGTCTATTTAGTCTAGTTTTTATTTAGTGAAGACTAAATAGACTAAGAGTTTAGTGAATAGTTTACCTTAAAAAGGACATTTTCTTTTCTTTTTATTAACTTTTTGTTGTGTCATTATCATTTGTCAAGTTGTGATTTATTATGCGGAACAATAATAATAAAGTCGGTCCAAACTCTAGTGACTTACCTTTCTCTACTGAATAGGGTAGGGAATCGTAAGAAATTTTCCCGTTCCGGTTTTGCCGAACGGTTCCATTTCCAGTTCCATTAAAATTATTAAACAGCCAATAAAAATAGTAGTAAGTGAAAAAAATGCACAATACTCAACTCAAACAGTCCTCATTTTTTTTTATTATACTTGTAAAATGAGTTTAACAGACTGCTAATCTCAACAAATTCACTAACACTTTACAATAACTAAGGTTAACAAAGATTAACAAATACAGTAACAAATGTATTGCTAATGGTTAGTTTATGTTAATACATTAACTAATGTTAACAAAACAAACCTTATTGTAAAGTGTTACCGCAAATTCAAAAATAAGATGAAAATAAGATAAAAATAAGATGCTTGAACAAAAAATTGCAAGATCCAGACAGGTGAAACAGAATATTTTTGCAAGTTGGCTTCATAAAGTCTTTACTTATTTCTGAAAGAATGATTCAGTGATAGATACATTTTTAACAGTAAGTTGTTGCCACCTAGTGGCGTAACAATGCAATCAATACAGTCATTATTTGAAGCACCCAGTTACTTTCAAAAGGTGATTTATTCTGTTTTGATCAGTAATGTAGACATCAGTGTTTATATTTGAATAATAAACTTTTGTATACTTCTGTGATAATTGGAATATTTGTAACAGAAATAATGATTTCTGATGACTGTGTGTTTGAAAAGATTGTTTGTGAAGCTGTTTATATCTAAACATGACAACTGCTCTCTAGATCAGTGACAGCATGGACGTAGTTTGAATGTCGCAATTTTATTTCTGTCAAAGGTTTAATATGCACAGGCGAATCATTGTCATTTAGGAATTAGTGGGTGATAAAATCGAAGGTGATCTTTTAAAGATTAATCGTGCAGCTTTGTGCATCTCTCTCTCTCTGCATTGATATCTGAAGTATATGAGTAGCACAAGGGCTTTTCAGTGCATTCATTGCTATAATATTCATGAGGTGAGAGTCTCTATTAAAGGATACTTCACCCACCGCACTTCACCCACCCATCACACTAGAACCGTTTTCGAAACTGAAACTTAAAAATTTTGCATGGTACCGGTACTTTTAAAAAAACACTAACATAAAAGTGGTCATGAAAATGGGTCAGGATTGGGGCCGACAAGTTCCAATATGTCCAAAAAGCACCATAAAAGAATCTTAAAAGTATTATGCAAGCCATATGATAGATAGATCCTTGATCCATTCATGAAAGTGGCAGCAATGTTCAATTCGAATAACCGACTCAATCCGGTCACGTAGGTTCATTTTTTGGTAAACTATTCCTTTAAGAGTTATTTTTGTGCACCAATCAAACAAGACTGATAATTACTATTTCATGACATCTCAATACAGATTGTACTCGGCATCCAGTGTGACCTTCAGAAGCACTTGAAAAACTTTATTTCATTGGATCGCCTCCCCATGACGCCAGCTAATGGGAAAATCGGAGGTCGTCAGGGCCGCAGGCCGATTTTCTCTGCCATTTCTTCAATTTTCGGCAAAGGTGTGAAATTCGCCGTCCGTGATGGAGTGGTGGCGACTGAGATAATCGGCGTGGCAAGCGAGGACAGCCGTCGCGTGGCAGCTGTACTAAACGGTGCTATATACCTGCGAGGCCTCCATTTCACGGTGGAAGGGCGTGACACACACTATTTCACCAAGGCTGGCCCACTGGAGGCAGATTTGGGAGTGGCTGGCGGCGGTGCCGGAGGCGGAGTCAGAGTGTTGGAGAACGGGGTAAACGTCTCTGTGTCCCAGATAAGTGCTATGGTTGGAGGGGAAATGCGGCGATTCGCTGACATTGTGCTTCAGCAGGGGGCGCTTAGCTTTAACATTCGCTATGGAGCATCGCCGGAGGAAGAGCGCACGCGTGTGCTGGAGGCGGCGCGAATACGAGCTGTGCAAGGGGCATGGCTACGGGAGCAGAAGAGGGTCCTGGAGGGTGAGGGCGGAAGTTTGTCATGGACTGATAAAGAAAAGGATGAGCTTATTGCTGAGGGCCGTGTCTCAGGGTATGATGGGTTCTACGCTCTGCCTGTTGAACAACACCCTGAGCTAGCAGACAGCCCCTTCAACATTCATCTGATCAGACATGTGGAAACTGGTCGCAGGTAACAGCGGCACTTCAGCACACCTCTACACGCCAACACACCCCTTTATACACTCCAAGCTACCACATATCTCTTCAGCTTTTTTTAGAACCCCAACCAAACGAAGTGAGAAAGACTCTATTGCCTTTAAAATGTGACAAATGATGGTATTGATTTTGATTTTGCATTCGTTGATGCACTCTTAGCAAGTTCAGATTCCTGTTTTTTGGTTTTCTTTCTCGTCTTTCTTGTTTTACAGTGGCTTAACCGTTCTTACTAAAGAACAAGCCTTGCTTGCCAATCTAAAGGCGCAGAGAACGATTCACCTGTGACTGTTCTGGACATACATTAAGGAGTCTTCATCTCTACACATGCTGATTCTCTCACTTGAGCGTGTACAGTAATCATCCGACTTTATGGGAATGTCAAGTCAAACTGGTTATGGCATTAAATCTTGCAAACCTGAGGGGTTTCCTTGTGATTTCATTGAGCGCTGTTAAAAGTTTCTAAATTTTCAGTCGATTTGCATTCCAGGATTTGCGTAGAAGGTTTTCAGGCCCTCGCGGTTCAAATGACACCCAATGTCATATGAACCCAACGTTTCAACAGAGCTCTGGAACTGTCAAATTCACAACAGAGTCCCGGAGAAGTATCTGACTCAAAAGTGTCACAAAACTTAACCCCTAGGCTGCAAGAGATTCACAGTGTTTGGAGTCTTGGCAAGAGCTCACCACCATCTTGTGTTGTTTCTGCTTAATCGGTGTTGACGAAGCTGAGAGAATTACGCCGCTGCTGTGGAAGACAAATCTGTTCTTTTTTGCTAAAACTGTACAGTTTGCTCTTTTTTTTCTTTTCCCAATGTAGAAATTTAAAAAAATTATGTATGTGGAAATTGTGCCTTCCTGGTCTGCTAGAAACGATCACCTGAAACGGGCTTAGACATATCGTACATAAACAACTTCAGTATTCATCACATGCCTTAGTTATATGCAATTATTTATTTTTTGATTATTTTATTTTTGTTTTTTATTTACTTATGTTTTTGGTAGGGAGGGGTTTGGCTAGCAGGAGCCAAAAACTTGAATGCTAATGCCTGTGAGGTGAATTCTTGTAAACATACCCCAGGATATAAACACAGTGGCATAAACATGTCCTAGTTTACAGTGAATATGCTGCTCTTTTTTATTTATTCTCACGTGATTTCTCTCTTTTTCTGTTGCTTTTGATGTACACTTAATGTGAAACTCCGTTCACGTGTCTGTCATTTCGGTTTCTAAATGAGTGTCAAAGCTCCAACGTTTTGGATTTATCCTTTTCTGATCCCTCTCGAAACTAGTAGGAGGCCTGAGGAGGAAGATGTGTAAGGAAATGAAAGAATCACCTGCTGAAGAACGGTATTTTTGTCTTTTCCAAACTATTAAAGTCTGCAGCACTGTGGGTAGACGTTCTGTGTGTAGGACTCTTGATATGGACTTGTATATCATTAATGGACTATTGTAGACTGTTTATAGATTCTGGACTATTTATACATGACACTCAAGAGAATTAGGAGTAAATGTATTTTCTTGTGAATTCTGTGGATATGCTGTACCATCAAGCTTTGTAATCTTAATCTGAGATATATATTTGCACTGAATATAAGGTGAAGAGATAAATGCATTAGACTGAATTTTTAGAGCGTGCAAATATAACAGATTTGTGCGAGAGTTGCTCTGAAGGCACGTTATGTTTCTGACATTTTGCAGATGTTCATTTTAATTGAAGTACGATTATGTTGCACGAAGAAAAAAATTGTGGCGAAAATATTTTTCTTTTTATCTTAGTTTGCATCTTTGTCATTATCACAATCATTGCTGAAGTGGAAAAAAAGGAATATGTAATTTTTTTCATGATCAAATCATCTTCCTCTCTCAAAAGTCAAGTACTAAAAAAACTTCAGTGTCCTCTCTTTGGCCAAACAAGTTCCTGTGGTGTATATTTGGCTGATAGGCTTTATGTACACAGATTAATGCAGTTTGTTAAACAAGCCTAATTTAAAAACAAAGTACTTTGGGCAGTGGCCTTTTTATAAATAAAAATGCAAATTTAACCCTTTCTTCTGTGTTGCGACTATGTTTGAGTATTTGCACAGAACAGCTGAAGCCCTTGTTCACTCCAGAGTGATTCATTCAAGAGAGTGGAGCATTCAAACACTGAGGAATCAATGATTTATATTAGTTCAAAGAGTCACAAAGATTCAAATAGAACATTGTCTATTCTGCAAATATTTTTTGTGACTGTGGAGAGAAAAAGAAAAAAAAGTAAATTGTACATAGATTTTTTTATTATTTATAACACCAGAAAGGCTCTGAATATCATTACAATAAATTCTTTTAAATCAAAACAATTTTGTTTTTAATGTTAGTGTGATAGTATTATTGCAGGATGTGTGGTGCTAAATGAAGTTTCAGTATAAAATATGAACAGAACAGTTTTGTTTTACAGTTCAGTCACTAAAAGTAGAATTTGCAAAGACCAGTTTTATACAGAAATATTAAACTTTCATTACTAGACTGAAAACAAGATAGCAATCATGGTCAAAGTTCTGACATTGTTCAAGGCCTATTTTTCTCATGGGTTTCTCTGTAGTGATATATAGCTGGCTATCTATATTTAATGTTGCTGTCTGAATAAATATTGTTGAATCTATAGCTAATTCAATGTGATTCTAAAAAAAAAAAACTGAAAACATTGAAGAAAGACTGACAGTACACAGTAGAGATATGTACAATGTAACACAGTAGGGAATGGACAGTTATTTAAGTGAGGCCTTCGATCACTTCTGACTGTAGAATTTTATGTTTTGATTTTTTACAGCTTCATCGGAATGGTACAAAACTTGAGGGCATGATTTGAACAGGCTAAGTGGTCGTAAAATAAAAATAGTCACACTCAGGGTCTTCGATCAAAATGACCAACCATAGGAAATGAATGGGAAATGGAAAAAATATGAAATACAGAGAATTTTTTGTTTGTACAATCTACAAAGCAGCCACAATGCAGAAAAAAAGCACACAATAGTGAAGGGGTGAATCTCTAAAATATCAAGAGTGCAAAACAGTCACACACACACACACACACACACAAATGAAGGTGTGCCACTGTAACAGCAAATTTTTGGAAATGTGTGAAATAAAATCAATGCCATCCACAATGTAAGAAAAAAAGCACACAGCAATGAAAGGATGAGACTGTAAGCCATCAAGATTGCAAAATAGACACACACACACACATAGAGAAATTCCCTGGTAAGACTAACTGAAAATTGAGAATATGTGAAATAAAATCAATAAATCAAAAATAAAGGGAGACATTGTAACATACCCAAAATGCAAAAGTCACACACTGTGTCTCTCGAACACACACACACACACACACATAAAGAACTTACTGTACATGCATCTAGTGGTTACACCATAGTATTACACGTTTTCTTTCGATACTCTCACCAGATGGCGCTAATCTGCCTTCAAAAAAAATGGATTTTAAAGGCCTAGACTCTATTTTAACCTGAAATACTGCATTCATTGAAAAATCTTTTTTTTTTATTATCAATGGGAAAAATGGATATTAATTACTGCATAAATATTAACTAGTACCACAAAACCCTCTCAAAATGAAAAAGAAAAATATCATTGTACAGAAATGTATTACAATGATTTTACTGAAAAAATAAGAAGTTACATTTCAGGTGTCCGGTCACTTTTGACTGTAAAGAACCTGAGTGTGATTCACAAATAACGCACAAGGGTTGATATATATTCTAGCAGGGCATTTTTTTCTTACAGTTATTTTTATCTTGTTGATTATTTGTAATTTTGATATTGATATTGATTTGAAAGGCAACAACCATTATTGTTTTCTCCTTCCTGATATATCTAATACACTTACATACATTTTTACAATTTACATCATTTTTTTTTTTTACAACATTTCTACAATCTACTCTTGGACTAAGAGCCCCCACCCCTGTATTCAGGGGTATTTCCTCAAACATAGAAAAACCCTTGCATACATTTACAGCAGGTAAAAACAGTGAGGTGTTTTTTTGTTTGTTTTTTTTTACTTGTGTGTTAGGTTAGGTTAGGTGCGTTTAGGTTTGTTCACAGGATACAGAAGAGGAACAGAGATGCCTTGGTCCGGGATCTTAAAGGCATCAATGAGGTTACTGAGTTTTCGAAAGAGTCGTTCCTTCATCCCAGGAGCCACCTGGAAAAAAATAAAATAAAAATAATTCTGGGCTCTTAAAAAATAATTTTTAAACTACTATATATCAATTCTTGATTGTACAATTTAATAGTGATGGTAACTAAGAAATAATGGTAACACTTTACAATAAGGTTCATTACATTAGTTAATGTATTAACTAACATGAACTAACCATGAGCAATACATTTGTTACTGTACTAATCTTCGTTAACGTTATAAAATACAGTTGTTCATTGTTTGTTCATGTTAGTTCACAGAGTATTAACTAATGTTAACAAGATTTTAATAATGTATTAGTAAATGTTGAAATTAACATTAACAAAGATTAATAAATGCTGTATAAGTGCAGTTCATTATTAGTTCATGTTAACTAATAATGAGCCTATGAAACTAAAGAAGTGTTACTGAAATCATATATAAAAACTTACCATGGTACCACCATGTGACTCATGCATGGAAAATTCAGCCAGTGAGCATAAAAACATCTATATGTGAAAAGAGCTTTGTGGTATTTTGCTCTTGCGGCTGGTGGCTAATGCTGATCAGTTACAGGAAGCCCAATGATATGAGATAAATCATGATATGATGTTGCTCATTTTAATGTGAAAAGGAACCAAAATGCAAAATGTTTATCAGATCTCAGGATGCACATCTTGCCATTTCCTTGATGTGTATGAGTTGTGTAGGTTATATTAAAACATAACGGATGTACATTGGTGATTTTCTGGCTGTTAATTGTGTGGTGAGTCAAGATATAAATAGAGATGCAACACTGGCACCAAAAAGAGAAAAAAAATTCTGTGCACCCTGTGTGCACTATGTTTACTTCTGCAGTCTTGAGTATATAGTATATCTCTTCTTTTAAAAATAACAGTGGCATTACATTTTGCTAGCAGAAGTGGTCACACATCTTCACACACAACATATGCTAAAGCAGAAGTAGCTGTATTTGTGAAATTACATGTACGCCTATGTCCAGGTTTCACTTAATTAAAGATAAAAAAAAATAAAAAAAATATTCATACCGCTATTGTCCAGAGGCCGTCCTTTCGTTTGAAAACTCTGTAGGTGTAAATCCATCCAGCACACCTGAAGATTTACACACAGTTATTATTAACTATTGTTATTTGCTGCACAATAGATAGGAACTAAAAATAGCTACAATACTACTATCAAAAATGAAAATTCTGTCAGCATCTACTCACCCTCAAGTTTTTCCAAACATGTATGAATTTCTTTCTTCTGCTGAACACTGAAGAAGATATTTTGAAGAATATGCATACCCAAACAGCTGACTTTGATTAAATGATTAAACTGTGACAGAATTAAATGATGACAGAATTTTCATTTTTGGGTGAACTATCCTTTTAACTCTGTGGCCAGTTGCATAAATTACTTTAGACTTTTGACTAGTCTTACAAGTGCACGTAATTTTTTCCTACAAGACTGGTCATAACTTTTTTAAAGTAAGTTAAAAGATTAAAGATAGATTGGTCTAATTTAAATCTGAAAAGTAAGACTGATTAGCCTTAACTAATTGCTAGGTGGTCAAACATAAGACAGAGGCTATGCCCCCTATACCCTTAAATAGGGCACTATTTGAGGTGACAGCCATCTGTAGTGGTGTCTGAAAACATAGTGGATATTATCAAGTGCACTTATTCAATCCCACAATGCACCGCAATAATGAGTGTATGGGTCTGTCCAAATACCTATTCTTTTGCGGTCTTGGCCATGGCCACTTGAGAGCGCGTGCACACAACAGGAAGTAAGTCCGCAAGATTGTTCCATGTCTTAAAAACGCCAAAGCTCAGTGCCCTTAACACACACTACTTCAAAGCGTTATTCAAGACTAATTGTATCCCATCATGCATCAACTCATCTTATCTTGCGATTTCAGGGCATGAAATTATTTGGAAGAAAAACATAAAGTGTTGTACATTGGTGCAAAGATGAGTAGCCTATGTGTATTTTGTACATCATTTGCAACTGCTTTTTACTAAATTGTGTTGTCTATAGGGACTAATGACCAGACATATAGAAGTTTATTTAAAAATGCAAAGCACTGAAAATCAAAATAAATCTCTCTAAACACTTTCGCATTTTTACAGTGTCCCATCGGGTAATGAACATTACTACACACACTCACGATCTTCACGCCCACTGATGAACTTGGGCCAAATACATGAAAATATGCCATGTAGCCTAAGTAAACAAGTGGTCAAGTGCAAAGACCGCAAGCGTGGGTATTTGGACAGGCCATTTAACCAATGTACACTCAGCGGCTAGAGAACACCCATAATGCACAGTGAGAGTCACGCCAAATGAAAGGACCAAATGCACGGTTACTTCCTGGTTTTCGTTAAGCCAGCTTGGGCATTTCCGGTGAACTGTTATGTTGTATTTATATTTTAATGCAGTTATCACACTTGCCTAATTTACCAATAAACCAGTTTTTGATTGCAATAAAGACAAAGCTAATGGGAACATTTGAATAAAAAACGCAGCATCTGTAGCCTAATTTGACATGCACACGCAATGTTTTTCCAGCATTTCAAATGTTATTTTTAATGTGATGACCAAAAACATTATTTGTTCATCCTTCTGAGATTGTCCCCATTTGTAAAACCGAACGTTTAAAGATGTAGGAAATCCAACATTTGACAGAAAACACTTTTATTTAAAAATAAAAAAGACATTACCATTATAACCAGCAGATGGCGGAAGAGAAGCATTTATTTGCGCATATAGGCCTATTAGACATTTCCTGTAATAGTTTTTCACTGTTTCGCTTTTGAATAAATATTAAACATTATAAAATCACTAGGTTTAAAAATACATTTTGTCAAGGTGAAGTATTAAGTGCTCACAAAATCTCATGAAAAACAATAACTTTTCTTGTGAATGAATTACACAGAAAGCGAGCACTGCGCTCTCCCTTTGTAATCAGTCAGTGCAGCACAAGCTCAATGATTTTGGCACACTTGTGAAAACACATTTTATTCAATGAATCTAACTAAAGTGCACGATAAATCTTTAATTTACAATGTGTTGACATGAGGAGAAACACTGAGACTTTATTTATTTTATTTTATTTATTTTGAATTATTTTTGATTTATGTTGTCTTACGTTTGAATAACTAAATTAATGCTGGACACACCAACAAATGACATTTCACCAGAAGTTTTCCAGCTGGCCTTCTAAAGACCGCTCCATGCATAGTCCATTCCCATGTCGTGGGAATGGACTATGCATTTTACTACTTTTTACTACTGTTTACACATTAAATGTGCCAGAAGATGGCCTGCAGCTGAATCATCCATCTATTCATTTGCCAAACCACTGGTCCAATGTGGCTACAGCTTAATATCATACAGGTATAAATTTATTTTTTTAATTGATTATTAAATTGTTTAATTAAGGTTTATTCATAGTTTCCATGACAGAGTTCTACTTCTAGACTAATCTTTTTATCTTACTACTGGAGCTGCCAGTTTGCTAAGTTTCAAAAATTATTAAACGTTTAATTATTATTAAACGTTAAATTATTTAAGTTTAATGCAAGCTTATGCAACTGGCCCCGCTGATTGGTCGATCGAGCCATTCAGCGATTTCCATCGCCCAAACACGGTAATGAAACCAGCGCTACTCTGTCTCTCAAATCATTCTCGTTTCATTTATACAAACGCAAATTAGGCCATCTTGAGTCTTAGTTATCGATTGTAGTGAAAAATAATAATAATAACCTCAAAGTGCGTGCATCAGTATTATCACTGTTCTTTAAATTCTTTTGTAGCAGTTCTTATTACAGTAGGTCGATTGTTTTGTACCTTGTAGTGGACTGTTTTGTCTTAACTGAAGATTTAAGGTAATATACAAGTTTATAAAATACTTTAAACTCAAAATAATTTTTGCATTGTTTTCCCCTGCTGTCCCAAAACCAAAAGTTACACCTGTGACACATTGGTCACAACCCAGTAGCTGAGAACTACGGCACTGTTACATATTTCTGCAGATAATGCTACTCACAAGACAGAGATGCAGTTATGTTACTCACAGCACACAAATGCAGTAAGACCCCGCTGAGCTCATGCTATCTCTGATCAGATAGCTGCCATCTCTGCCCGCTTCATTCAGGATCTCTTCTGCTTGGCTCTTACTGATGGGGCCATGATACTCTGTCAAACCCTCCATTCTCTCTCACTGTCTCTATAATTACACACGCACATATACAGCACACCACAAGAGGTGATCTCGCTAAAGGAAGTCGAGAGGCTCGGAGTTAATGTAACTGATCCAGGATCAGCTGCAGATGTCCATGTGACACATTCGGCTCTTTTTAGAAACACTTATATAGTACAATGCCACTGGTAGCTTTTGTGTTTACCTAATTTAAACAGAACACTTTAAATATCAGCGATATTACATTTGCTATCAGTTTGAGAGATATTTTCTTAAAAAGCAATTTTATGATTCTAACTCCTGATAATTTATAAAGATTCTGACACATATGGATAAATCAATTAACCTGTTTTCCTTGGATTAAGAGCTTTATAACCACATTATGGTATGTAGCCTATTACTGCAAGAAAACACTCCCATTCGCAGCAACTTCAATATCTTGGTTTTATCCTCACATTTTAAAATTATGTTCCAACATATCACCCCATGAAACTGAGCATTTCAAACTCTTCACGTGTGTAATCTTTTGATAAAATGTGGCCGAAAGGTAAAGTGTGTTTAAACATTTTACTACTGTTTACACATTAAATGTGTGAGATGCTGCACTACACTATTGTGTCCACGCGGGGGCACTGTCGTTCCGTTGTGATGATGTAATGACGCCAAGTAATCTGATAAATCAAACCAAAGAATATACACTAACAAGAAGCGAAACACCGGCGCCCAGCAGCAGCCCTGCGTTTCCGCCATTTTGGGG
The DNA here is from genome assembly GCF_019924925.1 of Ctenopharyngodon idella. NCBI lineage: Eukaryota > Metazoa > Chordata > Actinopteri > Cypriniformes > Xenocyprididae > Ctenopharyngodon > Ctenopharyngodon idella. Next base: position 24,619,407 of record NC_067224.1, on the reverse strand, counting down.
TGAAAGCGACTCGGCAGTCCACTAGTTTCTATGGCAATATCAGCTGCTTTGTTAAAAAAAAAAAAAAAAAACGTACATTAAAGCTAAAATCCAACACAGCAGAACACAGAATGAAATACTATCACTAGTGATCATCAAATCCTTATAACAGTTTATTTTACAGACTTTGTGTTTAAGTCTTCCACTTTTTTCACAAAACCTTTGCTCTCTAGAAACCCAGTCAGTTTGGGTTAAAATTCTTTGAAGTTCAAGTATTAGCATTACAAACACTGAATTAATACCAACATATGAAATTAAATTAAGGACATGCATCAGAAAAATGGGAATGTTGGACAGTAAATATATGAATATAACAGCTTGATTTTGCAGTTTTGTCTAATGTCCGTTAAAGCAAAAGTGTCCAGAAGTGGGAATTATGCGATAACGGACACAGCAATGCATCATGTATTATAAGATCGGTAGCGTGATCCATTAAAACGTACAATATAGCCTATTTCAATTCAGACCTAGTGGAGCAATACTATTATTATTACTCCACTAGGTCTGAAATATATTGTTCGCTGCAAACATGATGATCTTAAATTTATTAATTATTAATTTACTATTAATAATTGTGTAAAGATGCATAAAATGGAAATACTCAATAAAGTAGGCTAACTACGTTACCTCAGATGGTTGAATGGTTGGATTCCACAACTGATAAAATAAAACATATATAAGACAATACAACATTTACTGTAGGTGCCATAAAATGTACTGATGATTTCATTTGAAAAATGTTATTTTGCGCTTTTGAATTGGCAGTGAAATTCGCCGATTTTGGGTGCGTAAGATGTGAAGGATTCTATGGTCCAGTTAGTATTTTCACCCCATAATGGCGGCCGCGCTACCGGAGCGCCATCTAGTGGGTGTTGCCCAAAAAGTGTCAGAGTGTCGCCTCTTGGGTTCTATACTCTTTGATCAAACTGAGGGAACCCCAGTCGGCATGTGAACATTATGCGCTCATGGAAACAAATCGTTAAAGTGGAAGACACAACACCTCACATTTATGACGGATGTCTGTGATATGCTGTTGTTTATAAGACCTTCTAAGGAGAACACTACTCCACGTTATTGCTAAATTGGTTGAAAAGAATATGTTGCAAATCGGCGAATAAAGAAATCCTAATATAAAGAAATCCTGTTTCACGGGTATAATTCATTAATGAACAAATGAATGACCGTTTATTAAGCTGCTTTATTTTATAGAAAATTACAAATAAACGTTAAGTATAAGTGTAAATTGATTTTAATTTCACATTTCGTCAGAAATATTTAATGTAGGAAATGGAGGAAAAACATAAATCTGAAATATTGATTGTAATAAAAGTACTATTAATAGTTAAAAAAAATCAATCAATTGTAAAAAAAAAAAAAAAAAAAAAAAAAACGTTGGGTACATTTCTTGGCTATTAAAAATTATTTGCATTGTCCAAGTGTGTCTTTGACTCTGTACAAGTCCATTCTGGTCTCTCTCAAGTCCTGTTCAGTTCTTTCCAGTTGTCTGTCTTTTTCTGTGTAAGCCTTAATCAACATTTTTTGAAACTCCTGCACATTGTTCACTTTCATCTCTGAAAATGTAAATAACAACATGTTATGTTAATAGTATTGTATTAATAGTGTTTCTGTATCAGATAGAACAGGCTGTTTGTTGGATCTGAACTTTCATGCACATCTGAAATGAAATTACACACCGATTACTCTCACCTGTCATTAGAGCAGATTCATCCATTTTGTTTGTCTCCTCTTCAGTCCATATTTTGTCTATCTGTAAAGTAAAGAAAATACTCTGACTGAAGATATAGAGATATACTTCACGTCCTGTGCCCTCTGAAAAGAGCAAGCCTAATTCCACCCAACCCACTCTACAGGGCCCCCATGGAGAGCGTGTGCTGACCAGCTGCATCCCTGTCTGGTATGGGAACTGCAGCACTGCAGCACTGCAGACCACAAGACCATATAGCAAAAAGTGTATAGAGCAGCTATAATCATGTGTTTCCCTCTTCCCTCCATCCTGGGTATTTTTTTTTTTTTTTGCACAATGCTTCAGCAAAGCCAGCAGCATCTTGAAGGACCCACCCATCCCTCCCACAGTCTCTTCCAGCTCCTGCCATCGGGAAGACAGTATCGGAGCATCCAAGACTGCTCAACAGCTTCTTCTCCCAGGCTGTGAAGCCCCCAACTCCAATCTCTCCTCCTCACCCTCCAAACCTCTCCTCCTGAACCAGAAACATTTCAACACACACCCATTCTCTCCTCACTGGACACTTAACCTCTTGCTGCTATTTTTCTAAGGACTGTTCTTTTGGAAATACTGTTTATGGTTCTTATGTGCAGTATTGTGTGTATGTTCCCTTCCTCTGTCAGTATATGTGCACCCAGGCTCATTAGGGAAACGCATATGTTTACATGTACGAGCATACAGTTGTCTGTTGTCTCCTCATGCACTTAATGTCATCTTGCACCAAATAAATACCATCTTGCACTAAATATTTCTTTTTGCACTTTTTTGTTTACACCGTGTTGTTACACGTGTAAACCATAGTATATGTATATGTAAAGTATTTATGTAAAATATATGTACTACTTTCAATAGAGCTTAGGTATGTGTATGTTTATATATGTTTATTTATGTAGACATTATAGAATTAACAAAAATAATACATTGAATAAATTTCATTTAATTTTTAATAAAATAATTTTTATTATTTAATTTTGTATATTTTTTTTATAATTCCATTCTATTGTTTTTAGAATATGTGAGTGAGAAACTTTCTTAAACTGACAAGAATTATTATGGCAGAGTTTGTGCTGAATAATCACAGAGACTTCAGCCATGAAAATGTTACAAGTAATTGAAATAAGCACAAACATCAGGGAATGACCCAAAAACACCTCCTTAATATTCTTGACATATATTAATACAATACAGCATAAATACATTTTACTCAAACCACTTTTGATGGTAATGTGTGGCCATGAACCTGTAGTTTTTCTTACCTCAAACAGCATTAGCTGAATACTTCGGTCTTGAGAAGTTGGTGACTGCCTCACAGGTTGGACTTCAGGTTTTGTCCTCACTAAGAACACAATAACTCAAGTGTGAACAGGTTTGTAAGAGATTTGTGTTCTTTGATACTTATCTAGGATTGGGCTTGTATTACTATAAGAACAAAACTACTGCTTATGTTCCTGCTGAAGATTATGTGACTTAATTTTACTTTATTCTGACAAAAGATTGTTAATTTGGGCTCTGGGCTGATGTACAGTATATGGACTCTCAGAATATTCACCTCCTACTGTAATCTCTTTTGTTCTGCCTCTGCTGATGACCTGACAATGGTAATCTCCAACATCTGAGACACTGAAGTTCCCATTCAGTCGGTCACGTTCGACGTACGTCGGACAGACCGACGAATAGGAATCTCGCTAGAGAGGCCAATCTACTTCGAGTGTAACTACAACGAGCCAATGCACATTGGCATGCAATCATATGCATCAGCTGCTCGCCTCGCAGCGCGGGTATATAACGAGCAGCAGGTGCGTTGCATCTTCAGCTTTTCGCTTCGGAGCCGAACGGTGTTGTTCCTGTTCTCTGCAAGCAAGTGTCTGCTAGAAGACGAGTCAAGCTTTTTGGTTGAACTTCTCTTTTTTTTCGAGTGCGGGCGAACAGCACAGCAGCGGGGTCGAAGTCCTCTCTTTATTTTCTGTTTTTTTGTTTCGTTTGCCGTTATAGAGCAAATAGCTGTTTTGACAGCGTCAGAAGGCTGTTCTCACGGCCGGTACGGTGCGCTTCGAGCGCTGAAAGCCGTTTTTACGGCTGGTAAGAGTGAGCGCCTTCAAAGAGAGAAAGAGCACACGACAGGCTGCACACAATCCCTGTCTGTGTTGCGGCGGCCGTTCCCCTGCGTGCTTCAGCACTCTAAAAGAGTAAAGTCCCTAAAAGAGCTTACACAAATAGAGCTTGCGTCTTTTTAAAGATGACATTCTATTTGTGTGTTTCTGGATGCGGTCGTTTCCTGTCCTCACTGACGGCCACGATCACTGTTTCACATGTCTGGGCGCGTGCTGAAACGATGTTCGTGGGTGGTTCATGTTTTCGTATGAGAACATGATCACGTCGACACGCCGGTCGTGACTCTTCTTTCTCCGGGAAGCTTGAGTCCCCTCTGTTGTTGGCCAGCTGCCGCTTGTGTGTAAAAGCACAGCCGCGGGTCTGCCCGACACTCTGGGAGACCGCGGAGATCAGCGAGAGCAAACCTCTCGCTCCTCTGCGTGTCGTGTGCCGTCTAGCTGTCGGGCTGCAGCGCGGGTTGTCACGGCAACCCAGCGCTCGCTCGGCGCTCTAGATGCGCGGTCTCCTTGCCTAATCTCCATTGTAGCGCCCTCTCTGGTGCACCAGAAGAGGTCTACTTTGGTGAAATGGCTTGGGTGTCTTGAGGTTGAGGGGTTCCTTCGGGGAACCAACCCCCTAGGGCCCCTCCCTCTAGCGCATTACATGCTGTGCAGCTTCTGGATTGGATTGCTGGTCCTCTTCATAGGGGAACCTAGCATTCCATTTAGGGCTCCAGCTGAGGGTCAGATGTCGATTGCAGCATCGGAGAGAGGGCTGTTATGCTCTGGAAATGAGGGTGACGCTGCCCACTGTAATGGTGTGTGCTTATGCTGACTCAGATTCAGAGTTTACAGCCATGCTTTCCCGGGTGTTCCGGATGTGCATGAAAAACTTGGCAGTATGGAGCTATATTGGTGCCATAAATATGGAATGCCAAAAGTGCCAAAATCTGCATAAGTTTTTACTCTCTCACTACCCTTATGGGTGGGGTGGCTGTTCACAGACCACACCCACCCTGCATGTGAGGCCAAGGCACTCTTTATGCATGAGGGTAGTTCTGAGCCGGGGTTGAGCTGCGCTTGTTGACTAACCGTGATCAAAGTCACGGCGCAGGCCTTCGGCCAGACGATGTCCACCTCAGTGGTCCAGAAGCGCCCCCCTGGCTTACCTTGCTGAGGTGCAAGAGGTCGTCAAGCTAAACGCTTTCTCGACACTCCCATCTCACAAGGTGGCCTTTTCGGTGACACTGTCGGGGACTGAGCCCAGCAGTTCTCCTCAGTTAGTGGCAGACCGGGGAGCCTCCCCCGACAAACCATTGAGTTCCTCGTGGGCCCTCAGTCTGCTCGTCGCCAAGGGTGTCGTCCCCTGCAGAATAAAAAAAAAAAACTCCGGCCCAGTCTGCTCTACTGTGTCCGCTGCAGGAAGATGACACCTCCCGTCTCTGCTACTGTTTAAGTGGTTAGTGAAAAATCACCCCTGAGACGGGTGACCCAGAGACGGGTGGGGCTGCTCTCCCCCCCCCGGAGGAGGGCCGGGTGGTAAATCCTGTTGGTTGGGTTTGTTTCTGTTCTCCCGCTGGTCCAACAGCCAGCGGTACCCAAATTTTCAAAAAGAGAGCAGTTCCTCCATCTCTGGGTCTGAAGAGGGCTCGGAGAGCAGTGGGAGGAGAAAAGCCTCACCACTCTCATCCCCCTCTTCCTTCGCCAGAGGGCAGCAGCGTGCAGTCGAGAAGGCAGCAAAGCCTCTCCTGCGCCCCCTGCCCAACCGTGGAACCAGGTAGGTGTTGCACAGCACACTCTGACCCCGCTTCGGGCCGCCTCGCAGAGAGAGCCTCCCGAGCTGCGTCCCTGTGTTCCACCTCGCTGCCTCACTGCGGGTACGCCTGCGGTCCCTTTGATCCCGCCTGTACGGTCTCTGTGAGCCTGGTTAGCGCTCCCCAGTCCGTCTCGCTGGCTCATTCGGACCATCGGGCTCGGCTATGCGATTCAGTTCGCCCGGCGTCCCCCCAAGTTCAGGGGTGTCCACCTCACTGCAGTGAAGGCTGTCGATGCCCGTGTCTTGCGTGCGGAGATCGCGGTCCTACTGGCGAAGGACGCGATAGAGCCGGTCCCTCCAGCCGATATGAGGTCAGGGTTCTACAGTCCCTACTTCATTGTACCCAAGAAAAGCGGTGGGTTACGACCGATCCTGGATCTGCGAGTTTTGAATCGGAGCCTTCACAAGCTACCGTTCAAAATGCTCACGCAGAAATGCATTTTCGAGTGCATCCGTCCCCAGGATTGGTTTGCAGCGATCGACCTGAAGGACGTGTACTTTCATGTTCGATTCTTCCGCGACACAGGCCATTCCTGCGTTTTTGCGTTCGAAGGTCAAGCATATCAGTACAGAGTCTTACCCTTCGGGCTGGCCCTGTCTCCCCGCGTCTTCACGAAGGTCGTGGAGGGAGCCCTTGTTCCCATGAGAGAACAGGGTGTTCGCATCCTTAACTATCTCGACGACTGGCTCATTCTGGCACAGTCCCGGGATCAGTGGTGCGAACACAGGGATTTGGTGCTCAGACACCTCAGCCAGTTGGGTCTTCAGGTCAACTGGGAAAAGAGCAAACTCGCCCCGGTGCAGAGGATCTCTTTTCTCGGTATGGAGTTGGATTCGGTCGAACAGATAGCACGCCTCACAGAGGAACGTGCTCAGTCGGTGTTGAACTGCCTGAATACGTTCAACGGCAGGACAGCGGTTCCACTGAAATTTTTTCAGAGGCTCCTGGGGCATATGGCAGCCGCAGCGGCAGTAACCCCGCTCGGTCTGCTTCATATGAGACCGCTTCAACACTGGCTCCACGGCCGGATCCCGAGATGGGCGTGGCAACGCGGCACGTTCCGGGTGGCAATCACTCAGGAGTGCCGCCAAACCTTCAGCCCGTGGTCGGACCCCTTGTTTCTTCGGGCTGGAGTACCCCTAGAGCAGGTGTCCCGGCATGCTGTGGTATTCACGGATGCCTCTGCCACAGGCTGGGGTGCCACGTACAACGGGCATGCAGTGTCAGGGGTTGGACGGGCCCCCATCTGCATTGGCACATCAACTGCCTCGAGTTGCTAGCGGTACGCCTTGCCCTGAGCCGCCTCAAAGGGCCGCTACGGGGCAAGCATGTACTGGTCCGGACGGACAACACTGCGACCGTTGCGTACATCAACCGTCAAGGTGGTCTACGCTCCCGTCGCATGTCGCAACTCGCCCGCCATCTCCTCCTCTGGAGTCAGAAGCATCTGAGGTCGCTTCGTGCCATTCATATTCCCGGTGTGCTCAACCGTGTGGCCCACGAGCTATCACGAGCTGCGCGGCCAGGAGAGTGGCGACTCCACCCCCAGGTGGTCCAGCTGATTTGGAGAGAGTTCGGAGAGGCTCAGGTAGACCTGTTTGCCTCACCAGAAACCTCCCATTGCCGGTTGTTTTACTCCCTGTCCGGGGAACACTCGGAACAGACGCACTGGCGCTCAGCTGGCCCCGGGGCCTTCGCAAATATGCGTTTCCCCCAGTGAGCCTACTTGCACAGACCCTGTGCAAAGTCAGGGAGGACGAGGAGCAGGTTCTGCTAGTTGCGCCCTATTGGCCCAACCGGACCTGGTTCCCAGAACTCTCACTCCTCGCGACAGCCCCTCCCTGGCCCATTCCTCTGAGAAAGGACCTTCTTTCTCAGAGACGGGGCACTCTCTGGCACCCGCGTCCAGACCTCTGGAAACTCCATGTCTGGTCCCTGGACGGGACGCGGAGGTTCTAGGTGACTTACCCCCCGAGGTACTTAACACCATCGCTTCGGCACGTGCTCCGTCTACGAGACGGGCTTACGCCTTGAAGTGGAACCTGTTCGTCGAGTGGTGTTCTTCTCGTCGAGAGGACCCCCGAAGATGCTCGATCGGTGTCGTGCTTTCCTTCTTGCAGCAGGGGTTGGAGCGTAGGCTGTCCCCTCCACCCTCAAAGTCCATACTGCTGCTATCTCCGCATATCATGACCACATAGATGGCAAATCTGTTGGTCAGCACGACCTGGTCGTCAGGTTCCTTAGGGGGGCGAGGCGGTTAAATCCTCCTCGTCCTCCCTCCATACCCTCTTGGGACCTTGCTCTGGTGCTGAGAGCACTTCAGATTGCTCCCTTTGAGCCCTTGCAATCAGCAGACTTAAAGATTCTGTCTATGAAGACTTTGCTGCTGGTTGCATTGGCCTCCATCAAGAGGGTAGGGGACCTGCAGTCTTTTTCGGTCGACGAATCGTGCCTGGAGTTCGGGCCGGGTGACGGCCATGTGGTACTGAGACCCCGGCCTGGCTTGTGCCCAAGGTTCCTACCACTCCCTTCAGGGACCAGGTAGTGAGCCTGCAAGCGCTGCCCTCGGAGGAGGCAGACCCAGCCCTGGCTTTGCTCTGTCCAGTTCGCGCTTTGCGACTGTACATAGACAGAACTCAAAGCTTCAGGACCTCAGACCAGCTCTTGTCTGTTACGGAGGCCAGCAGAAGGGAAAGGCTGTCTCCAAGCAGAGGATGGCCCACTGGATAGTGGATGCCATCGCCCTGGCTTACCAAGCTCAGGGCATGCCCTGCCCGCTCAGGTTGCATGCGCACTCCACGAGAGGCGTCGCATCTTCCTGGGCGCTGGCTCGTGGCGCCTCGCTACAGACATCTGTAGAGCTGCGGGCTGGGCGACACCTAACACGTTCGCTAGATTCTATAGCCTTCGTGTCGAGCCGGTCTCCTCCCGTGTTCTCACCTCAGGTCAGAGGCACGGAGAGGCCCCGGCTTAGTGTCGGCTTGCTGCGCTTACATGCGCTTTTTTCTCCAGAGAGTCCCTACAAGGCAGACCCTGTTGAGTCCTCCGATCTCCCTTCGGCAGCCGACGTGGCGGAGCGTCTGGCGCTAGGCCTATACTCCGTTGTATCCTTGAGAACCGGGTTTAGGCTGGGTACCATATGTGTGACCCTACTGGGATCCCATATGTCTAGTTCCACGGTTGCTCCTAAACGAAGCCTGTGTCTTTCCCTCTGGGAGAACCCACCTCTCATCGAGTTGGAGTCACCCCAGTTCTTCCATATGTAGTACAGCCTACGGGTTAGTCCATATGTACTTCTCCACTTAACTCCTTCGGGAAGGATGTGGCTTCCGCAGCGTTCCTTTCCCAGCGGAAGGGTACGCTTTCCCAGCGTTATCCAATAGTCTCACTGAATGGGTTTTGGGGAACAGCAGTGATTGACACTCTCTGTGTTAGCCCTGTCCCACCGTCCGTAGGCAAGGGGGTTCAGGTGGCTTACAACAGAGCGCTGGAAGAGGGCAGCCCCTGTGGCGCTTTGGTAGGGATTCCTATTCGTCGGTCTGTCCGACGTACGTCGAACGTGACCGACTGAATGGGAACGTCTCGGTTACAAAGGTAACCCTCGTTCCCTGAAGGAGGGAACGGAGACGTACGTCCCGTTGCCACAGTCGCTGTACCCCGCTGATGCTGCCGCCTATCCGGTTCGGCTCCTCAGCGAAAACCTGAAGATGCAACGCACCTGCTGCTCGTTATATACCCGCGCTGCGAGGCGAGCAGCTGATGCATATGATTGCATGCCAATGTGCATTGGCTCGTTGTAGTTACACTCGAAGTAGATTGGCCTCTCTAGCGAGATTCCTATTCGTCGGTCTGTCCGACGTACGTCTCCGTTCCCTCCTTCAGGGAACGAGGGTTACCTTTGTAACCGAGACGTTACTTAGATGTAAGGACACATTTCCTCTATCCAGCTCGTGAGTGACGAGACTCACTCTGTCTTTGTAAGCCCTCCCCTCAATCATGTGACACTTCTTGTATACGCAAACACAATCTGTATCCTTAAACCATTTGATCTGCATGGCAATGGCACAGATTTCAGGAGACAAGTAACAAGGAACAAAGAATTCAGATCCCATAGAAATTGTTGCTTCTTGATTTGTTTGTGGAATGACAAGTTGAAAATCATCTATGAGGAAAAGAGAGAAAGATGGACTTACATGCATTACTACTTTCACCTTTATACTTACACAAACAAAAAAACACTAATATTCTTAGAGTGAGTAAAACTCATGACGAGTTAATGACTTCAAGAAAACATACCATTGCTTGAGATGCCCATCCTGTAATTCTAATTTAGATGAGATTTAAAACATAGAATATAAACATAAAATTAACAATTATAAAGGAGATTTTAATCCAAGAAAACATCCAAATATTCATTATACATTGATCCTTTACGAGAATCACAACATGAGGCCAGTATATGAGAACACAATGGGATGAATATTGATGCATTAATTCATTAATTAATGCTTCATTTTTTAATCAATGAATGATGTATGAAGACTTTAAAACAATAGTATGAATATGTTTATGGACAGTATTAATGTGCACACATACCCCATGTTGTTTCTTATCTAATTCGCTGTGATGAGAAGTGTGCCTTGTTAATTCTATAATGAATTATAGATAAATAAAAACACAATAAAAACAACATGAACTCTTCACAAACAAGATCCACACACCAAGCATATATATATATATATATATATATATATATACTGTATACACACACACACACATATATATATATATATATATATGACAACTTACCGTTGGATGGTTCTCTTTTCGTTTTATCCTAAATGAGATGCAGTTGTTTTACAATGGTATTACAATGTACATTCAACTGTATTTAGAATTGAATATTAATAATGGTAATAATAATACCCAAGTTTGATTGCTACTTTATTATTCTTGGAACTTTGCACCATTATTTTATTTGTTTTATGTTCTAAATTGTTTCACAATATTAATTTGAAAAGTCTAGTTTGATATTCTTGAAAGTAAAGGATAATTTACCATGAATAGTGTAAAGGGAGAGGTTATGCTCTCTTACCTCATGTAGCATTAACGGAACATTTCCATCTTGAATTGGTGACTGACTCACAGGTTCAACAGCAGGATTTATCCTTACTAAGAAGAACATGATGCATGTGTAAATAGGTTTATATGATATCAGAAAAAAAACAGACATCTAACTGGCACAAACACAACACTATATGATTGCATGTCCCATACAGTTTCCTTGTAGCATTCTGGAAAACATTATGCTATAGCTATCAGCTAGATTTTCATAATGTATTTAAAAAGGTTTATACTGTACATTCATATTAAATCATCTAAAATGTTCTAATATGAATCTAAAATGTAATATATAATAATATATTATAATATCGTCTAAAATGTTCTAATAAAAGTTGTTTACCTTGTACAATTCATTCATGATTACTGGTTGTGTTTTTCTGTGCCAACACTACATCTCTTATTCATATGGAATATTCAAGGAATTATTGCCCTAACATATCAGTCTTGGTGTCTTATACTTTCCCTCTGATGAATGGTTTATTTTTGTTCAAGTATATCAGATAAGACTGAAAATGACCATCTACACTACAGTATAGATTCGGTTCACACCAGTCTAACAGTTTACTGATCACATACTGATTGTATGTACAATCTAACATACTTCTAGATTTCTGTTTCAGTTCAGATTCATTCTGACAGGACATTATTAATGAGCACATTGATCGGATGTAGATGACTGCTCACCTCTTACATTTATCTCCTTACTTCTGTCTTTACTGATGACCTGACAATGGTAAATTCCAACATCTGACAACATGAAGTTTTTCAGATGTAAGGACACATTTCCTTTTCTGAAGTTGTGCGTCATGAACAGACACACTCTGTCCTTGAACCAAACTCCTTCGGTCAGCTGTCTGTCCTTATACAGGCAAACACTGGCTGTACCCTTAGACCACCTGATCTCCATATCGAGAGCACTGATTCCAGGAGACAAGTAACATGGAATAATGAAATCAGACCCAAAAGAAACCTCTGGTTCTTCTGCTGTACTGGGAGCAACAAGCTGAAAGTTATCTGTGAGGAAGAGAGAAAGATGGACTTACACTTTTACTTACACACTCAAAATATAAGTTCTGTTTGATTCATTGTAATATGAAGCTTGACTTGATAGTACTGTAAAGCAGAAAAATACTGAGCGCTCTTCTTAAATAAGATTCACATATCATATGAGAGGTGTGTAAAATGAGTCCATATGACAAGTAAAAGAGATTAACAGTAATGTGCTTTCACATACTTACTATCTATAAAGAATCATTTGGTATCATACAAAGTAAACATTAAACATCAAATCACAAAATTCATTTGACAATTTTTAATGATCAATGCACATTCAAATGGTAACAAAGCCCTTTTTTTCCCTCTGGTTCTCTGTTGGTTGTTGTTTGATGTCATGCAGGTGTCTGTGGTTCCTTGTGTTTTGCTTTGTTTTTTTCTCAGTGTTATTTTGTTCCTGATTTATGTTATGATTATTTGTTTTCATTAAATCTTCTTGCATTTGGATCCTCACCTCTGTCTGCTGTCTCTGATTCCTCCGTTCCCTGACAGTTATCCTAATTGAGATAAGAACAAATGCAGTTTTTTTTATATAAATGATGTTGTATAAAAAAGATTTTACACACACACATAATGTATGAATAATAGGTAATGAAAGTGCACACTTGCCCCAGACTGCTTGTTGCCTGGATGGCTTAGATGAGATGTGATGTCCTGGGATGATAATTCTATAATGAAGAGAAAAGTAAACAACAAACAAATACACCCTCTTCAAAGGTAAGATCCAAAAATTCTATTTTCAAACTTCCAGTGAAGTATTAAACTGTTACATTATTGCTTTTCAAAATATAGTAATAAAATTGCAATGCAAATACTAATAATTATTACAAAAAGTCAGTGATTTCTAGAACTTACCGTTGTAGGTTTCTCCCTTGTAACCAGCACCGTCCCAAGGGCTGTGCCAAGTGTGCGACTGCACATGGTCTCGCACCAAAGTAGAGACAGCTGACTTGATGATGTAAAGCCAATAGTTAAAGTTCATGTTTTTGTTCTTCGAAATACTATAATACTATAATAGTTAAAATACATAGCTTAAAGTGAGACTGTTTATCGTGACTGTATTATTCTGCTTGTTAAAAATGTATTGCGCTGCAGTAACTTATACAATATTGCTCTGAGCGTGTGCGTGTCCGTGATTCACGCGCATATGTCAGACTGAAAGGCTGTCAGGTCTTGTACAATTAGGCATCGAACGAAACAGCCTCAGACCAAAAGGCATCAGATGAAACGGATTGGATAAAAAGGCAACGGACAAAACGGCCTCAAACTAAAAGGCCTCAGACATAAAGGCATCAGACAAAATGGACTTAGAAAGAAGTGAATTGCCCCGCCTCAGTGTGACATCACATGCACACAGTTTTCTAATTGTTAAATGTTACACTAAGTTGTATAAAACATATCCCACTGAGATTATTTTGTAAATTTGTATTATTCGCTAGTTTTATTTGCATGTATAAAAAGTTAGCTAAATAATACATTGCAACTAGCTTGCATTGCAAACTATAGTGAACACTCACGAAAATTAACCATGGTTAAGTGTGTTAACTATGATTTTTTTGTCGGATTGATACTATTTGTATAACAATAATTTTACTATACAAAAAAAAAAAAGTCTGATGCCTTTTTGTCTGAGTCCGTTTCATCCGATGCCTTTTCTTCTGATGCATTTTATTCTGAGGCTGTTTCGTTCGATGCCTAATTGAAGCCTTTCAATCTGAGGCACGATGCCGTTTTGTACGGTGACTGAAGCCTTTTAGTCTGAGGCATGATGCCTTTTCGTTGTATGACTGAGGTCTGAGGATGTCCTAAAATGTACACCATACTGCAGGATTTCATCTGACGGTACGCACAAAGGATTTTTTTATTTAACACTATAAAGTTAAATAAGCATATATAACTTACTATTAAGCACCTATCGGACCATCACTGAGAGCAACTGTGCCACAGAACGAGTGTAGTCTACTCTATCTCTAGACTTTTTAAACGTTTTTTGCAGCGTCAAAGTTTTAGTTGCAAAGGCAGTCTATGGAAGGAAATCTGACAGCATTCTGTCATCAAAAAGATCTTTATTTGTGTTCTGAAGATGAACGAAAGTCTTACGGGTTTGGAACGACATGAGGGTGAGTAATTAATGACAGAATTTTCATTTTGGGGTGAACTAACACTTTAACAGAAGTAACATGCTATTTGTACTAAAGGTGAAATATTATCTAAATAATGGTGGGCGGATTTAGTGAAAATAGTGTTTACAAACAAGGTTGGCTATTTGCAGTGAGTGTACGTAGACACTACCACAAAAATGTAAAAGTATGTGCACATACCTTATGTTGATCCTTCCCTGAAGCACTGCGATATGCATAGCGGATCGATAACTCTTTAATGGTGAACAAAATACATGAGTCTTTTACAAATAAGATCCACACATAACATAGATTATGACAGATGCTTGTCAAACTGTCAAATAATGGTTATATGAGGGGCATTGGCCTTCAGAAAAAAAAAAAAGAGAAAATATTTTTGGAAAATGTAAAACAGCAGTGAAATGGTTTGTTGTAGATGTTTTTGCTCTTTAAATAAGGGGAAAATAAGGGGGAAACTTGTTTTGGTGTTCACTAAGTTCACTAAGTAAAATATTTCTCAATAGTAATTAAATTCTAAAACAACTTACTGTATCTTGTGTTTCCCATCTTGTAATCCTAATTGAGATTAAATAAAAATGTGAATGTTATGCCATTACACCACCACACAACACTTATGTGATCCTAAAAAAGTTAAACTAAAGTCAATTGTTGTGAAAGACCATTTTTAAGAAAAAGCTGGGAAAATGTTCTAATACTGTAAAAGTGTGTCACAATATATTTGTTTGACAAAGTAATCTAAAATTCAAGAAAAGAGAGCAATATGCCTCAAGTTGATGCAAGCTGAGTTTCAATCTAGCAATGAATTGTATTTATGATGTAAAATAAAGATATTTAAAACTGTGTGTGTTAGTTAATACGTTAATGTGCACACAAACCTCAAGCTGATGGTCTGAATCACCGTGATATGCAGATTGGTTTGATAACTCTACAAAACAAATAAAATAAGACAAAAAAGTAATACCATCTTGTCAAATAAGATTTAGAACAGAAGTCTATTATATACTAAGTCTATTACTCACTCACCAACTGCATTTCTTTGATTAAAAATACACTTGTGTTAGAGAACTTTTATT
This sequence comes from Ctenopharyngodon idella, assembly GCF_019924925.1. Classification (NCBI taxonomy): domain Eukaryota; kingdom Metazoa; phylum Chordata; class Actinopteri; order Cypriniformes; family Xenocyprididae; genus Ctenopharyngodon; species Ctenopharyngodon idella. The sequence continues at coordinate 24,604,326 of NC_067224.1, read as the reverse complement.
TTGAAGTGTATTTTCTATTCCTAGATGGGTGATTCCCTTTTTTCTCATTTCTCTGACCACATGCAACTAATTATGTATGTTTGCAATATATTATTTTATGATTCTTTATTTGTATATTGCAAACTATTCTAATAATATATTCAGCCTATCCTCCAGACCATGATTAATTGTCTGGTTGTTTTTGGCTGCATTTAATTTTGAGGAATTAAATGGTGAAATAGTCATCTGGCTTTGTGATGTCTATATTAATATAGTATATTCAGCCTTTTATCTAGATCGTCACTGCAAACGCTCCGCTCTGGCTGAGCACTCTTCGAGGAAGGTGTCCAGGCTTGTGTTCCTCGTGGTTCAGGCCCAGCTGATGGATCGCAAATGGGTCTAGTGGAGGGGTTGGAGACGGGCCCAGCCTTTTCTCCACCCTCACCCACTAGATCTAGCGCTCTCTCTCTCTCCGGCTCTACCCCCCGGAGTTACAGCCTGGTGCTATAGCTTTCCAGCTCCGAGGAGGTGGATGTGCTCAGCATCAAGGTATAGAGTTTGAGGACTCGCCACCTCACTCTCCTGCTTGTGAGGGGCGGGTGAAGGTTGTAACTTGTGACGTGGCCAAGTTAAACATCGATTGGCCGACCAAGAAGCAGGATGTTCGTCCCAAAAGCAAGTTAGATAAACATTCCCTGTCTGTTAAATCATAACCTACACATCAGGGCATGCCATTTTTTCCCGATCTCCACACTGAGGTGAGATCTTGGAGGAGACTGTTTACAGCCCGGCTCTTCAGTCCCCAAGTCACTAATTACCCACCAGGTCATTTAGAACCTAGCAACTTTGTGAAGATACTTGTCTGTTATTCTTTGGCTGCATTTGATTTTGAGGAATTAAATGGTGAAATATTCACCTGGCTTTGAGAAGTCTAGATGCCTATATAAAGAGCTGAAGGTTGCTACTTAAGCCTCCCTTATAGAGACTGGAGGTCGAGGCGGCACTTGCAGCCAGAAGACCTCCCAGGGGCGGACGGATCAAAGGACCATCATCTTCTTGAGGAAGGCTTCAGTCCTGCAACCTACGTTAGAGGTCAGTCTTGAGAGGCTGATGACTCTTTAGACAGTTTGGCAGCTTGGACACAACCATTTCTGCCAGTTGGGTCTGTGGGTTTTGCAATTTAAAAGGGCCTGATGCCAAGGTGTTCAGGCCTCTGAGGGCAGGCCCCTCCGGGGAGAAATGGCTCATATCTCATTAGACAGTGACCGTTTCTCCTCTGTACCCTCAGGGGACCGTTCTGCCAACCCTGCCACCCTTGGTGCTTCAGAGCACAGTGGTTTCCAGCGAGTTCAGGTCTCAGTGTCCGCCCGGGGATGTTGCAGCACTGGGAGGCTCGCATCCTCTGAGGAGGTTACTAGAGGAGACAGCTCAGTTGTTTCCTGCTGGAGTAGACCATCTGGCAGTGTGGGAAGGCTTTGGTAATGGAACAAGAAGTGGTAACACTTTTGGGGAAGGAGGCAATAGAACATGTTCCTCAATCTGAGAGAGAATCCGGTACTTCATCATTCCAAAAATATCATTAATTATCATTAAATGTCTACAAATTTATAAAATTGATACAAGATCAGGTAAAAACCATACAGACACTGATTCATGGGTTCACTGGTTTATCTGGGTAACCAGATATTTGCCCCTTGCAGCAAGCCATTGGAATTTCCAAACATTTTGAAACAGTTGATGTGACTAACCCTTATTTACTAAAATCATGTGACTTTGGCAGTTTGATATGCACTCGTAATTGAAAAGGATTTGTAACTTCACGAAGCATGTTTCAAAAGTGCACATTTGCTTTTTTCACATCTCCTTTTGCCTGAATTTCCTAGTTTGGTTTGTTAATAAACATTTGAGTTGCAATTTCTGAAACACCCTGCATTACAGATGGCAGTTAGTTAGTGATTTTAAAAACTTACCATTGCTTGTTTCCCCTTTGCAATCCTAATTGAGAAAAAGTTTTTTAGAATTTCAGCTTGTCTGGACAAACATAATATCATAATACAACAAGGATTTATTTAAGGTTACTCCTTACAATGAAAGAGTCACAACACAAGTGGCTAAAGCTTACTAAATTCCTTGCTACATAGACATGTATGTATTTGGCAGATAATGTACCTGTTGCTAGACTTATTTTATAAAGAAAATGCTATTTCCACAATGATGATTGAAATTTATGGAGTGAATGGACAGAAGGGTACTTTTTGTGATTTTTGATAGTTTTCCAAATACAGGTTATATATATGCCTTATTTTTGTGTTATATTACATAATTTAGCTATTATTTTTCATTCGTGGCTTCTGAGTCCCAAACACTACAAACAAACAGCAAACACAGGATTGGTTTTGCCAGTTTAGTCTTGGTTCCTGATGCCTACTTTCACCCACATCATTTCAATAAGCTTTTTATATTCCCAGTTCCTAAAAATTATTTGATATTTGCACATTTTTTCTTATATTGAACTGTTACTATCCTGTTGTGGCTACTTGCAAATGTACTGTCTCCAACTGAGTCTTGTTTACTAATTAGTGTACTTCTACACAAGTGTGTGTCTCTTTTGGCAAATATTGGAGTAGTTTGTTTGAGCCTTCTTTCCTTTTTCCAGTGGCTCTATTGATCTAGCTTTTTGTTGTTTTAATAATTTATCTAAATTTTGTATAAAATGCAATGAACATGCAATCCAATTTTATGACTATTGAGGCAGGTAACACAATGGTTAGGCCAAACAGTTTTGCCCCCTTGAACCATATATGTTCTGGAAAATGCTAATTATTCTTGTTTTTGGTATCGCTGTTTATCGTCTAGCTCTGGTCTGCCTCTTTATTGTCTTGTATATTGTGTTATATGTTTTTCACAAAAAGGTGCTGTCTTACCACTGTAAAGAAGCACTGGTTCTTGAAAATGGCAGAGACTGCATATGTAAACAAACAAAAGTGTTAACTGGACAGGCACTTCTATTCATTAAACTCTAGTTTATTAATTACTATTGGTATTATTGGAATTGCACACTACTACTTAGTATTCTTGATCCTGGATGGAGTTATGAAGTGCTTACCTTCTTCTGCTACATTTACTGATATCTGTTGTGTTGTATATTGACTGGTGACCTGGCACATGTAAACTCCCAGATCAGACTCTCTGAAGTTTGTCACTCTTAAAGACACATTCCCTTTCATCAGGTCATGAATGAACAGACTGGCTCTGCCCTCATAGTCAACACCCTGTGTCATCTCTCTGTTTTTATATGTGCAAACACAAGACGTCCCACCATACCAAGTAACCTCCATGTCAACAGCACTGATTGCAGGAGACAAGTGACATGACACAGTGAGAGTATATCTCGAGTTAATCTTAACTCTTTCACCTCTTTCAGGGATAAAAAGCTGAAAGACATCTGTGAGGGAAAAAGAGACATTTTTAAGGTATGACTACTTTTGTTTTTGGATTGTTGGTTTCTTCATCTATAAAAGATATGCCCAATGATATCACTTAAGTAACAAACATTTCAAAATATCAAATTCATGTAGCGCTGTGAGAAACTCACAACACATAAAGTGATAATATACTCACTGAATGCCCTCTTTCCTCTTTACAGTCTTACACAATAAAGGCTAAAGCATATAAAAACATGCATATATATATATACACACACACACACACACACACACACACAGTATATATGTATATATATAAAGATACTGAACTGTAGGAATGACCTAAATTATGCATTGCAATAACAACATAAAAAGTTTAAAGTTTTTAAAACAATCACAATCCACGATTGTGGTAAAGCCCCACTCCCCCAGCACCCCATACACACCCCACATTATGTTTTGATTAACAGTTAAACCAAATAATGAGAGTAGTTGAGAATTATTTAAAGATAACTTACTGTCACCTCTAGATGCCATATTTCTGTTCTAAAACAGGAAGAAAACACATCCAGTGAGAAAGGAGAATGATTACAGTCTCACACCACACACTGGCTTAACTTCCCTAAGAAATAGTTGCAAGCCAAGACAAGTTGTTTTTTCCTTTCATTTATGATTGTGATCGGAATTTCACCTACTGTACCATTCCCTTTTCTCACATAGCTATAGAGCACTTAAATATGTGTACATATATATGAGCTGAGGACGTTAGGATAATAGAGTAAATAAAAGGTCTGGAGTTTTAAAATATTATAATCAAAGAACCTTACATGTTTTCATGAAACATGTATCTAGCAAAGCAATAATAAAAAATGTCAAAAGTTAATTTCAGAAACATTATCAGATATAAGTGTGTACTATTTCGATTTGTGATATTCCCACTGTTTCATTCCTAGTGTGTGAAGGACCATCTCATAAAGTAAAGATTTGGAACAACGTTGAATAGATTCATCCAGTCAGTAAGTTGTAGAGATAAATGACTGTACAAAAAAGCAAACACCCACTGTTATGTTTGGCTAAGAAATATAATTATCAATTATAATTATTAATTACCCCCACTATAAAACTGTTTTGAAAACTCTCCATGGTGAAAAAAATAGAGTATGATTTCCAACTGAAAGAGAAATAATCCACAATCAATCACTACAATAGTTTCATTGTTCATGTACTTCTGAAATTAGTCTCTGATTTAAAAGAAAAAATATATATATTTATACATGATTTAACAATACATATATTATGGCTGTTTCAGACCAAAAGAAAAAAAAGAGAAAACAACTGTTAAATCGAGATCTTGAAGAAATGTATTATGACGTGATCACTTCTGATCAACTTTTGTGTTGCACCCACATAGAAGGCAACGTTCTCGTGACCTTGCGCAACCTTCCCTAATAGTTCTCTAAAAGTGATGAAAGTTCTGAACCTTTACAGAACATTAGGGAAGTTCCTAAAATGTCCTGTGTTGCAGTTCAAGGCTCCTCATATGACTTTAGGGGGAAGTTCCATTTTGGTTATTTTATGGCCACATAAGAAGGTTACAAAGGTAATTTGGGAAGTTAACAGAACGCCCTATATTAATAGTCCCCTAAACATTCCCAGAACGTTCTGAATGTTCCCTGAAGGTCCACCAAATAACGCCCCCCAACCCTTAAAAGAACTCCACATCGTGATCATCTCTGAACATTCTGGGAACGTTACCAGGTGACGTCCTTGACACCATGCCCTTGTCAAAAAGTCCTGAAGGATTCCAGAAATAAAATTGTCAGGATTCTAATTAGAATTCCATCATATTTTGGAACCATTCCAATAAGATTCCTATTGTACTTGTTTTATAGACATAAATATAATAATTTCTGGGAAGATGTACAAAGAATTTGGTACTTATTCTGTTCATTTTCTTTGCAGCAACTTGTTTACTGAGACAATGTACACTGTAAAAAAATAAATGTTAATTAATAAAGGGTGAAATTCATGGCATTAAAGATCATTAAAAACATTTTAAAAAATGATCAATGACTGGCAAAAGCGGCTACTGAACAAAAACTGTAAAGTTAAAGTAAAATATTCTAATTTATATTCCTTTAATATCTAATATCTATTTTATAATCACACCTGATTCAACTCATGAGCTCATTAGAGACTGGATGTGTCAGATAAAGGGAGACGAACAAAATGTGCAAGGCTGGAGAAACTCCAGGACAGGTTTAAGAACCACTGATCTAGATCTCAGCATCCACATTTATTACAAACCTGTATGACTTTATTTCTTTCATACAAAACTTCTTAATGAGAATTAACAGAGGTTTAGATTTTGATGTTTTATAGAAAATAATAAAGTTTGAAGTCACCGTTATGGAGGTGAGCGTTTGGTTTAGTTGGGCTCTTGATTCTTGGCTTTTTGACATTAGGTATTTTTTGGCTGTTGTAACTGTGTTTCCAAATATGCTTGTTACAGCAAAAATTGTAAGAGAATTTCTGATGAGGGCCTGTATTTATAAAGTCTTTAAGAATTACTCATAACAGCACTGCTAAGAATTGACTTAAGAGTAAAAAAAAATCTTGGTTCAAGACTTAAAAGTTAGTTATCAAGTATCTCAGTCGTAAGTGAACTGTAAGGCTGTGTCCGAAATCGCTCTCTATAATACTCTTAAATAAGGCACTATTTGAGGGGAAAGCCATTTGTAGTGGTGTCCGAAACCATAGTGGACGATGTTGAGTGCACTCATTCAATCCCACAATGCATCGCAATAACGAGTGAACCACCGATGCACGCTCAACGGCTAGAGAATACCCATAATACACTGTGAGAGTCGCGCGCTAAATGAATTCCCGCGTTTTGCCAGGAGATGTCGCCCGCAGCTTAATCAATCGTCATTCATTTCCAAACCGCTCTGGTCCAACATAATATCATACAGGTATAAATTCCTTTTTAATTGATCATTAAATCGTTTAAAAGGTTTGAACATGTAGTTATGGCAGAGTTCAACGTAAATATTCATTACTAATAGAGCTGCCAGTTTGCTACATTTCAAATGATTATTAAACAACAAGCACAAACTATGCGAAATCGGCAGCCCTTCCGGTGCACTTTGTGTCCGTATTCACTCACTCGTTTCATTCACTCCTTCAAGTGGACTATATTAGTGGAGTAATGTAGGGATGCGGTCGCATTGCGGTTCCCTTTCCCATTTTCATGTTATGTTTCAGTTATCTGAGTTTTGTGAGGTTACCATTGTGCTGAAGTGTAGAGCCTGTGCTTCAGTCAGTGATGAGCTGCGAAACGCTGGTGTTATGTTGCATGTTGCTTTATTTAAAGGTAATAGCTTGCTGATGCAGTGATACAGTCGTTACATTAGTTCGTGCATGTGCTGTTGTCACCTAATGACTTTCTGCTAGGTTTTTGTATTTTACAGAAAAGGTTTCATAGTAACAATCCAGGAAATACCTGTAAAGTGCTTTTTTTTTTTTTGTTGTCAGGCTTAAAGAAAAATTTGGATTTTTTCCCCTTAATTTTATAGTTTTTATTTGAACAGCTGCTTTTGTTAGTCAATTTAGCTCTAATATTCAATTTTTTTTGACAAGGGCAGCAGGGACATTCTGGGAACATCACATTTCCAAATAAAATATGGTTCCTAAATGCTCAGAGAACGTCCTGAATGTTCTGTGAAGGTCCGCCAGGTAACGTCCCCCCACAAATAATTTATGGTTACCTAAATGTTAAAAGAACGTCCTGAATGTTCTGTAAAAGTCCTCCAGGTAACGTCCCCCCCAAATAAAATATGGTTCCCTAAATGTTTAGAGAACGTCCTGAATGTTCTGTGAAGGTTCACCAAATAACATCCCCCAGCCCTTAAAAGAACTCCACATCATGACATACTGGGAACGTTACTAGGCAAAGTCCTTAACACCAGTGGGGACGTTCTGAGAACATTCTGGGTACTTGGGTCTAAAAAAATTGGGTTGTTTTGCCTCTGTGAGTTTACATGATTTTAAAAGAAAAAATCAGTTATTTTTATTATTGGAGTTATATTTTTTTTAGAACAAACATAACAGTTCTGCTCTGCTCTAAGCGTTTGTTAAAACTGTATTTATGTCATTCCCACAGTTGTTTGAGTTCTTTCCAACAGGAGACGTCTCAATCTGACACAGAGACACTGAGGAGCCAGAATAAAGGCCAAACCCTGCGTAGAGAGGCTCTGGGAATGTGGAGTGGAATGTGTGTAAGTGTGTGACTCTGTTTGTGTCAGAGATGCTGTAGAAGGAGAGAGTGCCAGCTGGCCAGTCCAAATACACCCCTACCCTTTTAGAACGAGATGAGGAAGACGGTAGATGCATTTTAGTCGTCTTATTATTATGCCAGGCTGAGAAACTGTTATCAGAGCAGATGAGCCTCCAGGACTTCTCATTGGATCCAAACTCACAGTCATTACTCTCTCCTTTCCTCCTGATACCTTTATATGACACTGAAACATAGACTCCACTCTTCCCACTCCACTCAACCTCCCAGGAACAGCATCCAGACAGTCTCTCTCTGCACAGAACCTGAGGATAGCACTCAAATCTCTCAGGATGATCTGGATACGACTGCACCTCTTCTACATGTGTCATAGTTCTGCTCCCCTCAGACAGAAACAGATGTGTGTGTGCAGTGTTTGGGTCCAGTGTGAGCTCACAAGCATCTGCACTCAGTCAGGAATAGAGATTAGAGAAAGATCACAGATAACACAATAAACGTAGAAGAAAGTCTCAAGGTTTGTGTAAAAACCTACATCTTCGTAATCCAGCTGTAATCCTAAACTGGCCTTCATGTTCCAGATTGCGGATACAAAAAAAAAAAACAGTTAATTTCTGCCAATTTATAACAAAAATTATTTTGGTCTGAAATCTGTTTTTGTTTTTTCTTTTAACTGTTTCTGTGGCAGATTTGAAAGCCATGTGGTTTGCTGGTCCATGTATCTTTTGGTCATTCGTTTTTTGATTTAACATTGAAATCGGAAAATGAAAAAACGGCATCTTTTTCGTTTTTCATTTTTTTTTTTTCAAACAAAACGAAAAACAAGATTTCGGCTTGATTTTTCGTTTTTCGTTCAGGGGTAGAAAATGAATAAACAACTTGAATATTTGATCTCTACATGTGGGCAGGAATGAAACCCCTTTTTCGCTGATTGGTCAACCAAACATATTAAATGGTGCTGTCATCAGTTCTTCCGCAGTTCAGCGCAGCAGAATAATAGTCCTTCGCTGCGATGGATTTAACGCATTTATTGCAACTAACAGTTACATTTAATCTCTTTCTCATCAAACAGCCAGACTAACGAATGGCTTGAGACACAAATCGAGGCAGAGCCTAGACAAGGCTTTCTTCTGTGTGTCCATAAATTCAGCAACTTACGCGTGTTTATCTCAGAAATATTATCATTATACTAGTTTATCTCAGATATAATAATTTACTAAGCACTTGCACTCACAACTACCTAATAGCCAACACCTTTGGCACACTGCCTGTTTTATTATTGCTGACCACCTCTCAAAATCTGTGTGGCAACGCTGCGTGACTCATGGGACAGACAGAGATATAGTGAAGCCTAGACCAGTATCAATTTAAGTCATCATACACAGATGTCATAACTTTTTTTAAGGCAATACTCTGAGATTTGGACAATGGAGGAACTTGAAATAATATGACAGATATGAAAAGAAATGTCATCGTACCGTAGTTAATATCCACAGCACATCTATTATAGTTCTATTATGATTTTTACTCTTACAACATATCATATGCCGTTATCCCACAGAATGTTTCAGTGATTGACTTTAGTGAAATAAGAATTTGACATAGGCTAATGATTTTAAGTTGAACTTGTTTGAGTTATATGAATAAAACCCTGAAATAAAACTTTGTACAATAAACCAGAGATGAAAGGTTTTCATATTTAATGCCATCTACCAATGTCAGAAATTAACTTTCCCATATGGGACAAATGATTTTCAGGGTTTTTTGTTTTTTTGTTTTTTATCTTCATATATAATTTCATAAATATGTATGCTATCTATAATGTTAAATTCTTAAATGTAGTCAAATAAATTAGAATAATATGACACTATAGGCTATCAATTAAATCAACCAACTGCATGATGCTTTCAGATGTAGCTACTTACAGTAAATACATTTACACATTAATTACAACTGTATAATGTAGTGAAAATAATATTTTAAACATTTTTATTCAGAAATATGAAATGACAAAATGAAATGATACTTGGATTATGAAAGTATGCCTAATATCGCCACTAGGTGGCGGTAAGTCATTGTGTTAAGGAAGGAGTCATTTATTCATTTGTTGATTCGTTCAAAACGCTGATTCATTCAGGAATAAAATCAAGTGGCTGTCTATATTAATTGGTTACTGAATCATCGTCTATATTAATGGGTTGTTCAAAGACTGTTATTCATTCAAGAATGAAACAACTCTGTGCACCTACTGCGAGTCAGTCGCTCAACGGTTCTGTGACTTTATTTGCTTTGGAAGTTTAGTTGGCAGAAAAAAAATAACCGTTCTGTATGCCATCAGTTAACCGGCCAATACTTAATATTAATTAAATAATCTCATCGTATTGCCTAAAACAAAAGTTATTACTTCTGCGTATGATGACAAATTGATATTGTCCTGGGCTTCACTGTATCTCTGTGCTGTCCCGTGAGTCGCGCAGCATTGCCACACAGATTTTGATAGGTGTTCACTGGTTAGCAATAATAAAACAGGCAGTGTGCCAAAGGTGTTGGATATTAGGTAGTTGTGATTGCAGGAGCTAAGTAAATTGTTATTTCTCAGATAAACTAGTATAATGATAATAATATTTCTGAGCTATAGACGCGTTTTATGGACACACAGAAGCCTCTAGGCTCTGCCTCGATATGGTAGCATATGTGTCAAGTCATTCGTTAGTCTGGCAGTTTGATGAGAAAGAGATAAAGATTAAGATTAAATGTACATTTAAAAGAGATTATATGTAGTTGCAATCCATCGCAGCGAAAGACTATTATTCTGCTGCGCTGAACTGCGGAAGAACTGATGACGGCACCGTTTAATATTTGGTTGACCAATCAGCGGAAAGGGGTGTTTCATTCCGCTGATCCCACATGTACAGATCAAATATTCAAGTTGTTTATTCATTTTCTACCCCTGAACGAAAAACAAAAAATCAAGCCGAATTCTTGTTTTTGTTTTGTTTGCAAAAATCAAAAACGGAAAAGGTGCCGTTTTTTAATTTCCCGATTTCAATATTAAATCAAAAAACGAATGACCAAAAGATACACGGACCTTTGCTCAGTATTGCAACCTGACATGTCTAGAATGTAAACAAGCTCTTTGCTGTTGCACTGTACACATACTGTAGTGTACACTGAATTCTAAACTGAATTTTGTCCTGTAATGTTTTTTTTATTGGTGTGAATAAATTTATGAATTATATGGGTTCCTTATATAATTTGGTCATTTGATGTCCTTTTTTGGATCGACGCCTAAATGACACAAAAAATGTGATTAATCGCGATTAAAAATTTTAATCTATTGGCAGCCCTAATGTTGTTATATAGGCTATTATGTGTATTTTGTATGTACTGCATGTCAAGTGTTACTCCACCTTCATTTTTAAAAATTCCATGAAATCAGAGTTGAAATTTTACTGCTTTATGCAGTAGAAAGGCATTTTTTAATCAGTGCTACATGAAGAGGAAAAGGGTTTTTCCGTTTTTCAGCTCTATTTTTTAGTGTCCCAACTTATTATGAAAAAATCATGCTGTGTCCCATATTTCGTCTTTCCTTAATTGTCTTTGCTAGCCAGGTGATCATAAAAGCGAGTAGTAGTCATCTTTTAAGCGAGAATAGCCTAAATGTAGACAATTTTGTCATACTATATTTTGGAGAACAAAATTACCATCCAATCATAATTCTTCCTCAGTTAACTAGGTGAGATATTAGAGAGCATGGAGGAGTTCAGACACAAAGATGTCAAAGATGCATGTGTGGTAATTTAATGAGTGGTAATTTATTCTTCAAAAAGAGTTTATCACGTTATTAGGCACAGTAAGTGAAAAAGAAACTCAAAGGGGAATGAATGACACACACCAGAAGTGTTCTCCCAGACAGCGCGTGATCCCGAATTCAGTTCTCTTCTAATAGTGTGCTTCTAATAGTTGTTACTCTCATTGTTTTAAAAAAAAAATACTGATTAGAACACTACAATGTGACATTTCAAGCAGCACAGCTCTTCATCAAAAATGCAAATGCTTCATCAAAAAACACATGACAAAATCACTTGGCAAAAATTTGAATTAAATAAAAAAATCTGTTTGAAAAGACACATTTTTTGTTCTGGTAAGCTTTTTTTGCGGGAGGAACAATGTGCTGACTTTTTTTTGTTTTTTTTTGGATTATTTTATACATTTGTGGTCATGCACCTATATTCCAGATATTGTTGAATGTGCGTTCTTTCTGTTTTTTTAATACTTAATTATTTTTGTACTGTATCCAAATTTCTGTCTAATAAATTGGTTACCAATAACACAGCAAATCTTTATTCACGGCTGTGATGTCACTTAAAGAAAGCCAAATATTTCCCATAAAACATTCCACTGTACCACCTGTGGTACAAATACCATTCAAAAAGAGATCTTGGGAAAGCTAAGGGGTTAAAGCAACAAATTTATTTAAAGCAAAGTTGTGTTATAAAAAAGAGACTTTATTCAAGATGTATTGTGTGAAATGTTTTTACTTCTATTTTTTTTCTTTCTAGTTTTAAGCATAATCTTGAGTATTTTTTTTTACAAACCTGATTCCAAAAAAGTTGGGACACTGTACAAATTGTGAATAAAAAAGGAATGCAACAATTTACAAATCTCATAAACTTATATTTTATTCACAATAGAATATAGATAACATATCAAATGTTGAAAGTGAGACATTTTGAAATATGCCAAATATTGGCTCATTTTGGATTTCATGAGAGCTACACATTCCAAAAAAGTTGGGACAGGTAGCAATAAGAGGCCGGAAAAGTTAAATGTACATATAAGGAACAGCTGGAGGACCAATTTGCAATTTATTAGTTCAATTGGCAACATGATTGGGTATAAAAAGAGCCTCTCAGAGTGGCAGTGTCTCTCAGAAATCAAGATGGGCAGAGGATCACCAATTCCCCCAATGCTGCAGCGAAAAATAGTGAAGCAATGGTATGGGGTTGCATGAGTGCGGCATCTTACACATCTGGAAAGGCACCATCAATGCTGAAAGGTATATCCAAGTTCTAGAACAACATATGCTCCCATCCAGACGTCGTCTCTTTCAGGGAAGACCTTGCATTTTCCAACATGACAATGCCAGACCAATCACAATCAATCAATTACAACATCATGGCTGCATAGAAGAAGGATCCGGGTACTGAAATGGCCAGCCTGCAGTCCAGATCTTTCACCCATAGAAAACATTTGGCGCATCATAAAGAGAAAGATGCGACAAAGAAGACCAAAGACAGTTGAGCATCTAGAAGCCTGTATTAGACAAGAATGGGACAACATTCCTATTCCTAAACTTGAACAACTTGTCTCCTCAGTCCCCAGACGTTTGCAGACTGTTATAAAAAGAAGAGGGGATGCCACACAGTGGTAAACATGGCCTTGTCCCAACTTTTTTGAGATGTGTTGATGCCATGAAATTTAAAATCAACTTATTTTTCCCTTAAAATTATACATTTTCTCAGTTTAAACATTTGATATGTCATCTTTGTTGTATTCTGAATAAAATATTGAAATTTGAAACTTCCACATCATTGCATTCCTTTTTTATTCACAATTTGTACAGTGTCCCAACTTTTTTGGAATCGGGTTTGTAGATTCATGTACAAACAGAAAGCTATTTGCCAATGCGGTAAGAAAAATAAACTTGATTCAATGTATTCTCTAGTCTAGGGTGCCAAAATGGTCAGAAACGGCACTGATTTCACGTGTCTCAGTATCTGAAACAAATACTTAGTACACATTGAATACGTACATATAATTAAATATGCATGACAAGAAAAGTCTTATTGTTCAACATACTTGAGTATCTCCAATTTGCAGGTTGGATCGTTCACTCTAGCCAAGAGAACCTGACCACCTAATTCTCCTGGATGATTGCAGCTGAGGTCCAACTGTCTCAGATATGAGGGGTTTGAAGTCAGAGCTGATGCCAGAACAGAACAGCCTTCCTCTGTGATACAACAGCCAGACAATATACAAAGACAGGCATTCAAAGATGTTTCAGACATAACAACTAACTAACTATATATACAATATATAGTTCAGTCTGAACTAGTTTTTGAGAAGATATTGTACAAAATATGGTCTTCTGATACTTTGTGTTTTCACATTGTGCAGTGTCTGGATTCACTTCCAGAATATCTTTATATAATAGTATGTATAAAATCATATAGTGTAAACTTCCATCTATAGTGAAATGTAAGATAGTGAAACACCTCAGTATCTCCAGTTTACAGTGTGAACTCAGTCCATCTGAGAGCATCTCAACTCCTGAGTGCAAGTCGTTTTTGCTCAGGTTCAGCTCTCTCAAGGGGCAATTTGCTGATTGTACAACTGAGGCCACAGTTGCACAGGACCGACCAAGTGAGATTACAAATTGACATTCTGTTCAAAACAATAAAACAACTGAAAATGCATAGCAGGTAAGCTGACTCATGTATATACCCCAATATTGCAGCAATTATCCAAAACATAATGAAAAATGACATGTGAAGGCCAAATATGGTAACCCATACTCAGAATTTGTCCTCTGCATTTAACCCATTCAAGTTAGTGCACATACATTAGGAGTAGAGAGTAGTGAACACACACACACACACACACACACACTAAACTGTGGACACACACACTCGGAGCAGTGGGCAGCCATTTTTGCTGTGGTGCCCGGGAGCGATTTACTTCGCTCAAGGGCACCCCAGTCATTTAATACTAGTACTGAGAATCAAACCCACAACCTTTGGGTTACCAGTCTGACTCTCTAATCATTAGGCCATCACTTCCCCTAATATAGACAGTTACTCTAACTATTTTGAGAAGAGATGGGTAAATTGTCTATTAATTAAAAGTATGTTTGCTTTGTACTTTCATGCTCAAAATCAGGGATGGGCAACTTTGGTCCTGAAGGGCCACTGTCCTGCAAAGTTTCCCTGCAAACAAGCCTGCACTGGCCCTTTACGGGCCCACACTATTAATCTACAACAATAAATCTAGCAGCACAGGGTGCCAAACATTTACCATTAACGAAAATAACAGTTAATGGGCGTTAAAAAAACAAATGGTCAATGACTGATAGGGGCATCTGCCACTCAAATATTTCCTAATGCACTGTAAAATGTAAATCTCTTCCAATCAGACCACTGCACGATGACTGAATCATCAATAAATAAACAACTTTGTCTAACCAGAATTTTTCTTGCAATTTCTGTTATGACAAATGTGTTCCAGAAACACAGTTATAACAACCAGAGAAACATTAAAGCCATTAAGTCAAGGGTCAAGAGCCCAACTCAAGCGAATACTCACCTCCATAATGGTGACTTCTAAATTTACTATTTTCAATAAAACATCAACATCTAAAAGTTTTGTATGAAAGAAATAGTCAAACTGAATTGTAATAAGTAAAGATGCTGAGATCTAGACAGATCTGTTAGCGTTTAATGTTCTGCTGTTGGACAGTGTTTTCAGCTTATTTAAATAAGGAGATTTTACTTTACTGCCAAGTCATGTGACCGTTTTATCATCCAAATTATTTGTTATTGAATTTATTACTGATCATTTTTGTAATTTTACATACATTTGTATGTCATTTAAGAAAACAGAAAATGCTGTAAAAAAAATACAGCCAAACAAAGCATGGGAAATGAAAGTGGGCTGCTTACACAAAACCTGCATGGGCCCAAAGGTATAAAAGTTTCTCTGGGCCCGAACGGGCTGGCCCACACTGGGCCATCATGGGCTTAATGCGGGCAGTTCATTAGTGTGGGCTGCTCACAGAGAGCCTGCAGTGAGCCCAAAGCTGGGCCTGTTTAGGTTTGGTGTGGACTCGCCCTAGCCCACTGTCCCTGCAAAAAGCCAGAATGGGCCCTGCAGGGGCATGTTTGCAGGATTAGCTCCATCCCTGATAAAATCTCACCTGCCTGTAGCTTTCTAGTAATCCTGAAAACATTGATTGACTTGTTCAGGTGTGTTTGATTAGGGTTGGAGCAAAACTTTGCAGATCAGTGGCTTTCCAGGACCGAAGTTGCCCATCCCTGATTTTGAGCATGAAAGTACATTAAAGTAAAATTCTACTTTCATCCAGACCATCAAAGATGAATAAGACTTTAGACGAATCATATATCTTTGAATCAAACTCAGGAAGTTCTGGGTGGAAGTCAAGCAGAAGTCTGTGAAAACTGTACTGGTCATCTTTAACCAAGTTGAGTTCCCGAAATGGAAGAACAAATAGAAAATCAATATCCTAATTAGCTTTGCCCTCAGACCAATCTAGAATGAACTTTTGCACAGAGACTGTTTTTCCAGTAATGCCTTTGGTAAGAACAGTCTTTACGTTTTCTTTTTCATTTTTTCTCTCATAACTTGGATCAGATATGGGATGGAAAATGTCATTGCAGTTGATTGGAGTACCTTGTAAGCGTTCAGTCCTGGCTATCTCTACTTGTACAACCTTGTGTTCTTCATTCACCCCTTCACTCTCTCCCTCTATTATATAAAGCTGTGTGTAAATTTTGTCCAGGAGGGTTTTGTTCTCCTGTATATTAAATCCTTCAAACAAGCTCTCATACTTGTTCTTCATGCTGGTTTTGTGACTATTTTTGATACGCTGTAGGATGCCATCAACTGGTTGGTGAGAGCATTGAAAGCAGTCAAAATCTCCAGACAGGCACATAGGCTGATCTTGATCCACCTGTTTCTTTTTTTCCACTGCAGAAACAAAGAAAAAAGAGATACAAAAACATTTTTGTAGAAGACTGAACTCAATTAAAACATTAGGACATGATTTCATTTGTAGGACTTCCTATTGAGTAAATAATATAGGCTACATAGAAACAGCTATATCTTCAATACAACTCTCAATTTAGCTATTAAATGTAAAGTGATTATAAACAAAGACTTTAGATATACAGAGATGGTGAACTAATGTTACTTATGAATGGAAGAAACTGCAATGCACAATAGACCTATTTTGTGATGACTTTTTGTGGGCGGAGCCTACCTGGTGGCAGAAAATGACAGCTCTGCAGTAGCAGTCTGTGGAAGCCACGGAATAAAAAAAAAAAAATATATATATATATATATATATATATAATGTCGAGCTTATATCTCACAATTCTGGCTTTTTTCTCACAAATCCAAGTTTATATCTCACAATTCTTAAAAGGAAAAACAGAATTGTGAGATATATTCGTTATTCTGCTTATATCCCGCAATTCTGACTTTTTCCCCCTTGGAATTGTGATATAAACTCACAACTGAGTTATAAAGTCCGAACTGGGAGATAAAAACACGCAAATGCAAGAAAAAGAGTCAGAATTGTGAAATAAAAATGTTATAGGCTATGTTTAAAAGTTATCTATGTAAAATGTTATAGGTTTAAATATTATTTTATGCTGTAACTGCTATGTACTGTATGTAGGTCCCCTATGAACTGCATATGTGAATATTACGTAGACCAGGGCATTTCCTCCGAGGAGGCAAGGGAGGCAGTGCCTCCTTAAAAAAACTGGATGAGAAAATAATCAATATTCCAAAAATAAAACAACACAAAAATTACAGAAATTGACATTAAAAAGTGTAAAAATCACTCAATTTTCAGAAGAAACACTGTCCAACAGCAACACCTGCAGGTGAAGTTACAGTGGGGAGTCCGCTTCTCTCGTGCTTTTATTCAGCTCATAGAGATAAAGCAGAACCCCTAAAGTGTGCAGTGGGTTTAGTTGGGGGTAATTGAGAATGAATGGGGGAAAGTCACGTGAGAGGAGGCAGTTTATTTAAGTTTAAGTTTATATTTAAGTTTACTGCAAAATATGCATATATATTGAAACATTTATATTTATATATTCAAATATTAAAGTATTTTAAGAGTGTAGGGAGACTGACTCGATTACGTCATTTGCAGTGCTTCATGGGAGTGGGCAAAGCTAATGAGATATTAGGCTCATTTGAGATGAGCCTCGCCTTGCCTGAAATTTAGACAAGAGTAGGGGGCTACAGTAAAGGGAAGAAATGAAAAGAGCTATGAGATCAAAGGTGGATATTGCATGATTCACACTCATGCGCTGATCTGGCAACCTTTTTAGGGGGCTGACACTTTAGTGCCCAGAATGAAATAATACTCTTTTGCTTTTCCCCTCACATCTTTGAAACAGACAAATGCAATTATTAAATGCATTGCTAGACATTACTGAAATGATAGCCAGAGTGCTCTGCTTTAACCCCTTAACTGTCACAGTCCCACTGGCCAGACGCTACCCAACCAGCACACCCATGTAGGCCCCACATGGTTTAGCCCAGATTAAACACTACTCAGTGTGAACACTACAGGCTGTTAAATGTAACACTGAAACATGCTGGAGTTAATGAGATAATTAGGTGATAACGAGCAGAATCACCGAAGGACAGAGGAACAAGAACTACGACTTCAGCCACAGCCTTAGATGAAATCAACTGAAGATAAAAGATTTTAAATATCTCAAGATCTGATCAAACAACTTCACAAACAGCATTACCAGCTTCACTTATTACTAACCAGATTGACTTTATTTCTGACATACATCTACAAAAGTTGTTATTGAGAATTACCAGAGGTTTAGATGTTGATGGTTTGTTGAAAATAATAGTTTTGTTTGATGTCACCATCATCGACGTCAGTGTTTGCTTTAGTTAGGCAGTTTTACTTTTGACTTACTTAGTGTAAATTTTTCTCTGGTTGTTGGTTATGGCAAGAAAGAGAAGAGAAAATGTGTTCAGCTACTATCAGCTCTAAAAGTATAATTGTCATGTAGTGGCTTAATTCACTATTCTCAGGATCAAGCTTTATGTTAACAAAGGGTTGTTAAGTTCGTGTTGGATATCTTCTAGAAATACAATGATAAAACCGTTTTGCCATATCAGAAAAACTGAAAGAGTTTTAAAACACATTAGACACTAAACACTTTAAACCACGGTAAGAGTTTCTTACACACACACATCTACAATCTGCATATGGATCTCAACAATGGTGACATGCTTCATGCCACAATGCATTCTGGGTGCATCATGCAAAACTCATCCATGGCTCCCAGAATGCATTGCGGCATTAAGCATGCCACCATTGTTGAGATTCATAGGCTGATTCTAGATGTATGTGTGTGAGTGAATCTCACCGTAATTTAAAGTGTTTAGTGTACACGGTTTTAAAACTCTTTTAGATTTTCTGACTACAACTGCATTGGATCTTTACTAGAATCACTATAAGACAAAGTTAGTAAGACATCACTCATATTAAACTCAGTCATAAGATCAGTGAATTAAGCCACTACACAATAATTAAGTTATTATGAAGCTGCCACAGCATCAGATTGTTTTTTTCTTGCTTTTCTTGTTACAACAAGCTCAGTTACAGCAGCCAGAGAAACTCTAACATTACAAAGACAAGTCAAACTACCCAACTAAAGTAAACACTGATCACCATGATGGTAACATAAAAAACAAACAAATTTCAATAAACAATCAACAACAACAAAAAAACTCTCTCTCTCTTAATTCTCAATAAGAGCTTCTGTATATGGAGTTGTTTAATCCTCCTCTGCTGATATCTTGAGACATTTAATGTTTTCTTTTATCTAAGGCTGTGGCTAAAGTCAGTTGTAGTTGTGTTTCTCTTTCTTTCATTGATTCTGCTTGTTAATAGCAGCTATCTTCAATAATGCTCAATCATCACTTAATTAATTGCTTAATTATCTCATTAACTCCAACACTGATTCAATGTTACATTTAACAGCCTGTAGTGTGCACACTGAACAATGTTCATTTCATCTGGGCTAAACCATGCGGTGCATGGGTGTGCTGGCTAGAAGGCGTTCCGCCAGCGGGATCGTGACAGTTAAGGGGTTAAGGGTTGGAGGACGTTATTTGGTGGACCTTCACAGAACATTCAGGACCTTCTCTGAACATTTAGGGAACCATATTTTATTTGGAAATGTTCTCTGAACGTCCCTGCTAAATTGACTAACAAAAAAGGCTGTTCCAACAAAAACAAATTTTTCTTAAAAGTCTTACCAAAAAAAAAAAAAATAATCTTTACAGGTATTTCCTGGATTGTTATTATGAAACCTTTTCTTTAAAATGCAAATCTCTTGCAGAAAATCATGAACAGACAACAGCACATGCATGAGCTAATGTAACTGCTGCATCATTGCATCAGCAACTACACAGTTACTGCAGCCTTTAAACAAAGCAACATGCAGCAAAACATCAGCATTTCTGGCTCATCACTGACTGAAGCACAGACTCTATTCTTCAGCACAATGGTAACCTCACAAAACTCAGATAACAGAAACAGAACATTAAACACTAACAGATCTCTCTAGATCTCAGCATCTTCACTTATTACAAACCACTCTGACTTTATTTCTTTCAGTCAAAACTTCTTAATTAGGTGTTGATGTTTTATTAAAATTTGTAAATGTCACCGTTATGGAGGTAAGCGCTTGTTTTAGTTGGGCTCCTAACCCTTGATGTTTTATCTTTGAATTTTTCTCCAATTTTTGTAATTGCGTTTTTTGTGTTAATTGTGCACATTTGTTACAAGAAAAAAAAATTGATCAAACGGATTTGGTTGTTCATTGTTGGTGATTTCATCCTCATACAGTGGCCTTGTTCACGGAATACGGTGTTCTTTTCATGTTGTTTTAGTCCTATGATAAAGCATAAAGTTCCTGTAATGCTTTGATATTTTGAGCTTTTTTTTAATCATTGTGCAGAAATTACTCAGCCAGGGTCACGTAGACTCACACAGACTTAAAGATTCTGCGTATGAACCTCAACAATGGTGACAAAATTTTCAGATAAACAGACAAGCTACTAAAGTCACAAAAAAAGATTTTTGTTTATTTTCACCATTGTTGAGGTTCATACATTGATTCAAGATGTCTGTGAGAGTCTAAAAGACACTGCTCAAAACTCTGTCTGTATAACGAATTTAAAAAAAAAAAAAAAAACTGACAGTAAACACACAGAGAAAATCTAACGTTAAAATGTCAAGAATCAAGAGCCTATCTAAAGCTAACGCTCACCTCCATAACGGTGACTTCAAACTTTATTATTTTCTAGCCTACATATTGCTATGTTTAGGCTACTGGAAACTTTGGAACAGTCACGACATTAAAAATGAATATTATAGGCTACTACATAGGCCTGTGTGCATTAGACGGTCTAAATCAGCCTTCAGAAAATCTCGAATGAATTTTGAATGGTTTTGTTTTGGTTCAAAGTCCTCTCACCTTAAAATGATAAAGAATTAACAGCTAAGCTTTGTTAATAACTACTTGTAACCTTTCGACTATAGCCCATTATTTCGAGCTCGTTTTGTAAAGTGTCGGATTACAACCAGATTAACAAGTATCGTAAGCACAAATGTTATAGAAGGAGAGCCAAACGTTTTCTTCTTTTTCTTCTTCTTCTTTTGTGAAGACATTTTGTAGATATCGTATGTTTTAATCTACTTACCGCTAACTTGAAACTTTCGGTTTGACAGTCTTTAAATTTACATTATGGAGCCCTCTAAAGGCTACAACATGTCATGACATTTAACATTGCAAACTCCAAAACACCAATTTCAACTAACAATAGAAAAGAAAAAGATGAAGAAGAGGGCAATAGAGGAGAGACAGACATAAGATGGAGAAGATGAGGCAGATACAGCAGAGAGGATGAAGATGGAGAGGAACCTCGTGAAGATCAGTCTGAGCTTCAGAGAAACATTCTAATTTCAAAGTTAAAGATATAGGTTACAGGAAAAGTTTATCAGATAGATGGAGGAGATGAACAAAGAGCTGGAGAGACTGACAAAGAAAGTGAAGAATCTCAAAAGCAATTGGAAAAGGTTTGTGTGTGGGTCCTGGTATAGCAGGAGTCAACAATTTTATTCCAACACAATACAGTTTGATATGTAATGAAAATTACTTTGTGGTGGGAAATGTTAATGCTTTCAGAAACTGACAAAATAACTCCTGTGTATATCCATTGTTGGACATATATAGAGAAATTAGGCAAACTAACAGTGGTAAGTGTTTTAAGAAGTGAAATCAAAAACTTTATAGCACGTTATAAAAAAAGAAAAAAAAATACTGATACAATAAAAAGAGAGACAGAAACACTTCTTTTACTGTTCAGTGAAACAAGAAATCTAGCGTGGGCAGTGTGGAAAAATTGGGGAATATTACATATACCTGGTTCAAAGACCATTGCCCCTTCCTCCAGGAATGTGATGAGGATTCTTGAGCTGCATCAGTTGGGTCATTTTATATACAGTAACCAGCATCACACAAACAGCCAAAAAAAAGTTATAAAACTTGATTATATTGATTATAAAACCATCAATTGGTTTTTCTTTGCTATTGCAAATGTGTTTGACAAATACAGTGGCACAGAAGCCAGAGAAGACAAACTATAACAAGTGTTAAGATTATGGAAAAAAAAGAACATTACATTTAAACCACACTCAATGAGAACTTCTGTAGATGTCTAACAGAAATAAAGTCAGTGGTTAGTAATAAGTTAAGCTCGTAATGCTGTTTGTGGAGTTGTTTAATCATATCTGGAGAGATTTAATGTATTCTTTTATCTTCAGTTGATGTCATCTAAGGTTGATGTTTTCTTCTTTCCTTCACTGATTCTGCTTGTTAACAGGCTTGTTAATGCTGAGATGATTCTATAAATAATATTTATAAAATTTTGTGGCTCAGATAAGGTCCAGTTCTGGTTTATTTCTTTGCCCTTGGCTGACATGTGGCATTGCTATGGCCTGCTTGTGGCCCAGATCTGGCAAACAGGAGTGGTCCGCCCAAGTGCCATCATTTGACGCCGCATGGGCCAGTACAAAGTTGCTATTTGGGGATACACTAACAAATACTGCAGCTG
This sequence comes from Ctenopharyngodon idella, assembly GCF_019924925.1. Lineage (NCBI taxonomy): Eukaryota > Metazoa > Chordata > Actinopteri > Cypriniformes > Xenocyprididae > Ctenopharyngodon > Ctenopharyngodon idella. The sequence goes on along the minus strand of NC_067224.1, from coordinate 24,581,667 downwards.
CTCAAACACTATTACACACACTCAACAACAGACACTCATACAAATATAAAGAGATTCATATGCTGAGTTCTGGTGTCTGAGTGAGTCTAACAGGTGTTGCAGTTCGAAAATACTTAGTGTACAATATAGAATTAGAGTCTTGCTATAATTAATGAAAAATTATATCATTAGAATGAATCCTCGATGACACCTGCTTGTAGTGATGGTGAAATGAGGCTTTCCCCCCAACTGTATTGTAAAAAGGTTCATTACTCGAAGCTGTGAACACTAACGACATCTTGTGGTCAAAAGGTGGAAAAAGCTGCCTTTGCATCCCAGATGACCCAACCATTTTTGGACTGCTTGAATAAATCCGTTTGTGCTATGAAAAGCATATAAAACAAAGACACTGAAAACTACATAAAACAAAACTGCATAAAACTACACATGTGAAAAAAACAAATGACACTTGACACCTGCACAAAGGTTTGCATTATTTGAATTGGAATAAAAAGCAATCACATGGTTGTGTGCAAAAACGAAGCTTCAGACATCATACATCACGTGCTTATAACGAAACAAATCAAGCTCTGTTATAGTGCTTCACTGTGAGATGTTTTTTTTTTTTTTTTAAATACAAGCTTCAAAGCTATACAATGATTGTATATTTATCAAACCAAAAAACATCAGCTTTTTTCCACAACAAAACGAGTCACAACAGCCAAAGCACAACTAACTCTAAAAAATCAAGAGTCAAACTGCACAACTAAAGCAAATACTGACCACCATAATGGTGACTGAAATGAAGTCAATCTGTTTAGTCAAAAGTGAAGCTGGTAATGCTGTTTGTGAAGTTGTCTAATCCTCTTCTGTTAAGATCTTGAGAGATTTAATTCATGTGATAAATTTTTGGCATATTTCTAAATTTATTAAACATATTAAGCAGTACATACACACATGGCAATGTATAAGGCACTATACCTTTTATACACACACTGCAATATATAAGGCACTATCCCCTGGTTTCACAGACCAGGCTTAAACCTAGTCCCAGACTAAAATGCATGTTTGAGCTGTTTTAACGGAAAGCAACTTGCACTGACATATCTTAAAATGTCACTGACATTGTTTTGTCTTAAGATGCACCCCAGTAATGTTTTTTCTAGGGCATGTTTATAAAAACTACATAAATGTCTTAATCAAACTAAGGTCTAATCCTGGCTTAACCTAAACCCTGTCTGTGAAACCAGGTTTACCTTTTATGTTTTATGTGAATTTTAACAAAATATATGTTGATGCACTTAGTTAAACAGCACTAACTGTGCCTTAAACATTTTTAGTTATTGGTTTAAAGAGTAGTATTTATATCATTGTAGTATTGGAGTGACCACCAGTCTCTCAGTCTCAGTTACACACACACAATCCATCCCTTTAGGCTACCTAAAATGGTACCTTTGGAGGGCATTGAAGTGTTTAATCATTATCAACATATATTTTTAATAAAAATAGCTTATAAAAAAAAAAAGACACTTCCCAGATAGCAACTCTGGGCTGGCCCAAATCTGCCATGCATGGTATGACAATTATACAACATTTTGCCATTAACACATTTAAACATCACATTACATCACATTGTATTGCAGAAACCAGAAGTTTGAAGAGAAAATCCATGAAAATGTATGAGCAATCAGCCTATGAATCTCAACAATGGTGACAACAAAATATTCAGAAAATCAGATCAACTCTGGACATCACAAAAGCTACTAAAAGACAGAACAAAAACCACAGCAAAACAAAAGCAAATAGTTAGAATTAAAGAAAATAATAGGACAATTCAGCTGCATAATTTGTTCATGCTGTGATGCATGCTGGGAGTTTTGTACTATTGTTCCCAGCATGCATTGCTGCATGACACTTTTGATTGTCACCATTGTTGAGATTCATGTGCTTTGTGTGTCATGACACCATAGTTCTTTTTTTTTTTTCTTTTAAAAAGATATATTTATGAATTGTTTAGCTGATTTTTTCAGTGTGTTATGATCTCATGTTGTAGTAATAGGGTTTGTAATATAAATGTATTATACTGTAAAAAATGTTTTATTTGTTTATCTTTAATCCAGATGCTTTTTTTTTTTTTGATAAAATGAAGTGAGTTTTTGCTTAAAACAAACAAAATTATTTATCTGCCAATGGGGTAAGAACAATAATCTTGTTTATGTCCCAAACATAGGCATGCACGAGGCGAGTGCTCTGCAAAAGAATGCGTATATGTGCAGGCGCGTAGTCTTTCTTTACTGGCATGCGTAATGCAGCGTTTTTAGTTGTTTGCGCAGATGTGAATGAAGATTTTTGATAACGTTGTCATCTGTACAATGAAAAAACTTTTACCATTTTTCGTACATCCTTGTCATGTAAACATACCTTTAGTGTTAGTTTTTCTCTTGCTGCTGAAATTGTGTTAGCTGTAGCAAAAATAGCAAGGGAAAATGTGATCAGGTGATGTTGACAACTTGATGATGAAAAGGTTGTCAACATCTAGTGGTCTAATCTTATACAGAGTGTTTTTTGATCATGTAGATGTAATGCAGTTAATTTTTTTCACTTAATAATAGTCTGTTATAGAATGCATTGTGGCATGAAGCCTGTCACCATTGTTGAGATTTATATTTCGTAAGAGGGTCTATGGTTGGAAAGATATTTAAGAAACTCTGCAGTGGTCAACTTGAAGCTTTCATCTGCATCCCTACTGAAGATAGATAGGGTTTAGCTTGGTCTATATCTGGATGGGAAACCTCTTGGGAGACTGGGTAGCTGTGGGAAGAGGTGTTGGATAGGCCAGCAGGTCTGATCTTCCTGTGGTCTGAGTGGGTCCCAATGCCCCTGTACAGTCGCAATAAGCTGTAGTGTATAAAGGGTGTAAAATAGTCCATACATCACATACCACCCAACGCCTTAGTACAGTCACCATAAACTGAAACTGAAAGGGTTAAAATAAACCCCAGATAATAAGGGGTATAACCCTGGGGCAAAAATAATCCCTACATTACATCACATATCATGCAGGTTAGTTTCATATCACAAATTATATAGTACTTTAATTAGTTCTTACAACTTACATGGAAGCACTCTATTTTTTTATTACTATTTTTAATGTTTTTGAAAAAAAGTCTCATATGCTTATCAAGCCTGAATTTGTTTGATTAATAAAACAGAAAAACAGTAATATAGTGAAATATTATTACGATTTAAAATAATAGTTTTCTATTTTAATATACTTTAAAATATTATTTATTTCTGTGATGCAAAGTTGAATTTTAATCAGCCATTACTCCAGACTTCGGTGTCAGATTATCCTTCAGAAATTATACTAATATGCTGATTTATTATCAGTGTTGGAAACTTGTTGTTGTGTTGCTTAATCTTTTTTGGAACCTGTGATACTTTTTTCAGGATTCATTGATGAATAAAAGGTTAAAAGGAATAGAATTTATTCTAAATAAAAATATTTTCTAACAATATAAGCCTTTATTATCACTTGTAATGATAGTACTATCATTCCGTTATGAGATTTCAATGACAGTCGAGTTCGAAACTATTTAAACTGTTGGTTTTGTTTTGTGACAAGATTTTAGTGACAGTCAGTTTTCAGTTACGAGATTTCAAAGATGGTCAGTTTTGTTCCATTACTAGATTTCAATGACGGTCATTTTTTTTTCCTTTACGAGATTTCAGTGATGGTTGGTTTTGTTCGGTTACGAGATTTTAAAGACAGTTTTTTAAATGTATTTATTTAGATTATGAGATTTCAAGGTCACTCGGTTTTGTTCCTTAACGAGGTTTTAATGACAGTCAACTTTGTTCCTTAACAAGATTTTAATGACAGTTGTTTTTTTTTAGTTATGAGATCTCAGTGATGGTGGGTTTTCAGTGTCAGTTTTGTTCCATTACGAGATTTCAGTGACAGTCTGTTTTGTTCAGTTGCGAGATTTCAAAGACAGTCAGTTTTGTTTCTTTATGAGATTTCAATGACAGTCATTTTTTTTCCTTTACGAGATTTCAGTGATGGTTGGTTTTGTTCGGTTATGAGATTTTAAAGACAGTTTTGTTTTGTTATGAGTTTTATTCCATTATGAGGTTTCAGAATGTTGGTTTTCAAACTTGGTTTTGTTCTGTTATGAGATTTCTATGAAGGCCAGTTTTGTTCAGTTACCAGATCACAATAATGGTCAGTTTTGCTCAATTGTGACATCTCACTGATGGTCTGTTTTGTTCAGTTGTGAGATCTCAATGACGGTTGTTTTTTTCCATTACGAGATTTCAAAGACACTCGGTTTTGTTCCCTGACGAGGTTTTAATGACGGTCGGCTTTGTTCCTTACCAAGATTTTAATGACAGTTGGTTTTGTTCTGTTACGAGGTTTCTATGATGGTCGGTCTTGTTTAATTGCGAGATCTCAATGACGGTCGGTTTTGTTTGTTCTTTTACGAGATCTCAATGACTGTTAGTTTTGTTTCATTGCGAGATCTCATTGATAGTGGATTTTGATTCTTCACAAGATTTCAATGAAGGTCAGTTTTTTTCTGTTACGAAATTTTAAAAACAGTTAGTTTTGTTCCTTTGCAAGATTTCAAAGATGGTCGGTTTTGTTTCATTATGAGAGTTTAATGATGGTCAGTTTTGTTTCATTGCGAAACTTCAATGATAGTTGGTTTTGTTCCTTTACTAGATTTCAAAGACAGTCGGTTTTGTTCCTTTACAAGATTTCAATGAGGTTGAGTTTTGTTCTGTTATGAGATTTCAGTGAAGTCGGGTTTTGTTCGATTACGAGATCTCAGTGACGGTCAGTTTTGTTCCTTTACAAGATTTCAATGATAGTCGGTTTTCATTGTCAGTCAATTTTGTTCAGTCATGAGATCACAATACAGTATGTTTTGTTCTTTTACGAGATTTTAATGACAGTTGGTTTTATTCAATTATGAGATTTCAATGACGGCTCAATTGTGAGATCTCAATGAAGGTCACTCGGTTTTGTTCCCTAACGAGGTTTTAATGACGGTTGGCTTTGTTCTGTTAAGAGATTTCTATGAAGGCCAGTTTTGTTCAGTTATGAGATCACAATGATGGTTGGTTTTGCTTAATTGTGAGATCTCAATGACGGTCAGTTTTGTTCCATTAAGAGATCTCAGTGATGGTCAGTTTTATTCCGTTTTCAGATTTCAGATTTCAATGACAATTGAGTTAGAAATTATTCAAACTGTTGCTTTTGTTTTGTGACGAGATTTCAGTGACAGTTGGTTTTCTGTGTCAGTTTTGTTGTGTTACGAGATTTCAATGACAGTCTGTTTTGTTAGGTTATGAGATTTCAGTGATGGTCAGTTTTATTCAGTTACAAGATTTCAATGACGGACAGTTTTATTCGTTTATGAGATTTCAGTGACGGCTGGTTTTGTTCAGTTACGAGATCTCAGTGATGGTCAGTTTTGTTCCTTTATGAGATTTCAGTGACGGCCAGTTTTGTTCAGTTATGAGATCTCGATGACGGTCAGTTTTGTTCCTTTATGAGATTTCAGTGACGGCCAGTTTTGTTCAGTTATGAGATCTCGATGACGATCAGTTTTGTTCCTTTATGAGATTTCAATGACAGTTGGTTTTCATTGTCAGTCAGATTTGTTCAGTTATGAGATCTTTGTTCAGTTACGAGATCTCTGATCAAAACTTCGTTCTTTTACAAGATTTTAATGACAACTGGTTTTATTCCATTACAAGATTTCAATGAGGGTCGGTTTTATTCGGTTATGAGATTTCAATGACGGTCAGTTTTGCTGGGCTATGAGTTTTAAATAACAGTTATTTTTTTCCATTACGAGATTTCAATGACAGTCAGTTTTGTTCCCTAATGAGATTTTAATGAAAGTCGGCTTAAAATTCCTTAAAATTTTGATGACAGTTGGTTTTATTCAGTTACGAGGTTTCTATGATGGTCAGTCTTGTTTAATTGCAAAATCTCAATGACGGTCGGTTCTGTTCCTTAACAAGGTCTCATTGATAATGGATTTTGATTCTTCACAAGATTTCAATGAAGGTCGTTTTTTTTTTCTGTTACAAAATTTTAAAAACAGTTAGTTTTGTTTTATTATGAGATCTCAATGGCAGTCAGTTTTGTTCCTTTATGAGATTTCAATGTCAGAGGGTTATGTTAGTTTATGAGATTTCAATGACGTATGTTTTGTTCCATTACGTCATCTCAATGATGGTTGGTTTTCAGTGTCCGTTTTATTTGGTTACACGATTTCAATGAAAGTTAATTTTTTTCCGTTATGAGATTTCAGTGATGATCAGCTTTGCTCCATTATGAGATTTCAATGAAGGTCGGTTTCATTTTGTTACAAGATTTCAGTGACGGTTGGTTTTGGTCTTTTGCGAGATTTCAATGACGGTCGGTTTTGTTTTGTTATAAGAGTTTGATGATGGTCGGTTTTGTTTCATTGCGAAATTTCAATGATGGTTGGTTTTGTTCCTTTACTAGATTTCAAAGACAGTCAGTTTTGTTCTGTTACGAGATTTCAATGACGTCTGTTTTATTCAGTTATGAGATTTCAGTGAAGTTCTGTATTTTTCAGGTTATGAGATCTCAGTGACGGTCAGTTTTGTTCCTTAACGAGATTTCGGTTTTCATTGTCAGTCAGTTTTGTTCAATTACGAGATCTCAATACAGTATTTGTTCTTTAATGAGATTTTAATGACAGTTGGTTTTGTTCCATTACAAGATTTCAGTGATGGTCGGTTTTATTTGATTATGAGATTTCAATGACGGCTGGATTTGTTCCTTTACAAGATTTCAATAATGGCTGTTTTTTTTTTTCATTACAAGATTTCAAGGTCACTTGGTTTTGTTCCCTAACAAGGTTTAATGACGGTGAGCTTTGTTTCTTAACAAGATTTTAATGACATTAGGTTTTGTTCTGTTAAGAGATTGCTACAATGGCCAGTTTTGTTCAGTTATGAGATCTCAATGATGGTTGGTTTTGCTCAATTGTGACATCTCACTGATGGTCTGTTTTGTTCAGTTGTGAGATCTCAATGGTTGATTTTGTTCCTTTACAAGATTTCAATAATGGCTGTTTTTTTCCATTATGAGATTTCAAGGTCACTCAGTTTTGTTCCCTAACGAGGTTTTAATGACGGTCGGCTTTGTTCCTTAACAAGATTATAATGACAGTTGGCTTTGCTCTGTTGCGAGATTTCGATGAATTCCAGTTTTGTTCAGTTACGAGATCTCAATGATGGTCTGTTTTGTTCAGTTCTGTTCCTTCACAAGATATCATGATAGTGGATTTTGATTCTTTACAAGGTTTTAACGAAGGACGTTTTTTTTCTGTTATGAAATTTTAAAAACAGTTAGTTGTGTTTCATTACGTGATCTCAATGGCAGTCAGTTTTGTTCCTTTATGAGATTTTAATGTCAAAGGGTTATGTTAGTTTACAAGATTTCAATGACGTATGTTTTGTTCCCTTACGTCATCTCAATGATGGTTGGTTTTCAGTGTCTGTTTTATTTGGTTACAAGATTTCAATGAAGATCAGCTTTGCTCCATTATGAGATTTCAACTTTGGTCAGTTTCGCTTCAAGATTTCAGTGACGTTCAGTTTTGTTCCTTTGCGAGATTTCAAAGATGGTCAGTTTTGTTCCTTTATGAGATTTCAATGATGTTTGGTTTTGTTCGATTGTGAGCTATCAATGACGGTTGGTTTTTTGTTTCTCTATGAGATTTCAATAATAGCTGTTTCCCAGGGAACCATGGTAACATACGTAACCTGAGATGTTTTTTTCCATTATGAGATTTCAAGGTCATTAGGATTTGTCCCCTAACAAGGTTTTAATGACTTTTTTTTTTTTGTTACAAGATTTCTATGATGGTAAGTTTTGTTCAGTTACGAGATCTCAATGATGGTCGGTTTTGTTCAATTGCGAGATCTCAATGATGGTCGTTTTTGATACTGTTGCATCTTCAACAACTCACTTTGTTCTATAAGCCAACTGGAGAGAGTCTAAAATGTATGACTCAGGATGTAGGAGTATTGTAAGCTTAGATGCCTCTGGCAGTTCAAACAAATAGGGCTGTGCAACAAACTCAAGCTCCTCTTCTCTTAAATCGAAATCCTCTGACACTTATCTTTAAAATTTCTCAGTTTAGACTTCTAATTCGTGAACGGTGTTTTGTTTTGCTCTCTCCTCTGCGCCTCCGGCGTTCGTCGTTGCGTCATTGCGTCGGGTCAAATGTTGCTCTTCTGCCCAAATTAACGGTCATACGGTCATCCACCAGAAGCTAATTATTTGTATTTATAAAGTTTTATCTTTATATCTGTTCAGCCTTTCATGCAGCCTCGGACTCCTGGACAGTTCCTCGACTGCGCTGGCATATCAGTTGCCTAGAGCTGCTGACAGTGTTTTTGGCCCTGTGGAGGTTTCAGTCGTTGATCCAAGGCAAGCATGTGTTGGTCTGGACAGACAACATTATGATGATTGGACCTGCACAGGCACAGGTGGACCTGTTCACTTCCCAAGAATCCACACTCTGCCTACTGTGGTATTCTCTGACCGGGGCCCCCCCTTGGCATAGACGCACAGGCATAGTTGGCCTCGAGGCCTGTGCAAATATGCACTGGAGTCAGTCAAAGGGCCCTGTCATTGAAGATGGTGCACCTGACCATGCCTTCTTCCATCAGGAGGGTTGGGGACCTGCAGGTGTTCTATGTCAGTGAAACGTGCCTTGAGTTCAGTCCGGCATACTCTCACGTAATCCTGAGACCCCGGCCAGGGCTACGTGCCCAAACTTACCACTACCCTGTTTAGGGCCTAAGTGATGAACTTGCAAGCGCTGCCTCAAGATGAGGCAGATCCAGCCTTATCACTGCTGTGTCCAGTATGTGTTCTGCGTATTTACTTGGACCGCACACAGAGCTTCAGAAGCTCTGAGCAGCTCTTTGCCTGTTTTGGGGGACAGTAGAAGGGGAAGGCTGTCTTCAAACAGAGGTTGCCACACTGGATCATGAATGCTATTGCTTTAGCATTTCAGGCACAGGGGAGCCTGGCGTGCCCCTTGGGAGATTCAGCACACTCCACAAACCTCATGGAACAAAAATATATGGGAATATACTGCAAAATATAATGTGATGTATTACATAATGCATAATACATTACCATATATGGGAAACTAGTGCTTATATTTTTCAATATACTGCAATATATGCATGTATGGCTATATATTGATGCATATAAAATATTTATAAATGAAGACAAAAATAGCATTACATTCATAAAGTTTTATCCCTTATTGTGTACATATATTGCACATAAATGTTCCCATATAAATGTGAATGTATTGTACACACATATATACACACATTCATGGAATGAGTTAGGATCAGTGGTTACGACAGACTTCTAGTTCCCAGCATGCTTTGCTTCTGACTGTTAAAGGGGAGTAAATGTTAAAATTAAGTGCTATTTCATGTGTTTTGCTCAATATTGATATAGGGGGAGATGTTTTAGTGTTTAAAGTTGTATTATTTTGGAATTTAAAAGGTTTTCTGGTATGTGTGAGTTTTTGGGGTTACCACTGTGCTGAAGAGTAGAGCCTGTGGTTAGGTTTATGATTGGCTGAACACCATTGAGACTATAGTAACTTTATTTAAAAAGTAATGGCTGTGTGTGCTATAGCGCAGTGATACTTTCTTTGGTAAAAACTTTAGTACATGCAGGTGTGCTTTTGTTAACTAACTTGACAATATGAAACATTTAAAATGTAAATAATCATAAAATATAAGAAATGTGTTACATAATATTTTTGACCATATATGTTTATACTGCATGAGTAAATATATCTGCAATATATTATGCATGCAGTACCATATCTGATCACATATAAATCTATATATGAAGTATATTACCGAATATAAAATTACATACATTATGATATATTAGTAAATATATTATCACATACTTTTCAATATATGAAAAACGGCAATTCCTTATGTATTATTCAATATATTATAATATATTTACGCAATATATATATTTTTTTATATTTTCAAATATGCTGTTAAATCATGTAATATATTGATCATTCATATATAGAGAAATATATTTTCTTTCCATAAGGGAAGGAGTGTTGCATCCTTCTGGGCTTTAGCCAATGGCACCTCTTTAACAGATATCTACAGAGCAGCAGGCTGGGCGATGGTAATCCTATATGATGTATTGAGGTAGGTTACGATGTTGCGAGTACGCTTATTACCAGGCATGCAGTGGCTTGCTGACATTTACATGGCCAGAACCTCGTAACTCAGTTCAGTGGTGTGTGGTACTTTCCATAGGGACTCCTAGTGTCAGTTCTCGACACCACGTCAATAGATAGGGAATGTCTTGCGGTTACTGTTGCAACCTCCATTCCCTGATGCAGGGAACAAGACATGGTGTCTCTTTTGCCACAACACTGCACTACTTGCTGGATGGCTGGGTTAAACAGCATAAACCTGAATGAGTGAACACGTGCCATCTCCTTTTATACCTGTATGTCCGGGGGAGTGGCGCATGCGACTTCCACTCACCAATTCTCATTGGTGCGACCTCTAGTGTAAGTCCTCGACACCACGTCTCGTGCCCTCCAGCAGGGAATGAAGGTTCCAACAGTAATCGAGATGTTGGAAATTCTTTAATCAAAAATGAAAAATCGAGTATTCAAAAATAAAAATTCTGTCATCATTTACTCACCCTCATGTCATTCTAAAACTGCAGGACTTTCTATTGTCTGTTGAAAATTAAAGAAGATATTTTGAGGAATGTTAGAGATGTGTTTTTTGTCCATACAATGGAAGTCAATGATAGCCAAATTTGTTTGGTAACCATCCATCAAACCTCATCCATTAAAACCTATTATCCTCTGTAGGGGACATGGGGTTTGTTTACCAGTGTTCTTCAAAATAATTTATTTTGTGTTCCACAGTCATGCAGATTTGGAAAGACATAAGGGTGAGTAAATTATGACAGAATTTTATTTTTTGGGTGTACTATACCTTTAAATGAAGGCTGTAGTAAAATGTACATGCATCATCACATATGATGATTTTATTATTGTTCTTATTAAATGATAAATATTTGCAAATGTTTTTTTAAATATCAAAGAGCTGTGATTATATTTTGATACTTGTAAAAATGTTTTGGCAATAATTAGCAATCAATAATTAGCAATCAAAATTAAATCACTGCTTTTGATGCAACCAATCAGCTGTGAATAGATCAAGAACATAGCTAGTAATCTTATAGCTAGTACTCTCTTTGATCACCCTTCTACACCTGAATCTGTGTTTTTATGCCATCTTTATATGGTTTTATACATTTTATCTATCAGAATTCTGACATCACTTAACACATGAAACAATAAAATTCATGAAAAGATTTTCATATCCTTAGAATGAAAATGTCTTTTTTTTTTTTTTTTTTAACATTAGCATGTCTGTTATCATAAGCACATGCTAATAACTTCCTCTGTCAACACAACAAATGAATACCCGGAATTAGATGACAATATCCAGACACAAATGCTTCAGTAATTTGTAAATAGCTCATTAATGGGATAGAGCTCAAAGGCTTGTGTGTAATTGGTCAGGAGGTCCTGAACTGTCATCATTCAAACTCAATAAACACACTGGAGGGTCTATGTTGTTTTCCATCCTGGTTTAACTTTTCTGTCTTTTGTGGCAAGATAAATAAGAGACAGTGACCATCAAGTTGGAGATTAACAGCTTGATGAGCATCAAAGATCAAGGATTTCATTAAGTTTGGTCAAAATTAAATTTGTTAATGAATACTCTTTTACCATTTACCACAAATTTGAGTTAAAAAACACTTTTTTGTTTACATTTTAAATGTTAACATATTAAATATGTGGGTTTATAAGGTAAGTCACAGGCAGTTTCTTCAAAATATCATTTTATTTACACATTCTGTGCGTTTGTACATGGCAAAATACATTGTTTTACAAAGGCAACTGGCAATTACCAATTTTACATCTTAAAGACTTCATAAGCCCCCTACCCCTAACCACCCAAAAAAGAAACAAACATATCTGCACAGTCTCAAGCCGCAGAGCAGATGAGCCTGTGTGGTCATTGGTTTCCAGTCAGCTTCCCATGGATGTGCATTTGTTTGACACATGTAAACTATGGGCCTTTGAGCTGCTGGTCTTCAATGGGAAGTTAAATTTATGAATCGCTCCCACACCCAATGTCTAAACAGCGAGCTCTGGACTGATTGTGGCTAAATATATCTTGTTAAGAAGTTATGGAGTGTCTGGGTGCAAGGGACAAGAGGATCAACAAACTATTTAAAGATATATACAAATCCTAACAAGACGTCAGTGCTTGAAAAGTGATTGATTAAAGCATGTACAACATCGTTGAGTATTTTAACACATACTAGAGGAGAAAAGGATAAATTATTGCAATTAATAATTTGATTTTAAATTAATTTATATGCTTGACCCATATTCTTTGCACAACATCATATCATGTACTCTGTATAGTGTATGCAGTCATGTACAGTATTGCTATACAAAGTCACCAAAATAATAATAAAACAAATAAATTAATCAATAAATAAGCTTTATAATAAATCAAAGCAGCAGAACACAACTTGTATTTCAACAACATGAAGTTAATAATATAAAGTCAAAAATGCAAAGTATGCGTCAGGCATGGGAATAATCCTGGCCAATATTATCAGACTGAAAAGTCTTGTGAAGGATATCTGTGGGTGGCACGACCTTGCGAGACAGTTTCCATTCATCCTCCAGTCCTAACGGTGATAAGGGTCCAAAAGGAGGAGAAGGATGACAGAAGACTAGAGAAGGAGAGTGATGGGGAGTAAATGATGTGTCTTCGCTTTATGGTAGATTGGGGTCAAAAAGTTATATAAAAACTGATGAAGTGATATAAAAACTGCCAACTGTCCTCTCGTTCCTAGGAACATCTGTCTCCCACCATCCGTTCAGCTTGGAATTGTCTTTGGTCCTCACACACGTTTTTCAGTCCTGACACCTTCTCATCACGTCCATGTTTATGGGTGGGAGCACAGCTTACACGGCATGGGGAGCAGGAGGAGGTGATGATGCCGTCTGTCGTTTATGGAACAAAGCGGATGGACCAAGCTGTACAACCTGTGCATCCTTTGTCAACCGTCCTATTCTCATATCTCAGCAGTGACATGCTGATTTGTGAGTTAATTCCATGGTCAAATGAAGACAAGATTTCAGCAGAAAAATGTTACTGAAGAAAGGAAAAAGTCAGAATTAAGTGGCCCAAGGAATTCTAGATGGTTTGAGATATTTTAAAAGGTCATACTGTCCTTTTTTGATGTCTCTCTTTTACAATCGTCTGTTTATTGCTTAATTTTAGCACTGAAATAATGGGTCTCATTCACTAATAACTGCATGGATTATTTCGTATTTATATGCACAGGAGAATTTCTCACAAAAAAAAATTCAGCCTAATTCACCACATTTGTTCTTAAGCCTGTTCTAATGTTAATAATATTGAAGTACTCAAATGCACATTACTTTGACACACTCATCTCTGACTGATAAAATCATAATTTCAAAAATTGTAACATGAAAAACACAGATTTTCTGTAAAATGTATTGTAAAAAGCGCTATACAAAAAAACTTGAATTAAATGAGCTACAGCATAAAACACGCCCAAACCATCTCCATATAAGGGCACAACCCTTTCTTTAAAGCCTTTGTCACTCTCAGCAGCAAACATAAGATGAGCGATGCCAAGTCTGACATCCTTGAAATCAATTCAAACAAAATAAACACCTTTTACAGACATAGATTACAGACCTCTCATTAGCCAGCTGTTCATATGCACTTTTCTATGGAGAAACCTTGAAGCTTGAGCTATAATGCACCTTTTCTTACTCTTTCACTGTATATGATGAAATACAATCGTAAATGTAAAATTTATTTTAGTACAAAAGTTAATGGTAAATTATGATTTGTTTGTGAAAACATGCATATTTCGCACAATTTGTGTGTACGCACGCTTAGTGAATGAGAGCCATTGTCCTTTTGCAATACCGCTAACTGTGAATATCCAGATTAGGAGTTGTTCTCAGACACTTTCGGAAGTCCAGACTGGTCCGTTCTGGTCTGTTTTACCCCTTCCCTCATCTACGAGACTCTTCTGATAACAATTTCACTTTAACTTGGACAGTTCATATCAAATGCATTCTGTTAGGCAGGAAACTGTGTATTGACTTGGCGTTGTCGTGACAGATACGATACTGAGCTTTGTGGAAACTGGAAACAGACCATTTCACAGGCTTCTTGTCTCTGGTAGGGTCACCGGACTGACCCTGTGGTGCTTGAGTTCACTGCCATCTCTACGAAACACCCACTTAGCGAGGACTCTGCTGACGCAAACAATATGGCCAAGTATGTAATGATTTGGAGTTGATATAATCTCTGACTTAAACTTCAGTCTTTACTGATAAGAACAGCTCATTTATCCCGGCTGATCTTGAGGCGTGTTAGTGGTTCAATTATTGTCTTATGTTCCACCCAATCCTTATTCAGTGGGGATGAAATGGTCACCGTTCCCACTAAGTCTTACATTGTGGCCCCTCGTCACATGGCTCCAGATCTGGCTGATTCCACAACTGATATCATGACTCCTGCTAACGCTGTTAAGGTTGGGCGTAAGAGCTCGTCCACTGCCATTTGGAAGAAACTTGGTATTAGGCCATAGACAGTGAATGTCTTTTAGTCTCCTTTCAGTCCAATCTCTAAGCTTTTGGCCCAGCTTCACCCCACTTCCCCATGTCCATTAAATACTATCTGCATCCACACTTTGCTACCACCATACCTTCAAATTTATACTGATATGTCACCACACCTGCATCATCTAGGTAGAGTAAGGAGATGGGATCTAGTTCAGTGGGTACACAACAAGCCCTGGACACTTTTTGTGGACTTTTCAGACTGACCAATGTTTGTACGATGGCATGTTTTGTAGGTGTCACATGTTTGGTCAAAGGGTACGTGCATACACCTGTGCACTCGAAGGCTTCATAACCGGTGGGCGCCAGGATCCAGCTGTCCCAGCCAATGTCTTTGAAGTCCACGTAGAGGGAGCTCTTTTTACACTGGTTGCCTTTGGCATTGCGTCGAATTCTAGATGCTGTGTCATAGATGAGGTTGGAGCGCATCTGTAGGAGAGCTTCCTCGCTCTGCTCCTCTTCCTCATTCCCATCTTTTTGTCCCATAATTCCCAGGTCATCCCAAAGGCCGGTCAACTCCAGCTCAAAGTTGTCTTGAACGCCTGGCCCATTGGTCTCATGCCGGATCAGCTCATTCAGCTCTCGTTTGTCTCCACGGTGGTCTCCGCTCTGGTCATCAGAGAACACAATCATTAAGGGTTTGTGTTTGTCATCAGGGCTTGTGTCAATGTCCATGTCCCCTCCTATGGCATTGCCTTCATCCCCACCTTCAGATGCCACCACACTCTGAGAGTTCAAACTGGCTATGTGAACCTCGAGCCTGTGGGTGGTGCCATAGTCTGATTTCCGCCAAAGGTGCACTGCAGCGGTCATGTCAAAGGATTCCCAACCGTTATCTGTACCGTAAACCTGCCGTGACGCCAACTCCACTAGTTCTGTTTCTCCCTCTTGCCTGGTTTGATTTCCTTCAATATTGTCACCTTTTATTTGCTGACTGCTGTTGGTTTCAAGCTGTTTGACCTCATATATGGTCACTTTTCTGTCAACACCAGCGTATTTGTTGCGGTCAGTCTGGACCAGAGTATACAGTCGGAGCTCAGCTGTGGTGACTCTCTCATGGTGTGGGATTGACACGTTGAAGAGAAGTGGGTGTAGTCTCACTCCACCAGGTCCCATGCTGCTAGGGGAGGAGTCTGAAAAGAACAACACTAATATTAGGGATTCAAATTCTCATGTTTTAATTAATTAATCTTGTTTTCATTAATTAAATGTATGACATTATTGTATGTATGCATTTGGGAAAGACTGTCTAGCTAATAAGAAAGTAACTGGGTGAAATTGAGGTCAAACTTTCACTTTTTGCATGCATTTGTAAACAACATGTAGACTATAAACTTTCAAATAAAATGGTGCACAACAAAAACACAATATTTCTACAATATTTCTTCATAATTCAGCATAAGTGTTTAATCTGAATCAATGCACATTTATTTTAAATAGTGCACAACCAAAAAATTTTTTACATTTTCTGCAGAAATAGTTCCCTTTCCCAGAATTGTATGACTTACTTATTCAATTACTTTTGTTATAATATTATATTATGAAAATATTTAGCCATCATTATTGTATCTTTGTACCCACCAAAGAAAATTATTTTACTGTTGTCACCAGCTTTTATAAAAATGAACAAAAATTACAAAATAAAAAGTTAAACAGCCATCGGTGGAAAAGTAAATGCACATTTACCTTCATTTTTAAAGCTGCGTACTATGTTTGCAGAAGGCATAGCTGTTCGGTCATTGGCAAAGCGGTTGTAGAGCTCCAGCATGTACTCAGGGGGCTCTACACGAGGGGCCCCTGGCTGCACAGGGGGGCCGGGACGTGTCAGGTTGAATGTACGTAGAAACTGTCCCTTCAGGGTTTCTAGCAAGCTCTGCATGTCCACCTCACTGTCCTGCTCCAGGAGTGAAGGATCTAGAACCCCTCCATGTCCGTCATCCAACCCTGGAGCGATCCGTAGCCTCTCCGGAGAGCCGATAGGGTTACTTTGTGCACAGAAAGGTCCCAAGAAAAGCAAGAAAAAGGCCAATAAAACAGATTTGGTGGATGAACACATAATCCAGAAGTAATTCCTGCCGCCAGCCATGTTGTAAGGCAAATGAGGTGTGTATCAGCTATAGGTGCAGAGTTGCAGGAGCAAAATCTGGATATAGATCCAGTGACAAATGCCCTTAATTTGAAGTAGTCAAGTCTTGCTTCTGAATAGAAGGTCAATTGTCACTGCAGTGCAGAATGTAGGAAAGTAGAGCCGTCCTGTGCTGCTTTGGTTTTTATTGGTAGCTGCACACTGGTCACTGCATTAAAGTGCCGCTATTCCTGAACTCTGAGCATTTATTCTTCTTCTCACCTTTTGATGTCTGAAAAGTTTGGGCTTGAGGGTGGTTTCACTACGTGAAAGAGATGTCCCTCTGTGGCATCTCTTTTCAAATGTTTTTTCCTCTCTCTCTCTCTGACTCTTGCTCTGCCTACTTTCTCTCTCTATCCCTTATCTACAAACTAGGAAGCTCTGCAATCTAGTGTTCATAGTGTCCCAGTGTGTGTGTGTGTGTGTGTGTGTGTGTGTGCATGTGTGTGCACCGTTATCTGCTTTCTTTTCCTTAATGAGGATTTTGTAAACATTGCTCTGATACGTGCAGAAGCCCCTTCCTTTGTTTGGGTGGGTGAGCCAGGCCAGATTTTGGGCCTAGTGTTTATTTGTTTTTCTTATGGTTTCCTATGAGTTTTGGGACCTAAGTTCATTGACCATTTCTTTTTGACAAACGTCTGCAGAGTGCCTCCATATCTTTGAACAAGAGAGGATAAATATCTGTGGTGATGGAAATTGAAATGAAATGAGGTGTGAGAGGTTGCAGGATAGACTGAAAGCAAGCACTTTTTGCCATTACAATGCTGTTATCAGAGAATCGATGTGTGTCTCGGAGAAGTTTGTAAGCATTTGACAAGCATCAATTACGATGAAATGAGTTTGCAGTACTTGAAAATGAAAGATTTCCTTATGGGGAAAAAAAAGGTGTTCAAACTGTGGACAGATGACTGTAACTCTTTTTCTAACACTAACAACAACACATACGTGCAATTCTACATAACTCTACATAGAATTCCTTGCATGTGAATATTTTGTTTTTATTTCCACTGACTTCTGGAGCATCTTATCATCTGTAGGGTGTGCAGCAGGGTGCCTGCTGATGAGCTTCTGCGCTCACGGGCAAAAACAAACCGTTCATTCGGAAGTGGAGGGAAGCCCTTATCACCCGTTCTCTGGGGCTGACACAGCTCTGTAGCCAATGGAAAACATCTCCAGATGCTCGGGATGTCAAGTACCCAATAGATGGACTTCATACAGTGGCATATCGCTACCCGACAAAACTGTATTGAGGTAATTATCAGAGAAATGCTGATCCAAGCTTTAGGCACAAGATCTAGAGAAGTGGTTCTCAACTTTTTTTTGACTCCAAAGCAAAAAATCTTCAAATCATAAGGTTTCCCTGCAAATAAATCTTATTTGTCAGTTTGATGAATGAGCTGTCAATTTTCCTTCATGTTTTATTTTCAGACATCATAAGAATAACTTAACGCTCTGTATTTTAACGTGACATATTATAACAAGGATATCTATGGCAAGAGCTCTTTTCAGTCACTGCATTGTTTTCCTCTTGATTATTTTCTTTTTCTTTTTTTCCCTCTTTGCATTCCACTCTAATAGTATGAAAATGGACAACATATACTGCTTATTTATGGTCTGTTCTACCAATTTAATTTACGATATATCCCATTAATAATTCACTGGAATGCACAAAGAATCTCGTTTTTCTTCTCAAATCCTCACGTCTCTTTCCAGGTTTTTTTTTTTCACAGGTAAACACAATTTATAATCTGTCAAAATGAAGGAAATCACTTTGAAATAGTATCATACTATGCTGAAGTTAATGATCATTTTTGATTAAGGAAACATATTACTACAGTGATATTTAACCTATTAACCTATTATTGCTATGGAAAGAATCGCGCTTTTGGGGTTATTCATGGTCTGTTGAAAGTACTTTGTTGATGCTTTTACACTTTTCACTGTTTATTTACAGCTTAACGGAAGTTACACATAATTTGCACGAAGCGTCATGGACCGTAAGGAAAAGGTGGATATTCATATAAAAATACCCCTGGTGTTTTAAGATTTTGTTAACTTGCAGGTCTAGAAATCACACTTTTAATATTAGACTGTAGGAACCATGCTTCTTCAGAAGGAAACAGTTAATAACAGGATGAAATAAAATAAGAAATATCTTGATAAGTAATTGTTTTAGCTTATTTTAAATCTTATGTTATAGTTTTAATTTAAATAATTTTAAGTCATCTTTAAATGTTTACGGAGTCTCTATAATGGACCCCAGCCCCCTGTCTGAGAACCACTGATCTAGAGAGCTCCAGCCAAAGGGTTACAAGAACAGTTCATCAAAAAGATTTAATTGTTTACTCACTCACATGTTGTTCCAAACCCCTCTGTTGTTATTTTTGGAGAATGTACACACTCATTTTTTTCCATACAGACTGTCAAGTGTCAAAAAGAAATGTATGGCTGTTGAATCTGTTGAAGCCATCAGTGTTGGGGATGCAGTATACTAAATAAAAACCTAAAATACACACTAAAGTATACAACTGAGGAGAAAACTGTGAATTACAGCATTTACTGAAATACGACAACCAAAAAATGTCACACAGGGACTTTCATTGATCAGTGCTTTGCTTCTCAACTCGAAGGCTGCTTCCTAATCGGCTGCCACGTCATCAAGGTCTGTTAAAGGATCCTTGGAAGGCAGCCTACCTTTTGAGTCCTTCATTTGGCTTGAAGGATGCATCAGGTGTATCTTTAATCTCTAATCACACAGAATCCTTTGCACACATTCCAATTCACAAAAAAAGAATTAGCAGAAAATGAATCAGCACTGAGCCAAATTTATTATGTAATGTAGTGCAAAAAAAATTATTTTGGAGATAAAGGCGTGTTTTCTTTTGTTTTGTTATAAATTTATCACATAAAGTTAAACTGTCAGTAATGTAAACCACAGGGAGAACAGAGACGGTTGTCATGTATTGCATTACTAAAAAGTCAACTTCCACAAATATTTTCCACAATTAATTCAGTATTTTCGTGGTAACCCAATACTATTTCAGGGAACAGGGACATTAAAATTAATCGATTTGTGAATCACTAGAATGAGTCAGACTTTCCAAAGACCCATATGGGAGTGCATTTTGCTGTAAAGTGTAAACAATAAACCGCCGCCATGTAGCATTGCGTCACACGAAATCGCTTGTTGAATAAATGAATTGTTCTTGTAAAAGCCTCACTATTTTCAATACATCTGAACTACTGTCAAGCTATGGTTGGCCTAGATGAAAAATGTAGCACCATCCAGTTCTCAATATAAATTTCATATATTCATTGTAGCGCAGTGTTCTGTTAGGACAGTCGAGAGATCAGTGTCAATAACGTCAAATTTAGCCGTCGCCAAACTCATGGGATATGAGCTTCAATAACCTTTTTCTTGATAAATATCTGTTTAACGATGGAGTTTGCCGTTGACAGAAATGAGAAATATTCTCCCTCAATATATCATGCATGTCGTGTGACCGTCAGTTTCTGTCGTCTCTTTGGATTTAGTACTGTAGATCAGGGGTCTTCAATGTTTTTCAGGGCGTGGACCCCTTAGGCGAAAGAGACGTGGAGCGAGGACCCCCGATATAAAATGTGTCAAACAGAGCTACATATTAAGGATATAGCCTCTGATATTAGTAGAAACTAACCATATTATGATTAGAATAAGTTAGATCAGAACTATGCACATTATTGTTGCTGCACAGGAATCACTGCATGTATACTTAATATTGGCATTTAACCTATGCATCAAACAAATACGTTGCGATAAAAAATGCAACAAACATGTTGCAATAAAAATCACAATTCATTAGCTGTTTGTAATTGTTGTAAATTATTTTAATGGATTTGCAGAGTCATACATTTTAATCTTACAATCAGATGGAGAATTTGGACAATGGATATTTACCTGAACTTTAGCTGCAAGTTTATTAGAAATTCACATTTGAATTTTTCTGTGAGATGGACAATTAAACATTTACTTGAGCTTTAGCTTTAAATTTACTAAAAGATCACATTTTAATTTTACTCAGAGATGAACAATTAAAAATCAGATCAATGCGTATCGGAAATTAGTGCAGGTTCTCTAATAAAGTGCAGATGTAATATGTAAGCAGCAGCTCCACCATAACAAGAATAATGTACAGTGGGACATTTAAGATTATTTACAAGTCATTACCTTCACAAATAACTGGAATGGAATTTAAAAATTATATTGATACAAATATTTTTTAGTATAATAGTCTGCATTTAAATTGTGCGCATAAATTTTGACATGCCATATTTTTTTCCTGTGCTAGTTTGAACTAGGCCTTTGCAATTGCACGGTTACTTCCTGGTTGTCGTTAAGCCAGCTTGGCCATTTCCGGGGAACTGTTAGCTGTTCATTCTGTAGTCGCTGTACATCGACACAAAACCATCAATGGTTTACTTTTTAATGTTGTATTTATATTTTCATGCAGTTATCACATTTACCTAATTTGCCAATAAATCAGTTTTATTGATTGCAATAAAGACGAAGCTATTGGGACCGTTTAAAAATGCCTTGTCTGTAATTAGACACACACACACATTTTTTCCCCAGCACTTCAAATGTTATTTTTAATGTGATGACCTCAAACATTATTTGTTCATCCTTCTGAGATTGTCCCCATTTTAAAACTGAACGTTTAAAAATGTAGGAAATTCAACATTTGATAGAAAACACTTATTTAAAAATAAAAAAAAAGACAATAATTACCACTTTAACCAGCAGGTGGCGGCAAAGTAACATTTATTTGCGCATATATCAGCCATTTCCTCTAATCGTTTTTCACTTCGTTTTTGAATAAATATTAAACTTTATAAAATAATTAGGTTTAAAAATACATTTTGTCAATGTTAAGTATGAAATACTCAAAAAATCTTAAGAAAAACAATAACTTTTCTTGTGAATGAATTACACAGAAAGGCAGCACCGCGCTTTCCCCCTTATAATCACAGCAGCTGTCAGTCAGTGCACCGCAAGATCAATGATTTCAGCACACTTTTAAAAACACACATTTTATTCAATTAATCTAACTAAAGTGCACAATAAATATTTAATTTTTGAAGCTTTTTTTCACATAAAAGTGTGAAAACTGATAGGCGAACTGAATTTAGCGAGGTACGTCTTTATTTATTTATTTTTTATGCTGTCTTACGTTTGAATAACTAAATTAATGCTATGCCTGACTATTTAAGTGATTATATTCTAATTACAAACTAAATTTTACACTAGCCTACTGATGCTCAACACACCAGCAAATGACATCTCACCGGAAGTTTTCGAGCTGGCTTATATTATTGCGGAAGTTCTAAAGAACGTTCCGTGCATATAGCCCATTTTGATAGTGAATCACGCATTTATATGTACTTTGCAGCATCTAACTGGCCATCTGTCACAGAAAGCGCCAAAGACCGCTCCCTCTCTTACAATTACTACAAAAATGTCACTCATCATTATTTGCGATCTCACAACGTTACCTTTATATCAATAAAGTTATCTACACTGCATAATGAATATCTTACTTACATCGTGTCTTTGTTTGTTAATGAGAGCATTCAGTAAGCAGAACTCAGCAAACCCCAGCGTTTTGAGCGGTGAGTGGATTATAACTTAAACACTCCTGATTGGCCAACATTGCGTTCAAAGCGTCAACAAACTTGTCTGTGATTGGCTACATTTTTCAGCGCTGCAAAAATATGCTGTAAATCGGACCATTTCACGTTCTCGAGAGCGCAAACTCAAAACGCAATGGAGGGTTTGCCAAATCTGTTTCGTCAATCATATTATATTATTACAGTATCAGCTGAGGGTGTTCTTGCTTGTTTCAGGGTGCTTATATTGAAATTAGACTTTGTTTACCCATGTTTTAATTTTTTTTTAACAAAAAATGATGATCAAACATTAATTGACGGACCCCCTGCAGTACCGCTGCGGACCCCCGGTTGAAGACCCTTGCTGTAGATGCCTGATTTGCAAAATGAATCACTCATTTGATTCAGTTCTTTTCAATGAATCAGTAAAACTGATTGAAATTCAGTCTGAATCATTCAAACAATTCACTCATGAATACTTGAATGAGTTGGTTCTCGTTTTAGTAAACAAAAACTTCATTTGTCTTGTGGAAGAACATTGTAGCCGGAGCTACTAGGTGACTCCGCAGCAGCTGGTGTCCCGCTCAATCCAAAATAGTCCCAATATAAACAGTTATTATAGGTGTACTGTAGTGATACAGGGATAAGACAAAAACATGGTTTGGAAGATGGATTTATGTTATACTCGATTGCTCATTATATAAATTTTGAACAAATAAGCTGCATAGTGTACCTAAATAAGGTTAGATGGGCATGTGCATGAAATGTTGACCCAGTAACCAGTGGTGTCACATGCTGTAATGCTCACCCTCACTCTCTTCCTCTTAAGATAGTCTTTCCTGTGTAGGAGTAACACTTGATCACAGTGCATGAGAGCAATTTACAGTAAGTGTACAAGAGAAACATCTGGAAATGTCCAGTTGAAACCCTCACAGAACAAACTGGAATCTACTACATGAATGGCTCTGAACATATATTCATATAATCAGCTTTTTGTTGATTTTGAGTAGCACATTGTCTGTATAATCCAGTCGGAAATAGGAAATTCCTTCCCTATCATTTAATTATGACAGCTGACAGACACAATGCTATCTGGTCTTCTCTTCCTTACGTAATGCCTAGTGTCTTTTTACCCTTTCCTTTAAAACACGCATGTTGTCTTTTGTGTGAATTCTGATCTGAAAGCATTCTTCTCATTTCTCTCTCACACTCTGTCACGTTTTATCTCCTCTGACACACTATCTCATTTTGACTGCAACCAGACAACAGAAGTGAAGGTGTAGGAAAGAAAAGCCAGATAAAACTGTTTATTTACTGACAGTAATCCACATTTGGTGCTTTTCACCAAATTGTTCACAGACTCTAACAGAGTCTAATGCAGTCTAGCGATCACATAAATAACTATTTTAAAACTCTGCCACAATAGTTCTTTCATTTATTATTAATAATTAAAGGTGGACAAGACTTCTCCCTGTTGAAAAAAAATGGCTTAAACCAAAGATGCTTTTTCTGGCCTTACCCAGCTAACAAAAATATGTTCTAAGAACTTTTTGCTAATGTTCAAATTAAGTTATAAAAACTTTTATTTCTGAATGTTCTCAGAACGTTCAAAACGTCCAGTTTTAAAAATGTTTTAAAAACATTTTTTCTTGTTTATGTGAACATTCGAGTAAACATTAATGGAAATTTTTCCAGGAAAAATGTTCCACGAATTATGTATAAATAACACTTTTATGCTAATGTTTTGATAATGTTATGAAAGACCTAATAACTTTGAACTAACGTTCTATTAACGTTACTGGAAGAATGTTTGTTCATAAATTTGAGAGAACCTGAATGTTAGCCAAAGTTCTGATAACATTGCCTGTTAGCTGGATAATAGGTTTAAGATGGTCTTCCAGCCTCTCTAAAACCAAATTTGATCAGCCTGATTTTTTTTTCTTTTTTTTGGGGGGGGGGGGGGGGGGTTGTTTGAGATCAATAATAGAAAATACTATGAACATTTCCACAAAAATAATTAAATAGTCTTTATAAATCTCTAAATCGTTCAGTCCAATACTGCATCACTTCAAAGTTCACATCTGGTCTTGTTACAGATCCCAATCCCAATGTGAAACCCAATAACTAGATAAAATCTGTAATTTCTGTACATAAGGTGTCAGACATTGTAGCAGTTTTACTTCTGTCATATCATGGACAGAAACTGAGAGATGGACATTACCACTGGTCTTATTTTGAAGACAGTATTCGAGCAGTTCAAGGTGTAAAACACAATTTTGCTCGTATTGTACTCCTGTGAGGAGCTAGACAGGACTAAGCTTGAGCTTTGTTTGTTTGATGGTGTCACTAAGACGGTCCAGCAGTCGGTCTGTTGAGGAACTCCTGAATCTCTCTGTTCAGCTGCTCATTGCGTGTGAGAGCTTCATCTCTGCTGCGCTCTGCGTTGCGCAGTAAGATCTCTAATGCAGCTTTGCGGCGTCGCTCTGCCTCTAGTGCTGCCTGCAACTCTGCCACTGTAGCGCTCAGCTCTTTGTTTTTCTGCTGGAGACTAAAGGTACAAACACACAAATAATATACATTTATGCATTGATAATAATAAGAATTGTTGCAAATCAGCATATTGGAATGATTCCTGAAGGATCATGAGACACTGAAGACTGGAGTAATGGCTGCCGAAAAATCAGCTTCTCTCATACAAGAATAAATTACATTTTAAAATATATTAAAGGGTTTGTTCACCCAAAAATGAAAATTCTGTCATTAATTACCCACCCCTTATGTTGTTCTACACCCGTAAGACCTTCGTTCATCTTCGGAACACAAATTAAGATATTTTTAATAAAATCTGATGGCTCAGTGAGGCCTGCATTGCCAGCAATGTCACTGAACCTCTCAAGATCCAGAAAGGTACTAAAGACATATTTAAAACAGTTCATGTGAGTACAGTGGTTCAACTTTAATATTATAAAGCGACGAGAGTATTTTTTGTGCGCCAAAAAAACAAAATAATGATTTTATTCAACAATATCTAGTGACAGGCGATCTCAAAACACTGCTTCAAAAAGTTTGAAGCTTTACAAATCTTTTGTTTCGAATCAGTGGTTTGGAACGCCAAAGTCACATGATTTCAGTAAACAAGGCTTTGTCACATCATAAGTGTTTCGAAATTTCAATAGTTCATGTGACTTTGGCAGTTTGATACACGCTCCGAACCCTTGATTCGAAACAAATGATTTGTAAAGTTCTAGATATTGTTGAACAAAGTCTTTTTTCTTTTTTTGGCGCACAAAAAGTATTCTCGTCACTTTATAATATTAAGGTTGAACCTCTGTAGTCACATGAACTGTTTTAAATATGTCTTTAGTAGCTTTCTGGGCATTGAAAAAGGAAATGATCTTGCTGGCAATGCAAGGCCTCACTAAGCCATCGAATTTTATCAAAAATATCTTAATTTGTGTTCCGAAGATGAACGGGTGTGGAACGACATGAGGGTGACATAATTTTCATTTTTGGGTGAACTGACCCTTTTAAAAAAGAAAACAGATATTTTAAATTGTATTTAAATTTTTTTTGTATGTTTTATTTATTCTATCTTTTGTATATTATATGTATTTAATACAGGGATGGGAAACTTTGATCCTGGAGGCCCACTTTCCTGCAGAGTTTGGCATGGCTTAGATGTAATTATAATGGATTTTATTGTATGGCATGCAAAATTCTATGTCTGAAGGATGTTTGTTCAAATTACTGACCCTTAGCAAATACTGCTAAATACTGCAAAGCAAATAATTAACACAGCTATGTATTGTGCTATACCTGTTGATGATGTTTGTTGAGTCTGTGTTTCCTGGCTGTGTTTCATTGCTTTTCTGTAGCGCAGGTGCTGCTGGTTTCTCTCTGCTCAAAGCTGCCGTACTCACATCATTTCTCGGCTGAGGTTTGGGCAAGGGCGCTGTGCTCTGTGCCTGTGTTTTTGGAGCATCTATCTGTTTGGTTACAACATCGCTACCTGTCTTATACAAGCTTGTGTCCTCTGTCTCCGTTTGTCCTTCCACTTTTTCCTGTTCACTTTTCTGCGTTGGAGAAAATAGTGTCACTTTCTGCAGGTCGAGTAACTTAAATATGTCCTCTGAGAACGTTTTCTCTTCATTCTCGTTAAAGCTCTCCTGGAACCTGCTCCAGCGTTCCCAACCAGGCTCACGGCCTGTTCTTCCCGCTGCCGGACAGCCCAAGCTGGGTAGAGTTTGCGTCCTCTTTCTGGGACTGTCAGGCCACGGGTCCGTCGTGGGCGAAAATGCAGAGGAAGGAGAAAGAGGTGCGTCTTCTGAACCTGCTTCAGATGACCACTCGTCCCTCTTCTGTTCCTCAGGTGTGTCTACTTCCTCTTCCTCAGGAGATTCAGACAGGGAGGATGCCTCACACTTTGAGAAAAGAGTGGTACGATCAGTTAAGAGGTGCAGGTGTAAAAGTAACACTTTCAAAAAGGTGTAAACTTGTCTTCATAAATATGACTACATTGTCAACCTCATGCCTACAAACAAAAATGTTTCCAGCAACTTTGATGGCTTTTGTTTTATTTATTTTGATTTATTTTTTTAACATCTAAATGCTTAAATTTATGTAGAAAATGTAAATAATTGTCACAAAGAGCAATTTCTAGCTGAATAATTTAGAACTGATTAAATATATTTTTTTAAATTATGAAATTCCCTGATAATGCCAAGCATAAAGTCAATTTTATATTTAGAACTTTTATAAACTACTGTTTGAGGCAAGTAAGAAATCAATATTTTTATTCAGCAATTTAAGCGACAGTAAAGAAATTTATAATATTACAAAAGATTTCTATTTCACATAAATGCTGTTCTTCCTAATCATCAAAACCTTCCTGGAAAAAAAAATAGTTTACACAAAAATAATACTTGAGCACCGAAACAGCACATTAGAATGATTTCTGAAGGATCATGTGACACTGAAGACTGGAGTAATGGCGGCTGAAAATTAAGCTTTGCCATCAAAGGAATAAATTACATTTTAAAATATATGAAAAAAACAAACAAAAATAACCCAAACAATATTACTGTTTTTACTGTATTTTGAACAACTAAATGCAGCCTTGGTAAGAATAAGAGAGACTTCTTCCAAAAACATATACAGTTGCAATCAAAATTATTCAACCCCCTTAACCTGCAAGACATTTTTCTGCTGAGAACAAAATTTTATGAAAACAATTCATCAAAGCCATCAGTAAACTATTATACAAAGTTAATTAATACACATTTGAGTGATTCCGAGAATGTAAAGTTGATGAAAAATGAAAAAAATCAAACTGGCTCTAAACATATGTGTACAAAATTGTTTAAGTCAAGAACATTCCATGACTGATCCCTGAACCAAGCTTAAGTAGATTTGGATGTATACTTTAGTATGGCTGTCCTGCAGAAAAGTCCACTGATCATCAAGCTTCAGTCTCTACACCGAAGGTATCACCATCTTTGCCAAAATGGCTTGATACTTCAAAGAATTCATGATGTCCTTCAAAAAAGAATACATGAATTCAGGATGTCCAGTCAAGATTTCTACTTCCTGCAACAGCAAAGAACCCCCATAACAAGACTGGACCACCTCCATGTTTGACCATGGAGATGGTGCTCTTCTGCTCATAAGCTTTGCAGCTTTGCCAAATGCCACTCTTGACCAAGAAGAGCATAAAAGGCTGACTAATATGCTGAAATTCCTTTGGATATACCTGTGGAAGAATGTTTTATGGAGGGATGTGAACAAACTGGAACTTTTTGGACCCATGGATCAGCGGTACATCTGGTGCAAAAAAGCCAAAGCTTATGAGCCGAAGAACACCATCTCCATGGTCAAACATGGTCCAGTCTTGTTATGGGGGTTCTTTGCTGTTGCAGGAAGTAGAAATCTTGACTGTATGAAGGACATCATTAAGTATCAAGCCATTTTGGCAAAGATGGTGACGCCTTCAGTGCAGAGACTGAAGCTTGATGATCAATGGTCTTTCCTGCAGGAGCCATTCCAAAGTATACATCCAAATCTATTTAAGCTTGGTTCAGGGATCAGTCGTGAATGTTCTTGAGTGGCCTGGACAGTCAGATTTAAATCTCATTGAAAATATTTGGTGGAATTTGTAGAAAGCAGTGGTAACATGGAAACCAAAGACTATCAGTGATCTGAAGCTTTTTCAAGCGAGGAATGGGCCAAGATTGCAGTAGAGAGGTGACAAAAGCTTCTAAGCACTTGCAGGCAGCATTTATTAGAGGTTATAAAGAATAAAAGATTCTGCACAAAATTTGACTTTCAGGGTGAATAATTTTGTACATATATGTTTAGAGCCAGTTTGATTTTTTTCATTTTTCATCAACTTTACATTCTCGGAATCACTCAAATGTGTATTAATAAACTTTGTATAATAGTTTACTGATGCCTTTGATTAATTGTTTTCATAAAATTTTGTTCTCAGCAGAAAAATGTTTTGCAGGTTAAAGGGGTTGAATGATTTTGATTGCAACTATAAAAAAACAAACAAAAAAAAAATCTCACAGAGCCTACATTTTTTAATGGTAGTGCATATTTAAAATTTTCCATGATTTATGAATTTTCCACCCCTACAAATACAAATTTTAAAATTCGCTGATATTTCTAAGTTTTCCATGTACCTATGGAAGCTGTTAAATAATGTGATCAGTACCTCTGCAGACTCCCAGCCCACAAAACTGCGAGGGTTACTGGTCTTCTTGCTCTTGTTTTTCTTGCTGGGAAGAGGAGACGGTAGCCTATCTTTGGAGGGTGGGAAAAGCAGCTCATGGTGTCTGATCATAACCGTCATTACCTTCTGTATCATGGGAGTTCCTGTGTATGTGAGCGAGAGGTGAGAACACTGATCGTTACATCTGCAATGTGTTAACCAACAACACCATATGTGATATCATATTCTTACTCATTGGAGTTCAAGTTAAATACCCTATGAACAAACAATGAATTTCCAGTGCTAACATATCTCTTGTTGAAACAAATGACTTTTTTTTAGGCAATAGCCTTTAGTTTAAAACATATCACACAACAGCATATAGCATACAAAAAGTAGTGCAGAAAAAGTAGTAATGCTAGCATGCCATTCTGAATTCAGCCCATGATGTGCTTCTCGGTGGCAGGTGGTTTTAGGAACCGGGACATTCTCATTCAAAAGAGCTGTTTATTGGACAATAATACTAAAAATTGGAGCATGAATTGGTCAGTATTTTGGATTATTTTTCCCAGAAAATAAATACTTTTTTTAAAAATAAATCAAATATACATATTTAGCAGATTTACAATATTAAAACTGTATACTGTATATTGCATAATATATTGTAATTGTATAATACAGTACATTAACATTGTATGTTTATTAAATATATCATTGTATATTTGATTTCCTCATGGGTTATTTTAAAAACAATATAATTTATGTAGAACATGTATTATCTGTCTTAAGATGATAACTGACCCTTCATCATACTGATGGCGTCCTCCACTTGCGGTTTGAACAGGTTCACTCCCATCACTGTAGCCAGATTCTCAACACTCATCTTATTCACCTTTGAGTTTTGTTGGACCTCAAAAAGGAATCTGCATTAACAAATATAGATATATGTCAGCATTTTACAGCTTTTTGCTGTTATCAGTGTCTGATCTGTTTTCACACTCTTATTGTGACTCATGCAGTACCTGCAGATGTAACTAAGGAGGTTGTAGTTCACTTTTGGCAGAAGGCTGATTTGTTTCTCCAGCTTTTCTTTGCCCTGGAATTGATCAGATTGCAGTCAGTTAAAGAATCATTACTCATCTGATATACTGTCTTTGTGAATGTGATTCTCACAAATGCAGTGGCGGCATCCAGCATCAGAGTGCTGTCAAGGAAGTCCTGATACTGACTCCACGGCACAACAGGTTCAGGAAGCTCTCTGAGGTACAACTTGAGTAAGGACCCCACCGTGTGGACATCAGTGTCACTGCAGGGAGTTGGTATAAACAAAGTTTGACATTCAGTCATTACAGTCTACTAATCTTGTTTTCAGTCAGAAAAGATGTTCATGCTTTAGAAAGTGATAACAGTTGCTTGTCAAATGGATATGTGCGTGTCTTGAATGGCAAGATCTCTGTCAGTCAGGACAGGATGTGGCTTAGCCGCAGATCATCGATGTGTGCCATGTTCCTCTGAAATACTGTGCTTTTGTATCTTTCTCTATCTCTCATGCTTTTGCACGTCCTCTCTCTCTCTCTCTCTCTCTCTCTCTCTCTCTCGTTCAGATCTAGTTCAAAACTTTCTGGGTCAAACCCTTTACCTATGCTACTTCCTCAAAAAGGCTGTGAAGACTATAGTGCTCTGTTTCACCATAAATGGTCATGCAGCGTGTGGTTATCCACATAAAAGCCCTATTCGCAAGCATACTTTAAAGAACACTACAAAAATAGAAGTCTGGAAACCATTGGTCCTCTGACACAAAAAGATGATGGTACAAAAGATGACGGTTATTTTTTGATTGTTGGACATTTATTTAGTTATTTAATTTTTTAATGAACTTTTCATCAAACACAGCAGAAAGGATAATTATTATTTATTTATTTATTTATTTATTTATTATTTTGACACACCATCAATCGCAAGTTTGGAGATTTAAAAAAAAAAAAATCGTTAATTCATTTATTCAGCAAGGACCCATAGAATTGATCAAAAGGTAAAGACATTTGTAATGTTACAACAAATTCCTATTTCAAATAAATGCTGCTCTCTTGAACTTCTTATTCATCAAATCCTGTTTCCACAAAAATATTAAGCAGCACAACTGTTTTTTTTTTTTTTTAACGTATAATAATAAGAAATGTTTCTTGAGCACCAAATCAGCATATTAGAATGATTTTTGAAGGATCACTGAAGACTCGAGTAATGGCTGCTGAAAGTTCAGCTTTGCCATCACAGGAATGAATTACATTTTAAAGTATATAAAAATAGAAAACAGTTATTTTAATACTTTTTCACAGTATTATTGTATTTGTGATCAAATAAATGCAGGCTTGGTGAGCATAAGAGACTTCTTTCAAAAACATTAAAAAATTTTACTGACCCCAAACGTTTGAAAGGTAGTGTACCATGGTAACATCATAGTATTCTTAGAAGTACCTTGCCATGGTACATGAATACAGTAATTATTCAGTAGAATGGTATAGAAGGACACATTAAAGCACCGGCTTCCATGAGACCTACACTGAGGGGCCTACTGGCTGCATGAAAATAATATTTTTTAAATGATTATTTTAATATATGGAAGTTTACAGCAGTGACAATCGCATTCTATAACAGAACTCACTCCAGTGAGTTTTCAGGACTTACAACCTCACCTCGGCAAAGCTCTGCTGTGTAAACAAACTGGACAACTAGTTTTCTGTAACATTATACAGTGCGAGAGAGCCACGTATTTCTGAATGGTTAATTTCACAGATGAACGTGTGCATCAACTTTTGTCATTTCAAATGTGATAAGACTTTACAGTTTTATTTACGTCGCCATCTTTGATATTACTTTAGTCATTGTCAGTATGATTACAGTTGATAGATTCCATTTCAAGTTCATACATTATTCTAGATGCTATTTTGAGCTGCTGTGTGAACAGGATGATTTTGCTGACATTATCAAGGACTTTTTTAGCTAGAAAAACAAGGAAGAAACGTTTCTAAAGTTATGTATTTTGAAATTATTCATACTAGTGTACAAATGGAAATGTCCATTGACTAAGTGACAGTGTTATTTGGGGTAGGGGGGCCTACTGTAATGCTGTAGCCCAGGGACCTCTGGTTATCTTAAGGCACCTCTGGGTTTATATATCACTGTTACCATCGCATACGATTACTGGACTATGCTACCATCATAATACTTTTTTGTAAACATAGGCTTTATTCAGATCAGTTTTTTACACCATCCCTGAGCCATTTCACACAGATCTAGACATGTGAAACTTTACCTGGGGAAAGAGGGTCTCTCTCCAGCATCAAAAGCCTCTCTGAACTGCTTGACCTGGTTGTCCTGTCCTGGCAGGCGAAAGATGCCCTCCTCATTCAGACCATGCTCTCTGATGAATTCAGCACACTTTTCCACCAGGATGGGCACCAGATGAGGCCCAAATTTCTTCTCATACACCATGATGTCTGAAAGGCTCTTTCCAAATACTTTGAAGAGAGAAACAACAGTTTTATTGCACAGTAGTTGCAGTCAGTGGATTTAAACTGTTGTTAATCGGACACTCTTTGGACATTAGACACACAGCCAAACAAGAGGCAAATGATTACTTTTTTGAACTGCTTCATTAAAAAAAAACTGTATATTTTAGGCTGGTTCAGCTAATTAGAGTTCAAAATATAGAGTACACTAAACAAACAGGTGAGGCAGTATTTCAGCTGCTATATTGTGCCTTATATTTATACCATTCATAAACAGTCAGTTCTGGGCAGATTACTTGCAAATTGTAGTCCGTTACTGATTACAAATTACATGATGAAAATTGTAGTTGGTAACGTATTGTAGATTACTCATTTTAGGTAATGTATCCTGACTACTTTTTTATTCTATTTGTTATTCTATACTATTTTTATTACTTACTAACTTGTTTATCACTTAGATTTGAATGGGATTATTGTGTACCATATTGATAAGGGAGAGAGAGAAGAAGAAAGAGAAAGAAAAAAATTTCCATTCTTTGTTATCAACAACATGAAATGCCTTAAATGGCAGGGGTTCCCAAACTGGGGTTAATGAAATTAATAATAGAATTAATAAATTTTTTGAAAATAAAAACAAGCAAAATAAAAAGAGTGAACACTAAAAATAATAATATTTTATTTGTTTACCTGCACGTCAGTGTGATCATTATTAGACATCAGAGAGCTGTCAACATGCAAATGTGTTGTTAAAATATTGAAAATTAACTTAAAATATCAGGGGTCTCGCACGTTGATTGATTTTGCTTAATTAGAAACAAAAAATCCACCTCACTGCTCTGCCCTGATTAAAGATGTTATGCGCCACCTTCAGCTCGAAAAGATTAGATTTTCTTTTAAAAAGAAGACTGATCATTTTTATGCAGTATGGAAACCTTTTAGTAATTATTATAATAAGACAGCAATAATTGAACCCTAACCCCACTATTCTCCCCCCCATTTTATTTTTATTTTTTATTTATATCATTACCTGTGTTCAAATATAAATTGTTTACATATGGAAGAATATTATAGCACAGTATCTACAAAAGGGAATTTTTTATTTGTGCCAATGTAGAAAACTTAATAAGAAGAACGTTCAAAAAATATATCAGGGATCTCCGAGTAAATATTTTAGGGGGTTTTAAAGGGGAGTCCCTGCATTACATGAACAAACAATAATAAACATGAAAAAAACAATGACATTGTACATTCAAAGTTTTTCAGGTTTAAAATATTTTTGTCCAGATCAATCATTAGTGAAAGTCACTGGATATGGTGAAGACAGTGTTTCACAGCAGTACATTGTGTTCCAAATTATTATGCAAGTGAAGTATCAATGGGATTTCATTACAGTACACATTCAGATTTTAGTTTTTCAAAGAAAGTGTTTGTTTGTTTGTTTGTTTGTTTGTTTGTTTGATTGATTGTTATATCTTTTCTAGATAACTGGTACCAATCTCAGACAGGTTTGTTAAATAGTTTGCCAGGTCTTCTTAGATAAATGGAAAACCTATACTTAAAAACGTTGTTCCACATTATTAAGCAAGTCACAGTTCTCATGCAATATGGGGAGGAAGAAAGATCATTCTGATGATGAAAAGCATGACATGGTGCAATGTTCTGCAAAATGTATGAAAGCAACTAATATTTTGTGAAAACTGAATGGAGATTATCGAACTATCATAAGATTTGTGAGTGATTTAGAGCACAGCAGAACTCTGTCAGATAAAGGCTTAAGGGATGCTTCTGTCAAACAAGTTAATTGTATTAAAAAACAGCTATAAATGCCACTGTTGAGCAGCAAATGGGTATTTGAAGTTGCTGGTGTTTCTGGAGTCTCAAGAACCTCTCCATGCAGGCTGGCAGCTGCATTTCAGCTACCTCTAACCAAAGCGTTTACAGTGGGTGTAGAAATACATTTTCAAACAGTTTTATTGCTGTGGTGTTTTTTGCAGCATGTGATAGTGCATTGTCCTGAATGAAAATCCATTTCAGAAGGCACTATCTTTCTTTTTATGATCAGTTATAAACTCAACATATCTTGCAGAAGTCATTTTGACACCCTCAGAGACCCTAAAGGGACCTTCCATCTCACTTCCCAATATTCCAGCTCAAATCATCACCCGCTAGCTGCTTGCTAACATTGCAGTCTTGTTGGAACATGGTGGCCACTCATCAACCATCCAGAAATCTATCCATAGACCATCCAGTATGGTATTCATCAGTGAATAACTATTTAAAAATGAAAATGTAATTTTAAACCCACTGTAAATGTTCCTCTTTGTGAGCTTTGTTTAGAGGTGGATGAAATGCAACTTTACGCACAACTGCCAGCCTGCAGGAGAGCTTCTTGAGACTCCAGAGACACCAGCAGCTTCAATTACCTTTTTGCTGCTCAACAGTGGCTTTTTTTTAAATAGCTGTCACTATTTTCTTTTGACAGAAACTTTCCTTAATAAGCCTTTATCTGACTGAGTTCTCTTGTGCTGTAAATTACTTACAAATCTTATGATAGTTTGATAATCTCCATTCTGTTTTCATGCCTTTTGCAGAACATTGCACCATTTCATGCTTTTCATCTTTAGAAAGATCTTTTGTTCTCCCCATATTGCATGAGAACTGTGACTTGCTTAATAATGTGAAACAAACACTTTAAGTAGGTTTTACATTTACTAAGAAGGCGAACTATTAAAATAAACCTGTCTGAGATTGATTACAGTTATCTAAAAAGATATGGATAAATAAAACAAACAAACACTTTCTTTGAAAAACTAAAAGCCGAATGTTTATTGTACTGAAATCCTTCTGATATGTCACTTGCATAATAATTTGGAAAACATTATCAGCAGTGTTTAGTAACTCGCCTAATTATTAATCTCATGTATTGTGTATTTGAGAGGGGCTTTTGTCCCCAAGCATCACAAAATTATTTACATGACATTTACATCTACATTCTATATTGTGAATATAGTCACAAGGTAAACGGTATGAAACATAATAGGATTTTTTTAGAAAGGAAAATTTAGTAAAATTGTAAAAAGGAAAAAGAAGTAAAAATGTAGTAAAAAGAAGAATTAGGGAGAATCTATACATCATAATTTACTGCCATTGTGTGAATGATATGTAATTATGTAATCCAAGTAACTGTGATCTGATTATGAGCATTTTAAAACATAATATAATCTAATTACAAGATCTAATTTTTTTGGAACCTGATTACGTAATCTAGATTACATGCAATCCGTTACTAACCAGCACTGTACAGTATATATGAGTGGACTGTCTCTGCCTTGTATGGTTTCTGTTTGCAAGATTTAGTGAGTCATTTAGTTAACACTTCATCCAAAGTGACTAATGTGTATTTTTACTATAGGGACAGTCCCTCTGGAACAACCCAAACTCGCTAAAAATGCACACTGCATCAGGATTACCAATTGAAACCTTTAACCACTAGTTTGAAAATGAGTGTATCTTAGAAACTCCTCAATCTATTATAAACCTAATGGACAAATATTTATGGTTTATTTTTTTATGACGAACAATAGATACCTCCGTTGGACCGTGATCCAATGGCCTTGCGGATGGAGCGCACCCATTCTTCCATCTCGCTCTGACTGGTCGCCATGAGAACATAGGTATCTCGCTCCCGATCTGTACTGCTACCTGCAGCATCAGAGACACAACAACTGTACAATATTGCCTTCCAACATACACTCCTGGGTCAAACCAAGAATAGCAAAATATTTAGTGGTCTTTTAATGGTCTTAACCAAATTAATCATAAATCACTGGTCAGGAAATTTGCAAGAATTGCAAACATATACTGTAGATAATGTACTTTAGCATGGAATAGCTTACCCTTTGCTTTCTTTAAATGTTTAAGCCATGTGAGTAAACTTGCAGACAGCTTTTTACAGGAAGAAGAGGCAGTGTTGTTCCACTCAATGTTGATGGCTTGAGTAGTTGAAAAATGTCTACCAGTTAGTTTGAGTTTAAAATGAGACAAAATATTTAGGGTTCAAATTTGGACTCTGACCAGGCCAAAACATTAACCTGATGGACTTCTTCTCAGCATTAAATGACTTTTCACAGTGAAGCAACTCATCAATACCAGCAGCTAAAAAGGCTCCCCACACAATGATACCTCTTCCTCCATGCTTCACTGTGGTAGAGATGCATTTATTATTATGTTTCTCAGCAGACACCGATCTAGAGCATCACAATGCAACTTGTGTTTCATTGTGATTCAGCACTCCACTCACAACTTCCTATATTCTGCCAAAAATTTCATTCTGTCTTTGATGATTTTCTGAGACAGCAATGGCTTTTTAAGTAGTGCATGCTTTAATTTTTCTAATTTCCTGACCATTCATTTGTGGTTAAGACAATTAAAAGCTTAGTGTTCAGCCATTAGTAAGTGTTAGTTAGTGTTTAGCAATAGTATAATAGTAATGAGATCTTATACACTGCAAACTACTAGCTAACAGGATAACAGGTAAATAGATAAATAGATATACAGAGAACAGGTCTGTGACACACAGTCCTACAGAAGTTAAAACAAATAAAATAAAAAAAACCTCACCTGGGATAATCTCAAACAGGAATTTATCATCTGCATTTGATGGCAGCTCATTAACTTGGCATGAGAACAAAGGTATGGTTCCCTGAGATCAAATGAGACAAGAGGGAATAGTTACAGTCATGTGGTAAATAAATATCATAAATAAATATAATAATAAATATAAAAAAAATACATAATTTTAAATAAAAAAAGCATTAATTTCATTATGTTATTTGTCTTGAATATCAATGTTAGTTTGGCAACATCTTGATGACAAAGTGAGACTCAAAACACACACTGAAAATCAAGAAATCAAGATATAATTTAAACCTATTTTTTCAATTCAACTTTTTTTCAAATGGTTTACCGTTGATTAAATGATTAGTTTTACTTTAGTTATTTGACTGACAGGAATGGCATTGCATAATTAAAACCTCAGGAACAAAAAGATAAAAATATGTAGACAGCAAAAAATAAATTACGCATTAAAAATAATAATAATAATAATAAAAATAATAAAAAATACACTGTTTCAATCTGCTTTTGCATGCCTCCTACCTGGACAGCGCTCTCTCTGTCGTCCTTATGGTATGTGAGAACATTTCCTCTCAGCACAAAGAAGCGCAGCTGCCAGTTCTTCACAATGGATCTCTGCTTCTTCAGCCAGCCTGTTTTCAGAGGTTTCTCCATGGATCTCTTAAAACCAGTGTGAGTGGATCCAGGGCTCCCTTCCCCGGGCATAACACTCTTGGAGCGAGCTGAGTGGAAACCGATAACAAGTAGGCAGAGAATAAAACACAAACACGCAGAGGAGTCCAACACTTGCAGACGGTGAAATCACCTTTCACTGAAATAATTTAGTGAGTCTATTTTTATATCATGTAGTGTGGTGATGTCAGTGGTAACTGCCTGAACCCAGTAGCTTCCTGCATGACAAACATTTTCAGATTGGCTGAGATTGTCCAAGTGCTGAAGAAAATGTCCTGCTTTGACTTTAGGACCGTCACAAATGAAAAGGACAGCT
Organism: Ctenopharyngodon idella; assembly: GCF_019924925.1. NCBI lineage: Eukaryota > Metazoa > Chordata > Actinopteri > Cypriniformes > Xenocyprididae > Ctenopharyngodon > Ctenopharyngodon idella. The sequence continues at coordinate 24,543,236 of NC_067224.1, read as the reverse complement.
CTGCCTGGAACAATACCATGCACTTTTGAAGTTACTGTGCAATAGATTGTTCACTAGGTCAAAAGGGTATTATTGGATTTTGACTCTTTCCCACATGGGTTTTGAGAACTGAAACATAAAGTGGAACATTTTATAGTTCAGAGATTGCCCTTTTATGCCTTGAGAGTTCTCAGTTATGTTTCACTCAATAATCAATCTTGTCTTGGATGTATCTGCTAACATTTAGAGAGAAATAAAGAGAGAAAATAAAATAATGCGGGTAAGAGTACAGAGCTTAAAGATATAGCTCAGAAAGTTTGGTTTTGAAAAACCCTACTAAAATAAATGGTTTGCTGGTTTCCCAGCCTGGTCAAACTGATCTGTTGGCCTTTAGAGCGGTTTTGGACACTTTTCTACTGGTCAGGCTTGAATACCAGATGGCTGCTAAGCCAAACCAGCTAAAACCAGCTTAAATCAGTGAACACTCCAGCAGGATAATATTTGAGTTTTTCTTAAATACTGGACTTTGAATGCAGACTTAATTGCAAGTATCTTTGTAAACTTAAGAATAGTGTGAAAAATGTTGACACTTTTTCTCAGAAAACCACAGTTTGTGCTCCATTTAAGATCAATGGTGTCTGAAAGAGACAACTAAGACGCTAAAGACATCTCATTGGTGATTTTTCTTTCTGACGGGATAGCCCTTAGCAAAGGGAGGGTCGGGTAGAGACCCCTGTGATGGAGAGATCAGAAAAACTAAGATGTTCAGGGTGGTAGAAAATAAGAAAATAATGTAAGCATCACAATCAGCATTCATCATAGTGAAAGCTGCTTGGTGAAACCACAAAACACTTGACTTCATGTAAGTCTCTTTGATAAGAAAGCATCTACAATAAATACATCTCTAGATAGCAATCAATCAGCCATTATCTAATTGACAAGAGATGGTGTCACAGTGATTTAAGCAACTTGGAACTTTTGTAGTCAAATTCGCTATAACCCATTGAGATCAGAGGAAAGGGCAGAAGAGAGAAAACTAAGATAAACAGGAAGTTACAAAGCTCATCAGCTACAGGAAGTAGGGTTTTTGAAAGATCCCCACCTAATGTCAGTTTCTTTGGTCTATTTAGAGAAGATCTTCCCTGATGGTGCGCACGGACCACTGTTCTCTCTCCTGGACCACAGGCCCACACACATTGACCTCACCCATTTGTATGACACACGCTGGGATCAGGGGAGCTTTTATGGTGGGAAAGGAAAGCGAGTAGGTTGAAACTCCCCATGAATTACCAAGGAGATCATAGCAGAGATGCAAGAAGCTGTTTGCGTCAGGCTGAGCTGTTCTGCGTCAGGCCTTAAGTCAGTGTGTGACATTAGTGAAATGGGAATGTTGATCATTCACATTCAGCGGCCCTGCAGATGCTAAAATGTTCTATTGTCTTCGGCTGAGATGCATAGTTTTTGTTTAATGAATGCAACCGTAACAGTCTAGCAGCTAAAATCAACATTAAACTAAAACACTGTACACATTTTAAAATAATGATTCATCAGTGCATGTTATTCCAAAGAAGAAAATATAATTTTTCATTAAAAGATCTTACTACATCCCTGAAACAACTTTCCTTTTCATCTGACATCACTGTCCTCCAATTTTTTCCCCTACCAATTGAATATATGCACAGTTACTTCTTGGTTGTCGTTGAGCCAGCTTGGGCATTTCAGGTGAACTGTTAGCTGTTCATTCTGTACTGGCTGTAGGCTACATCGACACAAAACCATCAGTGGTTGACTTTTTAATGTTGCATTTATATTTTAATGCAGTTATCACATTTACCTAATTTGCCAATAAACCAGTTTTATTGATTGCAATAAAGACGAAGCTATTGGGACAGTTTAAGAAATGCCGTGTCTGTAATTAGACACGCACGCGCATTTTTTTTTCCAGCACTTCAAATGTTATTTTTAATTTGATGACCACAAACATTATTTGTTCATCCTTCTGAGATTGTCCCCATTTGTAAAACCGAACGATTCAAAATGTAGGAAATCCAACATTTGATAGAAAACACTTATTTAAAAATAAAAAAGACATTAATTACTACTATATCCAGCAGGTGGCGGCAGAGTAGCATTTATTTGCGCATATATCAGCCATTTCCTGTAGCCTAATAGTTTTTCCCTTAGTTTCGCTTTTGAATAAATTTTAAACATTATACAATAACTAGGTTTAAAAATACATTTTGTCAATGTGGAGTATGAAGTACTCACAAAATCTCATGAAAAACAATAACTTTTCTTGTGAATGAATTACACAGAAAGCGAGCACTGCGCTCTCCCTTTGTAATCAGTGCAGCGCAAGCTCAATGATTTTGGCACACTTGTAAAAACTCACATTTTATTCAATGAATCTAACTAAAGTGCACAATAAATATTTAATTTTTGATGCTTTTTTTTTACATGAAAGTGTGAAAACTGATGGTCGAATTGAATTTAGCCAAGGAGGAACACTGAGGTACGTCTTTATTTATTTATTTTATGTCGTCTTATGTTTGAATAACTAAATTAATACTATGCCTGACTATTTAAGTGACTATATTTTGAATATAAACTAAGTATTACACTATTGATGCTCAACACACCAGCAAGTGACATTTCACCGGAAGTTTTTCAGCTAGCTTATATTATTGCGGAAGTTCTAAAGAACGCTACGTGCATAACACACGTGGTTTAAATACTTCCACACACGCTAGCATGAAGAAACTTAGCGTATTTACTAGTTGCCATATCGACAATATATAGAGAAATGATTGCGCCAAAATTCAAAAATCTTTGGAAGATATCACTGAACATTTATTTAACAATAGCAAAATTAAATTTCTTAATTAAGCTATTTTTTCATCTATATTTTTTGTTTTTATTTAAAATTAGACAAATCTGATATTATTTTAATCACCAGTCTCTTGTTAAGCAGTTTGGGTAGTTCTTTAATGCTTCACTAACTGTCAGAAGACACTAACCAGGTTTAAAGTCCAGTTGCGCAGATAGGGTTCGTTGTAACACTGCGTTACAATGTGCCCCGCTATTAGAACTATGCTATTCTATACAGTTACGATATAACTGGCATAATTAACTTTTATGAATTTCTGTTGATAAACTATGGAAAAAAAGGTGAATAAAGACTGAGAGGAAGAACCTGAACATCCAGAAAATATTATTTCAAGAAATGTTCAGCATTTGTACTGTCTCGTCTATTTATCTCATGTTCTGTGAGAGCTGTGAGTGGAGGGAGGGGAGTGTTTTTGTTCAGCTGTGTTTTTCTGAATGTCTGAATATGTTTCTTCATCTGTTTGGGTGTATTGTTTTGACCAGTGCTGTATAGCTGTGTTTTGCAGAGTGTTCATTATCAAACTACAAAATTATTTAAATTTGAATTTCTAAAAAAAATGCTATTATTTTATATGAAAAAAATAATGATTGTCTTTTTTTGACAAAATATATATTCCCTTCTTTCAGGGTAAATAAACAGAAAAGTATACACTGTATTAATGAAACAAAGCCACATATTTGTACCAGACATGTGTGAAATTAATGTGGAACAAAAGAAATTCCCTGAACCCTAAGTACATTTACACAAACTGAGAAAGTCAAAAAGCGTTAGGTTGTGCCCCGCTCTCCCCTATAGTCAATTCCTGATGGATAAAGTCAAGTCCTGCCTTATTTTATTTGCTTTTTTTTTTCCATTAAATGCCATGTTTCACTAATACATCATTTTACAGTAGTAAAATGGGTTGCAAATACAGATGCACAATAATAAAATTCTGGCTGATGAAAGGTTGATCATTATTTTGTAAATATTAATTATGTTATGGCAGGTAACTGATAAATGGCTGATATTACATTTCTAAACAGTTTAAAAAAAAAAAAAAAAATCTAAATATAGTAGTCAACATTTGAAGTGGATCAAAACCTTTCATCAAAGTTGTCCTAAAACCTTCTTAGGACAACTTAGTTCTTAGGACAGCTTTGATGAACTTTTTTGATCCACTTCAAATGTTGACTACTGTAGTTTAAAGAAATATTAAACAGTCAAAAAACAGTAAAAACAGTAAAAAACTGTAAAAAAAAAAGTTTATAAACTTTTTAAAAAATAATAAAAATAAATAAAAAGTAAATAAGTAATTGAAATCCATAACATAAATGAATCATTTAAAATGCTACAAGATTAGAATTATAAATGTAATATATATATATATATATATATATATATATATATATATATATATATATATATATATATATACACACATTATATGGGAAACAAGCACGCAATTAAATATCTAACAACAATTTATATAAAATAGTGCCTGATACAAAAATGAATAAAATTATAAAATAATAATTTTTAAAAAATACCAGCCGATAACTGATATGGTACCAATACATTGTGAACACTGTTTTGTTTTTTTTGTTTTTTGTTTTTTTTTTACTTTTACTTTAGGCTGTACTATAAAATGCTTAAAACATGTCTGCCAAAGAAACACTGCAAGAAACACCCGCTCTCATAAATTGGGCTAGATTATCATACAACGCCTGTGTCCTGCAGAGAGAATGTTAACCAAAGACATTATAATGGGCTGTGTAATAGATAATTATCTAGCATCTAATAGCATGCTGACATTTTGAGCTGAGAATGAACATGTTTCTGAGATAAAAGTGTGTGTTGCAGTGTCTTCCTGCCTGCAGCATATGAAGATTAAACACAGAGGAAATCACAAATGCTTTGCATCTCCACCAGACAGAGCACATTGAGACCAGAAACACCAAGAGTCACCACAAACAACCATAAAACTGCCTCATTTTATACTTGATCGCTCCATAAATCTGGTGGAGGACATGCTTTAACTCTTAGCAAGTGATTTTAAACAGCCAGGAGATTAATGAGAACATTTAGTCAAATCAGCAAAGTACTTGTAGAAAAGTTAGTAAAGAAAGTACTAGTCAAGTACTAGAAACAATCTTCCATACATGCAACAAATCAAAAGGCATGTCAGGGATTCAGTCGAATTACAAGGAAACACATTCGTGTAGCAGATTAGAAGTGCTTAAGTGAAATATATAGCCTTAGGGTGAACTTTCAACACTACGCCACCATGTCTATGATTTACAGATATTGTAAAATCCCTCCTCTAAGTTACACTAAACACATTTGGCCATCACTGCCCAGTCAATTACATTTCCCATAAAATAAAAGTCACACATTACATGAGCCAGTGTAGATCAAACCTCTAGTTCGTAGTGACCGGAGGCCTGTTGTGTCAATGAATTCAAAGGACCACACAGAAATCTATCCACCTGGCCAAGTGAAATTCCTAAAACAAGGAAAAGGCTTTGACCTTTGACCACACACATAAACGTAAAGTGTCACTCACCTATCTTGGCAGTTTCAGCTCTGAAGGTGCTGAAGTCCCAGTTGCGAGGTAGTCTCAGAGACATTTCTTCAATTTTAGACAAAAGGTTACACACACAGAGACACACTCACACACATTCTCTCATTCACACGCACACACACAAACAAACAAAACACAAAACACACAGTGAATTCTAAGAGTACATTCTTTCCAGTCAGCCCCTATTCTTCTCTTTACTTCCTCCTTCCTCTGCTGATCTGATTCTTCTTCTTTTTTTTTTACACTTTCAAACACGTTGAATCTTGCCCCTCTGCTTGCCTGCAGATTTGTGTAACTAAACCAAGTTATTTTGAAGTTATTACATCCAGCATGTCTGTCAGACTGTACAGAAATAACAAAGCAGCACTGTCATCATACCCACAGTCTTCATGCACTGAGGAAGTGAGTGGCAAACTGAAGAGAACCACAAAAAAATAACAAGATGTGATGAATTTTCACACAGGCGAACATGCAGGCTACAACTGTGCAGGATGTACCTCATTCAATAGGGCCACCTTCATCTCAGATATTTGTCATCATTCTCTTGGAGAAATTGCAACATGCAGATTTTCTGAAAGTATTTTAACATCTAAAACGGACATCTTTCCATCATGATATAAAAAAACTAAAAAAAAACTGCATATGACATAAAAAAAAAGGAAGTTCAAACAGCAAGAGGAAGAGATCAAGTGTGGATACATGTATATTAATATTTATGCTGAGCTTTCCTTTTTATTAACCATTTACAAATGAGCAAATCACTGTACACAAAAGCAGCAGGGAAAGCACATTTATCTGCATTATCAAAAATTACAAAACAAAATACATCAGAAATGCAGACAATTATACTTAATGACAAATAACAACAACATATTGACCTGTTGTTGTTCATTTGTTCAACAGAGGAGTTTTTTTCTTCTCATATCGTTTCTATTCTTCCTTTAATGGCTAACACTTTACAATAAGGTATCATTAGTGCATTAACTATAACATTAATAATGAACAATATATTTGTTACAGTAGCCTATTTATTAATCTTTGTTAACGTTAGTTCATAAAATATAATTGCTCACTGTTCACTCAGGTCCATGAAATTAACAAATACATTTGAATTGATGATGTATTAGTAAATGTTGTAATTAACATTAACTAAGATTAATAGCCTAATGCTTAAGTATTTAATGTTAACTTATGTAGTTAACTAATGTAACCTTATTGTAAATTTAATGGTAGCACAGAGAACATACAGAGAACGCAACTGCACTGCAGTCAGTCTCTCTTTAACACTTTAACACTACAGGAGACCGCTACATTCGCATCATTTCTAAGAAGTATAAAATGTCACGGCAGTGTTTACGGAAACAGAATCAAGGTATCAAGTCTCATCAAGCTATTAGTCTCTTTCGCTGGTGATTGTTAACCACACACAAAAACGACGGTTTTACGCCCTCTATTGGCTATGAATGGCACGCGCAAGAGCCTAAAGGTCTGGCTAGCTTTTTTTTAAGCAAGCACAAAACTTAGGAAGCACGATCAATCTGTAAATAAACTAATCACAGAAACAAGACGAGCCAGTTTTTTTTTTTTTTTAAAACATGTATTTAAGACTTTTATAAATTTGTCTCTTCATAATGTATGGTAACCGCACCAAAGCATGTGTTTCGGGCCACTCTCCTGACACCAGTGGTCAACAACTCTCTGTTGTGTTGACTATAAAACATTGAAATCGCTCAGTTAACGTCTGGACTTTGTACGCTAATGTTTCAGCACAGGGTCCTATACATACACAGAGCACAGACTGGCTTAGAGGACCATTCAAATACAGTAAAAGATAAGAATAGAATAATCTCTACGTCAAACGTATACAGTATATAATATATAATCTTATATAATAACAATGTATGCGATTCTAATAAAATTAATATCTAATAATTTGATTAAATCAAGACATTGAACTGAACTAATAAAATACAACATGAAATACAACATGTTTAAAAAAAAAAAAAAAAATTCTGCACCACTTGTGAAGATCACAACTTTAGTATGTTTTTTGTGTACTGAATTAAAAAAGAAAAAAAACCCCTGCATTTATGGTGGATGGTGAAGATATGGAGGGGCTTCAAATGATTTATATATTTAAACATTGATTTATACATTGACTGCTGTGCTGTTATGGCAGCTGTGAAAAGCAACAAAATTTAAACCGGCTATAAAAGACTTGTACTTAAGGTATATGGCTTGGGCTGTCAATCAAACATGATTCTTAACGTCATCTTCTGGAAAAGGAAAAAGTAATTTAACCATCACAGAAAACAAGTAATAAGTTACCCATTTATCTTTCAAGACTTGTGAATATAGAAAAAACAACAACAATACAAACAGCGTTTTAAAAACAGAAATTAATTTTTAAACTGAAAAATAAGATCAAAATACTTAATGTATGAGTTGCCCATCACAAGTTTAAATAGTTTATCCATTTTATCAACACACCAGTCTGAAAGTATGTGCTCATGGATCTTTACTGTTAAAATGGCAGTGGACAGTACATACAGACTAACCTTAGCCCATTACAACCTCATACAGGTTATTGTACCACCGGACTACTCTTCTAAAGCTGCTCGATGACACCCATTAAGCTTTCCCTTTTAAAAAAAATAAATAAATAAATATTGCTTATGGCACGTGTTAATGATCAACATGTATTAGTGGAGAATAAAATACCTTAAGCAAGACATACTATAGTTCTGACCCTTTATCAAAGCCTTTATACAGTAGGTGATGGTAAAAACAAAACAGATGAAACAGAAATATAGATGTTGTCTCATACAGTGAAATGGTACAAAATGGTTCACATGAAATGAATTTAAAACCAAAACAGTCATTGAGATTTGATGGCCCAACCTGATCATTACTTAGCATTTAGCATGTAACAGTTCACAAACACACACAGTAAAATCTTTTAGGTTTGACAAAGATAAGCTTGTAACTGCTCCGTGACAATAAAACATTAGGGGGAAAAAAAACCAAAAACAAATGAACAATAATTCTTGAACATTTAACATTGAGCGTGAAATGTCTGTCAACATCTCTAAATGGTCTTTTTCAATGCTGAGTAACAACTAATTATTATTAACCAGGAACAACAGTTACAATGAAAGTTACTTCATATTCATTTGGCTTACAGGGATTGTTTCAGTATAACAAACATTTAAGCCACAGAGAGGGCTATGTAATTCTAGTCTGACGAGGCCTGAACTTCCTCTCAAACACTGAATAATAAAATCTGAATCTTTTTCTTACCTTTAGGAAGGACAGTATACATACAGTCTCTCACATCTGAACTGTAACAGTCACCACCTACTGGGCTAAAGCGCACCTTTGATATCAATGACCATATTGCTTTTAAATATAAATGTTACAAAAATGTCAAAACCATTAAAAAGAAACAAAATTTACGGCACTCTGCAGTGGAAATACAATCTTTTTCGAAACTATGATGGTGTATGTAAACACCGGTTAGCAAAAAAAAAAAAAAAAAAAAAGGAAAAAAAAAAAAAAAGGCTAGCCTGAGGTTGAAATGACAGTGTGATGAGCAGTGCATTAAAACAAAATAAAACACAATAAACACTATAAAATATTTAGACAATCTATAGGTACGGAACATTTGTACACAAGTGGAATTGTACAACTGTAACAACAAATTTCAATGTCATCTCAATATATATATAATATTCTTTTGTGGCATAAGAGATAAACAAAACATTCACAAAAAAATTAAATGACAAGCAAAAACACTGATTTGTACACTCGTTCGCTCACTCTTTCTCACAAACACACTGAAAATGGAATGACCCAAGGTTGTAGTACAGTTTTCCGTTGTTTCCCCTTCTTATATTCCTCATCTCATCTCCCACTTCCATTTATGCCTAGATCGGGTTCCGTTCTCTATCTATGGCTCACTCCGATGGGATGTCCCTGGGGTGGTCCAAAAAGTTAGGCTGCTTCTTCTAGGGCAGGAAGCAGGCCTTTCTCTGTCAGATGAGCCTTGAGTGAGTTAAAGATGTGGAGCTGTTGGTCTGGTCTCAAAGCAAGAAGCTGCTGGATGACTTTAGAAGGGTTTGGCCCTCTAAAAGAGAGGAAATTTCAAAGCAAACAGTTTTTATGCTCTAGAAACACTGACATGATTAAAATGATTCTGATTGTAAATTACTATTATTATATTAGTCTTTGAAAAACATACAATTAAAAGGTTAGTTCACCAAAAAATGAAAATAATGTCATTAATTCCTCACCCTCATGTCATTCTACACCCGTAAGACCTTTGTTCATCTTCGGAACATCTACGTGACTTTGGCGCTCCGATTCACTGATTCGATTCGTGAAGCTCTGAAGCAGTGTTTTGAAATCGGCCCATATAGATATTATTGAAAAGTCTTTATTTTGTTTTTTTGGCACACAAGAAGTATTCTTGTCGCTTTACAATATTAAGATAGAACCACTGAACTCACATGAACTGTTTCAAATATGTTTTAGTACCTTTATGGACCTTGAGAGTTTGAATGGCTTTGCCCTCAATGGAGGCCTCACTGAACCATCAGATTTCATCAACAATATCTTAATTTGTGTTCCGAAGATGAACGAAGGTCTTACGGCTGTAGAACGACATGAAGGTGAGTAATAAATGACATTATTTCATTTTTGGGTGAACTAACCCTTTAACCTAACAAAGAAATAGAACGATAGCGTGCATTAGAGTCTGCCCACTTTTTCAGCAATGTTGGTTCTGGAAGTATTTTTTTCCCATGAATTTTCCCATAGGGATTTTACAAAAATCTCTATTAAAACATTGTAAGCCATAAACCAAGCCAACCAGCTATGTAAATCACAACATTAAAAACTTTTACCTAAAGCAAAAAAGTATTTTAAAAATCGGACAAAACGTATTTTGACAGCACAGCAAGTCCGATATCATTACATCATTAGCAGTGCTTTATGGGATTGGGCGTTCCCTGGAAGCTCTTTTGCTGTGATTTGTTCGCTCTGATACTGCGTTCATGCCACCTCGTAATTCCTGTAGTTACTAGATTCTAGCTTGTAAAAAGCGTTCACGTACTCGTAGAGCTCGTAATTACAGCTTGTAGGATGGGAGTTTTCTGAAAGCTCCCACATGTACCATGTGGCCGCTGTACCACCTGAGCGCTGTAGATTCATTTAGGCGTTGATAGTGGTGCCATAGAAAATGCATAATTCCCAGTCCAAGGACTGTGAACAGCTCCGAATATAACGTCAAGTGTTGTCATCTCAAGATTCCGGTAAATACGAGGTGGCGTTAACGCAGCATAACTCTCTGATTGGTGGAATTTTCTGTATAGCCTGATGGGTAATGTATTTTTCACCTCAAATGCGGCTGTTAAACACTATTTTAAAAATGAGTTTTTAAAAAAAAAAAAAAAAAAAAGCATATACCATTGATTAACAATGTTAGAAAATATTTATATTTTAAATAAATGCTGTTCTTTTGAACTTTCTATTCATCAAACAATCCTGAAAAAATAAAAATGTAATAAACTCATCAAAAATATTAAGCAGCACAGCTGTTTTCAACACTAATAATAAGAAGAAATGTTTCTTAAACACAAATTTAAAAAATATTAGAATAATTTCTGAAGGATCTTGTGACACTGAAGACTGGAGTAATGGCTGCTGAAAATTCAGCTTTGCCATCAAAGGAATAAATTATGTTTTAAAATATATTAAAATAGAAAACAATTATTGAAAATTGTAATTATATTTCACAATTTTGCTGTGTTTTCTGTATTTTTGATCAAATAAAGCATTGGTGAGCTTAAGAGAATTCTTTCAAAAACATCTTTAAAAAATTGTATCATACCAAAGTTTTGAAGGGTAGTTTATATAATAACGGTCCTACCTGATAAAGCTGGCGATGTAAACATTTACAAATGTGGCCATGAGGTACTGACAGTCGAAGCGGTCCATGATTCCTCCATGACCTGGAATGGTGTTTGCAAAATCCTGCAGAGATGGACAACACAGAGATGGTATGACCATAGGGTCAAACACAGGACAGGAAACTGTTCAGGTAGTCTGATCTACATCTAAATGGATCTTTTACTGTTACTGCATGGGCATGGGCACGTGTAGTTAACAGTTTTAAGACTGAAACAGTTTTTTCAGATCTGTATGATCTGTGGGTGGACAAATTACACCCACCTTGATTTTGAAGGCCCTTTTGAAGCCGCTGGCGAAAAAGCCTCCAAAAGGTCCCATGATGGAGGCAAAGCTAGACAGGGCGATGCTGTGGATTTGGAAAGGGTACAGCTTTACTGTGGTCTAAAAAGAAAATGGGAGATAGATGGAAATGTTTAAGACACTGACTTTACTTGTAAGCATTTTCAAAATACGGAACACTTGAAGGATTTGAGTTGCTTTCGGTTAAAATGTTGTGTTTTTGTGGTCCAAAGAATGTTGACAGTGACAGTGAAGCAGAGCTGTGACACATTCACAGGAGAGTCAGCAAATGGCTGTGACAAACACAGACATAAAATCGGCAAGAAAAAGCAGAGGACAGACCAAATGAGAGACATGAGGAGTAAGTGTCTAACAGACTGTGTACATGTAAGTGTGTGTTTTACCCAGCCCGTGATGGACTGAAGTACAGATGGCAGGCCGTAGTCCTGAAGCTGGAAGAGCTCAGATGGCTCACAGTCCACTGTGAATCTGTTGGAGTCATTGTTAAACTCAACCGGACACACAAAGTAGCGGTAACCTGCCATCACATATGACAGCTGGAGAAGGCGAGAAAGGTATTTGTTATTTTTCAGATGCATCTCATTAAACATCTTAAGTAAAAAAAAAAGGTAAAGGAGGAACTATATCAGCCCCTTCCAAAGTGTCAATCAAGGCTATTTTCATTCTGACATCACCAGTGTTTCCAAATCTACATAAAAACATTCAGTGCAGACCAGACGAAAAACAGGAAGTAGGCTATTACTCACTAGGAATTCCAAAAACAATAGTGGCGAAGAAGCCACCTATAAACCCCTCCCACGTTTTCTTAGGAGACAACTGCAGAGAAACATCAGCATTAATAGAACTGTACTAACAATACACAACATTACACAGAAGCCACAGAAAGTATTGACACTTGAGCCACACTCAAAAATGCATGAATGTTACTGCATTAGTGGGTAATTTATAGTTAATGTGATGAATTACACCAGCTAGGACACCTGTGTGAACATCCACTAAAAAGACCAGTTGAATAAAAACAATTGCAAAAATTATTAATATGGCTTAAGGTTTTAAATGCAATTTTAATACATTAACGTTTATAGGTTTGGGGTCACTAAGATAGATTTAAACAAATAATACTTCTATTTAGCAATGATGCATTAAATTGAGCAAAAGGGACAGTAAAGAGTTTTATATTTTCATGAAAAAAAAAGGTGTCAAATGGTAAATTTTTTTTGTTTTGTTTTGACAAATTTTATTGATTTCACTATATTTTTAATCAAATAAATGCAGCCTTGGTGAGAATTTATTTTAAAAAAAATCTTACCAACCCCAAACCCTGATAGTGTAAATACTATACAGCCATTTTATTATAATTCAGATGCAATTAATATTTGAATTTTAAATAATATGGGATAATTAATTTGGGATGTCAAAAACACAAACCTTGATGAGAGGGGTGCGGCCGAAAAAGAAGCCAAACATATAAGCCATGATGTCATTACAGATAACACAGGAGATGGGAACAATAAACCTGTACACACAGAAACAGATTACCTTATACAAACAGATCACCTACACCAGAAAATTATTTGTACTGTTGCCAATATTTTGGGATGACACAGGATTGTAAAGTTTAAATTTTCAAAAGCGTAAAATGGTGTTTGACAGTGGAACACAGGAGGCATCATCTTACCAGATCATCCCCTCAAACAGGTTATGAATGATTAAGTGGGACTGAGTCACCACAATCAGCAGGGTCACATGAGTCCAACCGAACTGGGGAGAGAGAAAGACAAGATGAACAGCTCTATTCACTTCAAATCTGGGACAAAAGGCAGTTCTATGACAAAGATTTTGTTTGTTTGTTTATTAAACTTAACATAAGATAGAAAATCTAAAATACAATTCAACAGAATATGCTTAACAGTCAAAAGAACTTGACACGAGAGACATAAAGGAGGAACTTTGCCTATTAATAAAAACTCATGGGTAAGTCTTGAGTGACCCAGTCTGCACCTAGTGACTTGATTATGTCTTGATTTGAAGTTATGGAAGGTATTTCTTTTTATACTAGGGTTTATTTCATACAGTTTATTATTTTTATTTTCATCCCATTCTTTCTGCCACTTGATAGTGATTCTATGACAAGGAAAAAGATAAGAAACATGTAGGGTCTGTGGCCACCATTATTAATATCAGCAAAAATGTCATGCAGGCTGACATGCATGACAAATACATGTGTATGTAAATACGTGAGCATGTGAATTAAAAAAACAAACAAAAAAAAAAAAAAAACAGACTAACTGCCACATTTACACACTCACTCACCATGTAAAACTGCAGGCGATAGTGTTTTTTCACCAGGCTCAGAACAAACATGCAGAACCCTGTGAAAGAAACAGACATCTGGTAAAACAGACAGTTCCACCAATGCCATCACCACATGTCTATGCGACTATTTTTAGCCAGTCACAGTGTCACTAATTATGCCCTGTTTGACAGGAACCAGCCGGTATTAAACCAACCACACGTAAAGACAGTCTGAAAACACATAAATTAATAATCTGAAGTACATGGAAGGTTTATACATTTTTTAACAGTCTGCGTAACAAATCGACAAAAGGAACTTTGACTATTAGTCTTACTCTTGACCATATATGCAAGATATGACATGATTTGTCTCAAGCAAGAGAGAGCACTGTAACCAACAGTTCAGGTATTACAAATGAATAAAGCACATTATGGATTATGGACATAATGCAGTAAAATGCCATATGTAGAGCATCTGAAAACCAGCAATACATAAAAGTAACTGAAGTGACGTTCCACAAGGAGATCAGGCCTATTTATAATTCACACAATTCAGCTGTTTTAGAAGTTGATTTTCCATCCAAAGCTTTCTAGCCTGGATTAGATAAAATAAAATAAAAAATTAAATTTTAAACCTTGTTTTTAATATTTAAAATAAACATTTATTTATATTTGTGTTATATATATATATATATATATATATATATATATATACACACACAGTGCACAGCATAAATGAGTACACCCCTTCTGAAACTTCTGAAAGTCAGCAATTACTCAATTACTTAGAAGGCATGCTAGGGTTCTTTAGAGATATAATGCTCCAGCAAGTCTGCTTAATCAATTACCAAAGAAGCATGTGAAAATTATTCAGGAAAATAAGATTTTCTTATCAAGGTGATAAAATGTTGTGTAGCAAATATTAGTACACTCCTAAAAAAAATAAAAATAAATTATAAAAATAAAACTAATTAAAAATGTTCTGCTGTAAGTTTAAGGCAAACCTTAAATGTTGAACCAAAATGTTGAACCAAAATATTTAAAGAGAAGTAATTTCTTGACAATTAAAAGTGTTATATAGCCCACTGAATCATTCTCAGACTTAATGCTGACAACAGCTGATCCACTTGGGAGAGAACTGTCAGAAGACTTATTTCTTACCAAAAAAAGAGGACAGTGGTACAAGAAGATTACCAAATCATTGTTTTAAGTGTGAAAATATAGCAAAAGTAACACAGAAATTCAAAAACAATGGACTTGTGACAAGGCCCCTGAAATAATCAGGCCTTCATTTTAAGCTTTCATTTAGTGATGAGGGATTTTTTTTCTAGACAAAGAGCAGGAGAAATACCAAGCAAGTGTCTCAGAGCCAGCAAAAGCTATGATAAGAGTGACTGTTTATCTCACAGAGTAAGATGCAGCCTGCAGAAATGACATGCATGGTTGTTGTTCTCACTGGAACTACCCACTGTAGCCAAAGCACAATAAAGTCAGTTAGCCATTTCCAAAGCCCATATTTACAAAATATTGATTCTGGGAATCAATACTCTGGCCTCATGAGACCAAATCAATAATTTTGGATCTAACAGCATCCAAAATGTTATGGTGTTGCTAGAGGAGGAGTACAGTGAGAAGTGCCTGGTTCCCACAGTAAAGTTCAGTGGTAGTAAAGCTCTTATATAGGGATGTATGAGTGCTGAAGGTGTGAGGGAGTTGTGCTTTATCAATGCTGTCATGAATTCCCACACCACTGTTTAATTTAATACACAAACTTGAAACAGAAGATGTTACCCTTTCTTCATTCCCTGCATTGTTGGGCATTTTTTCAACATGACAATGAGGATATGCATTCTCCCAAGGTGAAAAACCTTCTGTGGACATGTATTGCACTCAATCTTAATACTCGAGCACCTGTGGGGGATTCTGTAGAGACAAGTTGAGCAACACTCCCCATTAAAGATCAGGGCATTTAAGGAGCTCATCATCCAGGAGTTAAACAGGACAGATGTGACAATTTGTCATGAACTTGTACACTCCGTGCCAAGAAGGGTCAGAGCTGTATATTCAAAATTATGGAGGGCATACTAAGTGCTAGAATATTATACATTTGTTGAATTAAATTTAGGGTGTACTCATTTCTGCAATCCTTAATTTAAACAAAATTGACTAATTTACTTATTTTATGGCAATTAATGACATATACAGTATTTCTCAGTTTTTATTATGTATATGTTTAATACATTTTAGTTTTGCCATCTTTCCATGAATTGTATTAGTGATCACAAAGAAAATACATCTTTTGTATTTGTTCAGTGGGGGTATACTCATTTATGCTGTGCACTGTATATAATATATATATATATATATATATATATTTATTTTTTTTTTTTTTTTTTTTTTTTTTTTTAATATTGTGGTTTGGTGTGTCATAATATGTTAATACACAATTTGTACTTTTTTCTGCTTCAAAAGTACTGTTTGATTGTTGAATTTTTTATTGTTAACAAAATGTTATTATATTTAAAAGACAAATAATGCAAAAAACATAAGATTATAACTCATTTAGCTCAGGATGAAATCTGCTGTCTTGCATCTTTTTTGTAAGATAAAATGAGCGAGGGGTGCATAGACAGGCAGAAGAGCCTAACCACATCCTGGATGACTTGAACTTCATACCTATGACAAAAAAAAAAAAAAAAACACACACAAAAAAAAAAAAAAAAAAAAAAAACCTTAAGCAAATCACCACGTCTGCATTCGAACTGGTAATATAAAGCATGTCTTCAAGACTGCATCTGACTTTGCCTTCAGCACTGTGTGGGAAAGTGGGAGTTGTTGGACTTAGAAGTAAATGTAAGTTCTAAAAGTTTCCCAAGGCCTTTAAGCCTCCAGAAACACCAATGATGAAATTAAGTACCATGCTTGTGTGACAGAGAAGTTTCTGACCTGTGAGGTACAGCGCAAAGGAAATGAAGCGATGGTATTTGCTGAGGATGCGTAGTGGCTCCTCCCTCTGTACCAAAGTGAAGAAATAATCCGTCACCGTTTCCCCATAGAAGAAGTAGTTCACACACAACAGGAAGTACCTGACAAAAACCGTTACAGTCAGACATCATAATGACAAAGGCCTTTCACATGCAGTCATTATTCAAAGTGTTTCTAATGCTTGTGAAAGCAATTATAATCGGCCCATTTGATAGCAATAGATGATGTAGGAAATGGTCAAACTTTAGCTGATCAGCAGCTGACTATGACCACAGAAGAATGGTGTGTTAGGTTACACAGCAGGATTAATGTAGAGAAATGGTTCTACTTATATCTGATTTGCAAAATAACTAATATATAAAACCTAAAAACAAACTCAAAGAAAAGTTCACCAGTCTTTGAAACAGGATGAATCACACCCATCTCATAGCTCACCCCAAAATAAAAATAAGAAAGATATTTTGCATAAAGAAATTGCCTGGGTTTAACATCTTTAAGTTGTTTTTATTTAATAGAAATGAAGCATGCACTCCTTCAATTCTTAGTTCTTAGCAATAAAATTATTGCTATTTAAACTGTATTGCACAAAGTAATCCTTGGCAGAATTTGGTGTAGTTGCATAGCTATCTTTGGAGGGACATAAAGCTCTCACACTCTAAAAAATGCTGGGTTGTTTCAACCCAACCGTTGGGTTAAAAATTTAACCGATTGGCTGGGTTTGCATATTTGACCCAAATTTGGGTTAAAACAACCCAGCATTTTTTAGATTGCAGATTTCATCAAAAAGATAATTTGTGTTCCGAAGATGAACGAAAGTCATACGGGTTTGGAATGACATGAGGGTGAGTAATTAATGACAGAAATTTTCATTTTTGGGTAAACTATCCCTTTACTTTTCTTTGTTCATAAATTGATTCAAAGTTCTTTCTTTTTTATTTTGGGGGTGAAATATGACATTTCTTTATGAGATTCACTCAAATGTACTTAAAAGGGAAATTTTTCACTCAGATTGCCATTCGAGAGATTTACACATTAACACTGACATTTCACATCAAGTGAACTGACAGTTTTGCCAGATTTAAGAAATGTTTTAAATTAACCCTGCATTTTAAAACTCATTGGTATTTTCACATTAATAAAACTTGGTGAATCTTTCTTGCAACATTTCAAACAAACTAGACTACAGTTTAGACTGCGGTCTAAACCATAGTGAATTTCTCATACCTCTATACAGCTGGTGATAGCATGTATAGCTGGATGAATAAACAAGTGCAGCGGTTACTAATTCAACACAGAAAATGAAAGAACTTGTAACACATCAAGACAGAGCCATATTATGATAAGATGAAAGTGATGATGCCCTCTAATTACAGGCATAGCGCAGTGGGAGAGAGACAGAGAGAGAGATCTGGAGTGAAAGATAATGAGAACAGGGAGGGAGGGAGAGACAATGAAGCGTGAAAATGAAGGTGGCAGGTGTGTGTCGCAGGTCTCACCAGCTTAGTGTTCTGAACCAGGGCAGGTGGTAAGAGTGATACACACTGTAACCAATTGTGATGATCTCCTGGAAGCACTTGATCTGAACACACAGCACCTGTGGAAGACACAGAGGACAATAAAAAGCCAACAGGCAACCTACTCGGGTGTGCTACTGTCTAGCTGTTTTTGAAAGCAAGAATGCCTCGTGTGTGTATAAGGCTATAAATGGCAGTAAATAAAGCTTATTGGAAATATGATATACAGAACCATATCAGTTTTTGGCCATTATTAAAAATTAAACATCATTATGCAAATGCATTGAATTTTAAATTTGGATAATTAATTGTGGATACTCTTTTTCAACTATTTTTGGATTTTAAATGATGTTGCACCAACTAGTGCTAACATAGTGGTAAAATTAGAGAAAAGCAGTATTTTTATATAGTATATAATATTTTAAAATTTTATATTTTCACTTTTCATTTTAGTTCAGGTTTTAGTAATGTTGTTATGTAGTTCTATCATTATTAGCTTTTTTTATATTTCTATATAGCCTTAACTTTTATTTTAGTTTTAGTAATTTTAATACTTCAACTTAAACATACTTATTTCTAATTTTCATTTTTAAAGTTTTTCCATCTAATATTTATATTTTATTTTATAAATAAAAATATAAAAAATAATTAATATATTATAATAACAATACATATGTATTGTATTTTATAAATTATCATATAATTACCTAATTTTTTTAAATAGATTTAGTTAACAATAACAACACCCCAGAGAAAAGATTTATTCAAGAGTACTTGCTTGCCTTTAACAGAAGTCCCATCTATTTGACTTTGTTGAAGTACTCACTTCAAAATGAATAATTGTGCATATTTTATACTATTGATTAAAACATTTTGAAGCCTAAATTCACTTAAGCTTTAAAATTTGTTTTGACATTGAAAAGAACTATTGCTTTGACTGTGTAGTGCATTTTAATCATATTTGTATACATAATAGTATAGATTTTAATAGGAAGCAGCTATAACATAAAAATATGTCTTGGCTACAATATCTGTAATCTGTAGCCAGATCATAAAACAAAGTGGACACTTATTATTCAGAGAGGTCTCATAAGCACATCTGCAGGCCTGAGTAATAATGTTTAATAATGTTAACAGAATAAACAACATCAGTGCTCATCTGTCATGTGCAAAAAAAAAAAAAAAAACTTTTATGACTCTCATATCTGCAGTTGTAACTAGATTTATTCATAACCTGGAATTTGGCACATTGCTTTATTTCCCATAAGTGTCATCAACTTTACAAGACGATGACAAACCAGAACATTGGTTGGTGATTTGAGAAATTACCAACACAATGTTTCCTATAATCTATTATACATGTCTCTCTGCTTGCATGTGCATCATAGACTTCATTTACTCTTCATTTACTAAACAATTTGTCATGCTTATCAGGTTTGTTATCAGATTGATGAAAGTGTAAATGCAACCAAGAAACAAAAGAGATTAATTAAGAGTAATTGAAAATCCACACCAGGAGGCAGTCGAGACTGTAGACACAAATTAGTCATGTGAAAATAAATACCAAATGTTTGATGCTGTATTTGGAAGCTTCAAAACTAGCTGTTTTTTCTCTAAAAATATGACATCTGAGCAGCTTGAAGAAGATACTCACAATCATCATCAGCACCATCGGACCCAAATAAATAATGATAAAGAAGAAGGAGATCATAGCCAGGGTCAGGATGCCCCTCACCCACCAGTTCCTCCATCTGCAGGAGAGACAAACACATTAGCGCAAAGCATATTGAGTGGAAATATAATCTTCCTAATGCAAGGACTAAAAGCTCTGGTGGACTTTTTATTGAACGAATCATCTGGTGTTCACAACAACATACCAATAATCTGCTCTGGAGTAGGACACTTTTTATATTACATGACATGCAAACGCATTTTAATTTACTAAAGAGTCATGGTTAATTCTATTTTAATTGTTGATTTAGAGACATTTACCGTGAGGAAAGGCCCGAGAGGGCTTTGTTGAGAACCTCTGGTGTGTCATCAGCAGAAACAGGAACCTCGGGAACCCCAGAATCTGATTTAGTCTCATTGTCTGAGGCTCCATCTCTCTCCTTGCCCTCCGTCTCAGAGCCCTGGAGATGGTTAGAGAGAAGAAACAAATTCAGAACATGTGAACTCATCCATCAAAAACAGTTTTTGTTCATTAGCAAAGAATTTTGCAGTACCGTTCAAGAATTTGGGGTCAGTAAGATTTTGTAAGGATGCATTAAATTGGTCAAAAGTGACAGTAAAGACTTTTACATTGTTGAGATTTCTATTTCAAATAGGTTAAATGTTCTTCTGAACTTTCACAAAAATATTATGCAGCACATCCGTTTCCAACAATAAGAACATTTTAATAATACCAAATCAGCATATTAGAATGATTTCTGAAGGACCATGTGACACTGAAGACTGGAGTAATGATGCTGAAAATTCAGCTTTGACGTCACAGGAATAAATTTAAAATATACTGTAAAAAAAATAGAAAACGTTTATTTTAAATTGTAATAATTTTTCACAATATTACTGTTTTAAATATATTTTTGTTTAAATATATGCAGCCTAGGTGAGCACAAGAGACTTCTTTCAAAAACATTTAAAAAAAATCTTATTGACTGATCCCAAACCTTTGAACAGTAGTTTACTCAGCACACAGGATGCGCTCATGCTCTCGTCGATGGTTGCCGTTTTTTTTTTTCCAGCATCATGAGAGCTAATGTGAATAGCCCAATAAAACTGAAGCGATTACAAAAGTTGTTTGAAAGCATGAATTAAGGTAAACACAGACCCCATTTAATGTTTAGGCTATATAAGGCAGCAACTGTATCTAACAGACCTGCCTTCGTCACCATAGCAACAGGCTGTCATCAACAGATGGGGCAGCACCAGTGGTCGAGCTGTTACGATTGTTCCAGAAACCTCTTTCTCTCTGTCTGACATAAATAATTTGGATCTGATCACAAAGAGCGCCCTCAAGCTAACAGACACATACATATACGGCTGACACTCAACTGACAGCAAGAGCTCCAAGAGAAGGATCCAGGGTTTCCATGGAGACGGGCTACATCCTGATATTCAAGATGTCAGAGTTAAAAATACCCTCCCTCGTCCTGCCCACCTCCTCCCCCGTCTCTTAAACACCCCACCGACTGTAAATAGCTCATCAGGAACTGAGGACATCCCACTCTTCCTAAGAGAGACATTTTTAGTCTTCCTGCCAGATTCGGCCCTAGCTCATCTTAGAGTATGAGCAACACTTCGGCGAAATTGGCGGACAGCAGCGTTAGCCATCTGGAAATGTGGAATTCCCCAACAGACACAATATCAATGTCACAATCTTTAAAATAGATGGTGTGATAAACATGTCACATTCATTCAAAACATAATGTGTAATGTATTTGAAGCTTAAGCAGGAGGAACCGACTTTTCACTATCTCCGACACTGCATATGATTGACACATTTCCCCCCTAGTGGCAGTTGCACTGAACTTTCAAATCGGGCCACAAAGCAGCCATTACCCTCTGCATTTTTGCCACGGTAAAATTAATGAATGTATGAACATCCACACAAAACAAATGGCTGCATAATCAGCATAAATAATTACTTAAATAATTATTTATAACCACACGTTTGGCAAAAAGAGTGTTTAAAAGGCCATGACATGGATTTCTTTATTATTTTAATATGTTCCTTGAGGTTTACTTATAATGTTAATAAAGTTTATTTAAAGTTAATTAAAATAAAGTTGATTATCAGTAAACAGCCACTATTGTATTGCACGCAAGTAAGTGTTTTGAAAAAAATGTCCATATAGAACCATCATTTACAGACAGCATTATGACCGGCTTGCAATGTAGCTGCTGTCAGATCCAATACAGCTGACTACTTCATCTGTCAACAAAAGTTTCTTTGCGAAACCCTCCATTAAAGGGTTAGTTTACCCAAAAATGAAAATAATGTAATTTATTACTCACCCTCATGCCGTTCCACACCCGTAAGACCTTCGTTAATCTTCAGAACACAAATTAAGATATTTTTGTTGAAATCCGATGGCTCCGTGAGGCCTCCATAGCCAGCAATGACATTTCCTCTCTCAAGATCCATTAATGTACTAAAAACATATTTAAATCAGTTCATGTGAGTGCAGTGGTTCAATATTAATATTATAAAGCGACGAGAATATTTTTGGTGCACCAAAAAAAACAAAATAACGACTTATATAGTGATGGCCGATTTCAAAACACTGCTTCAGGAAGCTTCGGAGTGTTATGAATCAGTGCGTCGAATCATGATTCGGATCGTGTGTCAAACCGCCAAACTGCTGAAATCATGTGACTTTGGCGCTCCGAACCTGCTGATTCGACACACTGATTCATAATGCTCCGAAGCTTCCTGACGCAGTGTTTTAAAATCGGCCATCACTACATAAGCCGTTTTTTTTTTTTTTTTTTGGTGCACCAAAAATATTCTCGTCGCTTCATAATGTTAATATTGAACCACTGTACTCACATGAACTGATTTAAATATGTTTTTAGTACATTAATGGATCTTGAGAGAGGAAATGTCATTGCTGGCTATGGAGGCCTCACGGAGCCATCGGATTTAAACAAAAATATCTTAATTTGTGTCCTGAAGATTAACGAAGGTCTTACGGGTGTGGAACGCCATGAAGGTGAGTAATAAATGACAGAATTTTCATTTTTGGGTGAACTAACCCTTTAAAACACCAATATACTTCAATCCAAATCGAAGAATGAACAGATGTGACATCATTTCGAACAAAATCAGGCCAAAACGAAGTTCGTTTGGAGTTTAAAACAGCTTGCCAAAGCTAACTTTCCAGTTTGCTTCAGCTGGTAAACACCTTTGAACTATGGTCCATGGCTATTACGTAATAGGTAGGTGTGCGTGGAGGCTCTGCTTTCTTTCACGTGGAAATATTTTCCACTTCATTTCTCCTGTTGAGTCAGTCGAGGTCAGATTTCCCAAATGAAAACGTGAACACACTGGAGAGCTGCTTTATAGTAGAAAATGAAGTTGTAATTCTGATGAAACGAGACACTGACACTGTTTTTCATGTTTAATACTGTAAAGCTGCTTGATTTGTAGCAATCTATTGTAAGTGCTATATAAATAAACATGACGTGACTAGTGGAGTGCCGAATTGCAGAGCTCGTTCTAACATATCCACGTTGCTATGATCAGATGCTTTTCTTATGCTTTATTTAAAAAAAAACGCTTGCTGTTTTCTCATTTTTGTTGTGCGATTATTTTGTTATTGAGAGGATAGCGCGCAGCACATATTCATCTAAACCCCAATCTCAGCAGAGTGTGCGGCGTCGGATGTTCACTAAAAGTATATTGCTGTTCACGTCTTTCGAACTTCATTTTACCCCTTCGCCTTGAGTATATCGGGGCCTTAAAACTGTGCCTCGTTTACAAAACAATCTGCAGAGAAATTCTCCAAACAAACATTTAATCCTCTGACACAATCCACGACGCCATTAAAAATAAACAATCCACTTATTCTTGATGCTAGGATCCTTCTGAAGCCTCTACAGAAATGAGCAAATGAGCTGTTTAAACATGATGCGTCAAAGCGAATATTCCTTTATGCTTCCATTCACTCTTCCATTTGTCCTGTTGTCGACAGACTCAAGCACGTACATCAGAAAGCCAACAGGTCTGTATACTGTATCCAGTGTAGACAGTGTCAGTGATTATAATGGGTTCTATTTGCTTTTGACGTGACGTGCCGCTCACATCCAGTGTAGGCAATTGTCAGCTGTTAAACGACTGAATGCCAGTGGGCGGGGCCTATGGTGCAATGATGTAAAACTATTGTCTTGCTCTGCAGGCAGGCTGCATTTGCCTGCATGATGTCACAGATCCCACAATATCCAAACGAGTCATTTTTGGAGCTTGATCAAATAAACGCTCAGTGAGGATGTTTTATGCTAAGAAGTTTACAGCATCAAAAGATCAAGGCAAATTTGATTTCTCATGTCATGACCCCTTTAAAGAATAATATGGAAAAAGTTTGGTAATTCTCACTTTGTTCTTCACTATTCTCATGGTTTTGGTTAGAATGCATCACATTCGATCTGGCAGCTGCATACTGTCTAGCCACAAAAATTCAAATATTTCAATGCATTCAAAGATTAAATGCAATCTGAAAATTTTGCATACACATATGATCGGAACTCCTGTACCACTCTCCAGTGGAAATTAATGACTTCTGGACTGTCATTTATCAGAGATGGTAAAGAGGCAGCTTAACTTCCTTGTACAATATAACACCAGGACATCCTTCTTCTAATTTCAGCTACATTCTTGTTTAACAGGTGCATGAAATCAGGCAAACTGCCACAGAACATACCCTAGGCAAACAATTTACAGTAGAATGGGCCGCACTAAAGAGCTCAGTGACTTTCAACGTGGCACTGTAGTAAGCCACCAGTAAAATGACTTGGTCTGGTGTGGAAAAATTGGACTACTGTGCAACAAATTTACTATAAACAGTCATGGTTTTGAAATTTTATCAAATATTAACCAAGACAAGCACATATGGGTGAGTTGTCCACACTTTTGACCCTATAGTGTACTTCATCTTAAACTCAACAGGGACACAGTGGCTTTCTCTATTTCATTATAATGGCATAGTTTAGTCTAATGTAATAAACTCAGCAGGCCTCTCTCACCTCTCAAATGAATTCTTAAAATTCTCAAACTCTCACAGCGACACAAATACAAATCTGTGTGTGTAACATGCTGGGAAATGGGATAAAGATACAATGCAAAAAAAGAAACATTTTGGTTGGATGCACAGGTGTGTGACCATATCATAAATATTTTTCATATGACCAATATCAAATTATGATATGGTCAATTATTATTGGCTATTCATTATTATTTATCAATAATCATATTTCAACTTAGTTCTGTGATCATTTACTCACCCTCGTGTCATTCCAAACCTGAATGATTTTCTTTTTTAAATGTTTTTTTTTTTTTCTCCATACAATCAAAGTCAATGATCACCAAAACTGTTTGGTCACCAACATTCTTCAAAATATCTTCTTTGTGTTCCACAGAAGAAAGAAAGTCATACAGGTTTGTAACAACATGAGGGTGAGTAAATGATGAAAGAATATTCATTTCTAGGGGAAATAACTTTTTGAAATGAAATCAAAATCTGAGAAGCAGGAAAATTATCAAAAAGACTCTGTACGTAATGGCTTATTTTAATGATCCAATAAACCACCAATGGATAAATGGGAAAATCACAAAACCTACAATGAATATTCTCTTTCACTTTGAAATATGTAAGACTGTGGAAGCAAAATAGGTTGCAATCTTTCATGCTGACTTCAAAAAAACAAATAGACTGATGCTAGACAGAAAAAAATATATGGTTAGAGTGCATTTGCCTGACCACCACTGATATGCGAATGCAGGCAGCACAAGGTTTAATTTGCATGATCCAGTATCATAGTCTCAGTGTTCCAGATGAAAAATTAAACTATTTAGCATGATAGAGACCCATGATAGAATTTGTGCTCTGCATTCAACCCATCCAAGTGCACACACACAGCAGTGAACACACACAATCACCGTGAACACACACCCGGAGCAGTGGGCAGCCAATGCTGCGGCGCCCGGAGAGCAGTTGGGGGTACGGTGCCTTACTCAAGGGTCTCACCTCAGTCGTGGTATTGAGGGTGGAGAGAGCGCTGGACATTCACTCCCCTCACCTGAGACTCCAACCCATGACCTTTGGGTTACAAATCCGACTCTCTATCCATTAGGCCACGACTGCCCCAGCAAGCAAAGTTATAAATACACACGCTTAAGTTTTTCTTTCAACTCCAACACCATCATGTTGTCAGCCCAAATGATAGAATGGGCTGTTGTGCTTATTTCGAAAATTATGGGAAAAATACAACAGGAGGAAGTTTTATGGTGAACCACACAAACCGTATGACCAAAGAAACTATTGACCAAGGATATTTACAGATAAAGCCTGTACAAGACAGTTTACCCTAGAATTCCTTAGATTGTAGTTCTTTCAATAACATTATCACATCCAACTGACAAAACCTGCCCTTCAATTCTCAAAAAGAAAGACAAATACAAAAGAGAACAAATTCGTAAGCGTAAAGTATCCACAAATATTTGCTATTAACTTAGTTAGTATTAGTCACTCAAATGAGTTTTATTTATATACCGTGATCTTGCTGTAAGGTTTGAGCCCAAGCCTACAGGTCAAAGACTTTTTGACACATGAATGTTGACTCACCCATCTGCCCACGTCTCTCTCATTCTCCATGTTTTCCACCTTAAAATGTCCACACTATATGAAGATCAGTCCATGTACTCAGATATCTTCTATCTCTGCTGAAAGCACAGCTTATCCAGAAGAGTTTAACCTCACTGTCCTGAACTGAACAGCGCATGGATTGTTCATGCCACTTAATTTAATTTCAGCAACACAGCACTGCAAGAATTAAACTGGGGCCTGATAGCAGTGTTTTGTTTTGTTGGGACACAAACAGGAAATCTTCAGAACAAGCAAGACAGGAAAAACATCAGCTCGAGACCACTGATGATGCTTAGATTCTCTTCATAAGCTATAATCTGCTACACTCATGAATGCTAGAAACTACAATCATTTAACAAACCAGCGAATTGAAGGTTGCTGTTGCATGACACTTGCAAGCGGGATCCAGAAACATAACGACCCATCACCGTTTTTTTCTCTCTCTCAATGTATGACAGCATGTATGTAGCTCATATGATAGCCATAACAACACACATCTCTCTCTTTATTTGGTACCTTATCCTCCGAGTGTTGATGCTGCAGCTCTTTTTCCGTTGCTAATCGGTGTCGTAATTCTGTCATGTTGGAATCGGCTTGTTGAAAAATAAAGGCCTGATGAAGTAGCAATCTTCGGGGTTGCTGTTCGTTTTCAATGATTGTTATTGGGGCTGGAAGGGAGCGACTGCGCATGCGTGCGCAAACGGGAGAGGGCGCGCCCCCTAGTGGCCAGTGTAGGGAAAACACGCAGATAAATGGATGGATGGTAACTCATTTGTCTATTTATTAATGGAAGATTTGTGAACACTAATTAATTTAGATTTGTAAGGTAAAATATTTGTTTTATTTCGAAGTGAAAAGTTATTATATAAAGTAATAATTATTATAATTCAGGGAGATATTATTTAATTTGAATATACATTTCACACATCTTCATTATTCATCATAACCTACAGGTTAACTGAGCAGAATTCATAGTCTACTTTTGCTATTATGACCTCACTTCAATTATAAATATAGGCCTATTTTCAATTCATACAATAAGTTGGCCTTTCAGATGTATCTATTTTTATGTTAATTGATTTGTCTGTCATTATTCAGTTATTCAACTAAATTGTCAAAATGCATTAATTTGCATGTACTGTTTGATCTAGTATTTTACATTAATTGAAGCTGTTTCAAAGAAATAATTTATTAAAATGAGATCTTATGTATTGCTTATACAGTAGGCCTATTTCTATTTTTTTTTTTTTTTTTTTAGTAATCATGACAGTTTACTCACATAGTGGGGCAAAATGTCTCCTTTTTTGATTATTTATTTATTTATTTATTTATTGCAATAGCATTAGGTAAGAGATTGTTTCCATTTATTTCTATAAATAATATATTGTACATGTAAATAATACTTATTAGGCTACTGTTGTGTTACATGTAGACCTAATACACTACATTACATATTATTACATTAATATAGGCTATATTATAATATGTAAATATATTACTCACTGTTTCTAAGGGAAGATCTTTTCACTGATGCATGACCTCTTTAGGCTTCCGTTGTAATTGGTTGGGCAGTGATCTCAAAATAACGGCCACAGTAAGGGTCCCGCCTTATCTAGAGTAAAATATATTTATCTAGGCCTCTAATAGTTTTAAACATTCAAATAATTCATTTCTGTAGATGTGGGGAAACGACTTAGTTTACCTTTAGTTTTCATTAAAGTTTCGACGCACATCACAAGATGCAAGTATTTCTCTTCTGTTTTCATCGCCCTCCTCAGTTCTACATAACAGATGAAACACTGCCATCTACCGGACGTGAGAGTAAACGACATCCACAGGATAGCCTACTTCCCTGCTTGTTCATATCGCGAGGGATTCAAGTCACACTTCTTTAATGATGTGGCCTACCAATGTAAGTGTCATGCCACGAGCGTCTTCTGTTTCTGACATATGATAGTTGTCAATAATTTTTTTTCGTCATTGTTGTTTATTGTGAAATCTGTTGTTGTTCATTGTTGTTATTTATATTCACCATAGAGCGCGGTGACATTAATCTCTCAACCGTAAAGCTGCACTCAATCGTTTTTTTCTTCTAAAATGTTTACCCCTAAAGAAGTGATTGAATACTTAAAATATGTTTAAAATCATGTACACTCAAATGACTCAAATCAGTAGCCTAACAACAGCAGAGAAAAATAAACGAAAATCGCTGAGCACACCTTCATTTCACTTCACTTTTTAACACATCTAATTGTTAAAAGGCCCCCTGAAATTAAGGTTTAGAAATATTCAAAAACAGAATAAGTTAATACAGACATTTGACATTGTGACAATTTGTTATTGGCAGAGGTGTGTAAAATATTGTTAGTTTTAGATTAATAGATGTGAGATGTTTTATGTACATGTATTTATTGAATAGAAAACAGAATTTTGTAGTGCATTAACTTATGACATTATGAAATATCTGAATTTAAAGAACCAATTGATTTAAAAATAGACATTTCTATTAAAAAAAAAAGTAAATAAAATATTCAAGTACAAATTAGTATATTAAACATGAGAATTAAATGATTACAATTTTACAGCTGACAAAGCAGTATTTTTGATAAATGCTTCAAGTACCACTGGAAGTAACATTTTAGTTTTTTATTTTTCTTATTATATGCAATTCTTGATGTCTATCCACATTCTTTCTTTATTTTTTATTAGAGAAAACAGAGTTTTCAAGTTCAGTCTTTTCAATAACTAGGCGTTGCCATTGTTTTCAGCCTCATTTCTGTATCGATAGTCTGTTTGAACTGAGACTTTTGAAGTTAAAAGTGATCCAAGGAGTTTTTTTAAAGCACATGAAGTCCTGCTGATTCTATTTTCCACAGAAACTGTGGGTGTATTAGTGTCCAGAACAGGTTTTGGTGCTCGCCTCCCTGCTTAGCCCTCTTGCGAACTGGTTAGCCTGGCATTTTTAACCATATTCCTTTGACAACATTAAAACATTTTCACAAAAGTGGGTTGCCAATAGTAATTTGAAAACAATTCTCAGTCTCTGTGAGAGCTGTCAATCATTTAGCACCAGTCAAACCTCTGTCCCACCATTTTGAAAAAGATTTGATTGGGTACTCGCAGGTAGCGGCAAAGCTTCTGGAAAGCCTCATTGCTAAGGGGTGCATGTGGTCTTCCTTTAGACTCATCCAGGCACTTGTCGTGTCCCGCAGACAGCATACAGTAAAAGCCCTTAGTGACGTTAAAGTAGAAATTGTCCGGCTTTATCCGAGGTGGAAGTTCCAAAAACTTCTCTGCCTTCTGCAGCTCAGGGAACGGATTCTGAATCAGTGCTTCTCCATCCACAATATGGATCTGCTCCCTGGGAAAAAGCTCCAACCATCTGGCCAGGTGCTGGTAGTAAAAACTCCTCTGAAGGGCCTTGTATTTGGTGTTGATGTGTCCTTGTGATAGTAGCATCTCTTCGAGTGGCTGGTATGGCTTGTTCTGCTGAATTCGGTTGTGGAGAACTTGTGTATAGTCTGACACGAGTCTCTCTGCAGGGTCACGAACGATCAGCAGCAGTTTCACCGCTGGATTTGTGGCCCATATCCTCCTTGGGGCCGGTGGTGCTGTGAAGTAGCCAGGGGTCTTTTCCACTGTCAGCTGCCCAGGGAGGGTCATGGGCATCTGGGCACGGTACCAGTCCAGACCCTTCCGAAAGTTTTCATCCAGATTAAAGTAGTGGATCTCGGTCTTGGCTACTTCCACATCTGGATGGAGGTTGAGCATCTCCAGCAGGGCCCTGGTGCCTCCCTTGCGCACACCGATGATGATTGCTCCTGGCAGACGTTGCAAAGTCGAGGCATTGGAAGTTCCAGAAGGGGTCGCTGATGTCACTGAGGTCAAAGAGGCTCGGAGTTCATGTAGACAAACAAGCAGCTGTGCCTGGAGCAACAGCAGTAGGATCAAAGCCAGGAGGAGCGTCCACAGCATGGCGTCAGTCCAGTCAGGTCAAGGGCGGCACACAAACGAACACACACAGCAGCTGTTGATTTGCACAGT
Organism: Ctenopharyngodon idella; assembly: GCF_019924925.1. Taxonomy (NCBI): domain Eukaryota; kingdom Metazoa; phylum Chordata; class Actinopteri; order Cypriniformes; family Xenocyprididae; genus Ctenopharyngodon; species Ctenopharyngodon idella. The sequence continues at coordinate 24,512,339 of NC_067224.1, read as the reverse complement.
TTCGTCAAGTTAATTTCTGAAAAAGAAAGTGCACGGTAATTACTTATTTTTCAGAGAAGACCCACAGGAAAGTATTAATTATTCATAACAATAATCACACGTCGAAAATCCTAAAAGCAATTCATTGTGAGGCAAATTTGAGTTAGTTACATGATAAATGTAAAACATATGTTAAAAAACAACAACAGCAGGGCAGAAGTGTACTTCCTCAGTGTGATTTAATTAACAGAATTATTAAAACACAGAGAGAAGAAACACATTAAATATTCATGAACAATAGTGCCTCAGAAATCTCTCTGTGCAAATTTACTCATCCCAATCCCACTGCAGTCTCACCGTTGCCCTCTAGTGGTCACTATTAGAACTCAGTCATTCCAATTAAGCTGTATGAGTCACAGAAGCCCAGTTCTTTATAACAAAAAAAATAAAATTTTAAATTTCTGCAATAAGCAAGAATGTAAAAGATAGAAAGGTTAATATCCTTGAGAATGATTCTGATGATCTAATAAGAAATATTTGTTAGTTCCAAAGTTTAGAAGTATAAGAGTGCCTCATTAACTGTATTTCAGTGATTGCAAATCTCACATCACATATTAGATATAACGTTTTATTCTTCTGATGGAACAAAGCAGTTGTTTGTCATCTGAGTGCATGAAAACTGATGCAATGGTTACATTTTTTTTTTTTTTTTGTACAGGTTCCACTGAGACAATTTATCATGAAAATTCTTCAAAATTCTTAAATATCTCTTAAAATGATCAAAAAGGAATACAATTCTGTCATGATTTACTCACCCTCATATCTAACCATAATTAAAAAGTGGTTATTTATGGCAGAACATCAGATCTGCTCTTTTCCATACAATGAAAGTGAATAGTGACCACGGCTGTCAAGAAAGATTTCACTCTTCCTCACACAAAGCTATCACATGGCTTCAAAAGATTTGGAATATAGTGTGCAAATTATATAGACTTTTTTTATGGTCCTTTTATGGTGCTGTTTTTGTCCTTTTGGTCTTCGACGTCCCCTGGTCCCCATCCACTTTCATTAAATGGAAGATATGAGCTCAGACATTCTGTTAAACTCCATGTGTTCAAAGGAAAAAGAAAGTCATGCAGGTCTGGAATGAATGAGGATGAGTAAGCAATGACAAAAACAACTTTTTTGAAAACAAGTTAAAATGACTAAAAGGATACGATAACAGTGGCTGATCAGGACAATCATTGGCCACCTTATTTCTGACCTCTATGCTCCTTTAAAATGACTTAACTGCCATGTTTAGAGACCTCACAGTTGTGATGTTATTGTACCCTGCTGCTGCCAGAGTCACGGGTTATTAATTTGCTTCTCATCTAGTTATGAGCAGTCAGCCTTTGTAAACGAGCTGTGGTGTTGCTCTGTACGCTGTATAATTACACAGTTGGGAGTAAGTGTCGAGCCCTGTGGTCTTGCCTCTCCTGCTCCAGCGTCAGCGTCATCATTGCTGCTAAGCCTCATCAACTCTACCATTACGGGTCTGAGTGTCTGTCTAATGTCTCTCACTTTATTCCCCCATCTCGCAGCTTTAATCCTCAGAATGTGCTGCTCCTGTTCCTCAGGTTACGTTATCTGTTGGTGGTGACAAATTTAGTCAAATAACATAAGAAAAGAATACATTAACCAAGGGATTTTCAGTATTGCCATCTGTAGTGATATATTCTGTTGTACGTATTGACAGTAAGCCATAGGGTATTTGTTTTTCAGAAACAAAGTGGGAAGCTGTGTGTCTGTTTTGACTTACGTGATATTAGTTCTTGTGTTAAGTGACTGCCAACATGGATCTTTCTCACAAAGAAATGCTCACCACTGAATTCATTTGATAAATACAGTAAAAACAGTAATATTGTGAAATATTACTAACATTTAAAATTCTCTATTTTAATATATTTTAAAATGTAATTTATTTTTGTGATGGCAAAGATGAGTTTTTCATCAGCCATTACTCCAGTCTTCAGTGTCACATGGTCCTTCAGAAATCATTCTTCACCATTCATGATAATATGGTGCTCAAGACAGATTTCTTATTATCAATGTTAAAAACATTTGTGCTGCTTAATATGTTTGTGGAAACCCTGATTTTTTTCCAGGAACCTTTGATGAATAGAAAGTTTAAAAGAACAAGTATTTCCTTTGTAACGTTATAAATGAATTTAATGTCACTTTTGATCAATTTAATGCTTCCTTGCTGAATAAAAGTATTGACTTTTTTCAAAAAATAAACATTTGGGGTCAGTAATAATAGCGAAGGATATTACCATTTAGTACTAAAATGTAGAAATTGAACGATAGTATAAATATACATTAAACCAATTACACTGAGAGAGAAAAAGTTTTACAAATGTTAAAGACAGAAATACGTTGTGAACTCTGTGAAAAGGGTCCATTATCTTTGGATGTTTAGAAGAGATAATAAGTTATTGGAAAGAGAAAGAATGAATGGATTTAGATGTTAAATCAGCATCACTAAAACAGCACCACATATATTTCATGTTTATTTTGATTCAGACGTGACCAAAGGTGATGAGTAATGATTATGTGAAAGTGATGGGTGAGTTGTTTATTCTGTTTTCACCAGATTTGATCTATTCATGTTGATTTGTGGACTGTTTGTGAACATAATATGCAGGCTTTATCAGATTGACACGATAGCCACTGTGACTTGGAGGCACTGCTTCCTCTCATGTGACTGTCTCAAGAATTTTTTTGCAGGGCATTTACAGTACACTTGGCTTTTTCATGATTGCTGCCTCCCTTGCCTTAGGAGAAAACAACCCGATCGTATTCATACAATCTGACTCGTACGAAAAAGTATGATTTGTTGGTTAAGCTTCATCATGAAGTTCCACCCCTAAACTTAACATTAATGTACAATTGAGGTTGTGCAAATTCATTTGAATTTGCAACCAATTCATCAAATCGTAAAAAATTACTGTGTTGGAGAAAGTACTCCTGATAGACACCCAAACCGTCTTATAGGGATCTATAATGTGTCTCTGTGTGTGTCTGTTTCATCTTTATCAGGGACTCACAGACCTACTGATTGAGTCAGACTTTCAGTTTATTCACTCTCAAGCAAACAAAGCTAGTCTCTCCCTTTCTCTCTCACAGACAAACTCTGTAGCGGAGAACAAAAAATGCATCCCTAATATAAACACCCTCCACTGTCACCTCATACTGTGCGATATAATCCTCTTTCCTGAATGCCATTGCACACTAAAAGAAAACCCAGTGATGCACACACACACACACACACACACACACACATAAACCTCTGTTGATTTTCTTACACATTTTTGCATTTAGGCTCCTCAGCTTAATGCAAACTTAGTCTCGCTTCTGTTTCCAGAGCGCAGTAATCCTGCATACGGACTCACTCGTGAATACAAGACAACCGCACACACTCATGCAGACACGTTTAAGTACTTGCATGGACTAAGAGAGTGTTGGCCACTCGTAAAAGACAAAAAGAGGACCTGCAGGGAATGAGATCAAAGGGCCTTCTGTCATATATTACCATTTTATCTCAGTTCCTGATCTGACTGGAATGTTTAGAGGCAGTGGCTTCATGCATGACCAATGCACATTAGTCACCTTTCCTTGGTGTCTTAGAAAACATATATTTTTTGTAAACACCAAACTAAAGCTGCATTGCTTTCAGAAGTGATCATATCTTCCCTCCAAAGGCTTTATCCTCTACAGAGAGAGCTTTGAAGGTTTGAAGCGTGTAGAATGAAATTAACGTAGACCACACTTTTTTAAACGTCATCTTACCTTAGTCAAATAGATCTTAGAATAATAAAAAAGATTAGGTTGGTAGTTCAACGGTCTAAACAAATGTATAGTGTATGTTATTCAATTAATTTTTTCCCCTTACAACTCCTCCATATAATGAAAAAAAAAAATCTGTTAAATTTATTGTAAAAACAAACAAAGAAAAAAACAGCTGCTGTGTTTGCCAGAAATTCACAGCAAAAAAAAAAGAAAAAAGAAAAGAAAAAACAATGACAAATTGGTGCCTGTATTTTGCAACAATTTTACAACCGTATATCATTTATGTTAATATTAATATACCAATCTACTTGAATAACCAAAATCTGCTTTTTAAAGCAGTGCAAAATTATCAGGGTAACACACAACACTAAGATAATTCAATAAACATTAAAATAACAGAAAATGTAACATAATGTACATTACTGAAAAACAAAGGAGACACTAAATTATTTATATAAAATATAATCATATGTGATGTCACACATGCAGGGCCTTATGGAAAGTCCTTTCACTGTTATTCAATGTAAATTAGATGGTAATTATAGTTTTTACATGCAAAAAACAAAAATATGACAGTATTTTACAGTAAAATTACATATAATAAATAGTTAAACCATTTACATAGATATCTTTACAGCTTTGTAGTTACAGAAGCAGATGGTTTCATTTTTGTTGTTGTCATCCTTTGTGTACAGAAGTTGAGCCCTACATAAACATTTGATAGCACTTTTGAAGTTCTGAGGTCTTTTTCTCAGGGAAGAAAAAAAAAATCCTGAGAAACACCCCTTTTTCAGTTAGTTTACAGAAAAGGTCCAAAATAAGATGTCCAATTTTTAGCATGTTTTTTAGACATTTGGTAAAAACATAATTTCAGAAAATGTGAGTGAAACATGTGGATGTGTATTGTAAAAAATGAAAATATTAATCTGTTACAAATGATGAAACAGCTGATTTGTCTTTCACACACGTACACGCACAAAGATTCATCAACCCTACTACAGGGAAAAGCCAAACGACTTTTAAGATTTCGCTTAGATTTCCTCCTCTTCCTCCTAAGTGAATGCAAATGGGGAATGAATGAGAGGATTAAACAGCGTCTGAGAAGATCCGATTGTCTCTGTCATCGAACTGAAAGAAACAGGGAAAAATGTGCAGAAAGTGTCCCTTTTGGATGCTGCTGAAAGATCTCATTCAATCTGTCCAATAGACACTGACCTTCAGTAAATCTGCTCAGTTTTTAGCACATGGACGCCCCACTAAGCCTCAAATTAGTCTCTTCATGAACCTCCCCACACCCCACCAGTCTCTCACTCTTCCTCACTTCCATCTCTCTCCATCCCTCCCTCTTCTCCCTCGTTCTCGCTCTCATTTGCACTTGAAGATCTGGGTCAATCGAATCACACACTCTACAGCCCCCTCTGGTCTGAATGTTCCTCGCATTGATAATGAGGAGTGTGTGTGTGTGTGTGTGTGTGTGTGTGTGTGTGTGTGTGTGTGTGTGTGTGTGTGTGTGTGTGTGTTTGAGGGGAGAATATGGGTTTGGTTTGAATATGGGTTGGGGGGGTGGGGGATCTGTCTGATACCAGAAGAGGGGAGGGGGAAGTATGAGGGGGGCTTCACTCTAATTAAAGAGGTTGTTGGCATAGAGAACATGGCAACATTATTGGCATGGAAAAGTGTCTGAGTCTGGTCAGGTTTTCCAGCTACTCATGACTAGCACTCTTCTCATGTGTGATACAGTATGTGGATGAAAGTAAAGAGAGCAAAAGTTGAAAACAGGATGATGAAGTTTGGTTTGATGTTCATTTATAGTCATGTTTGGCTTTGCTGTTAAGAAATCATAGATTGTGTGCTCTTCGGTTTGTATAAAGCTCTGAGAATTGCCATTTTTAGATTTGGTTCTCTCAGAAATTTCTAATGGATTTCAGAAGTGGTTTTCGGTTTATTAGTTCAGTAATTTCTGGTAATATTATTTAAAAAGACAACATAAATTGCACAAGGTCGTACCACAAATGTGAGTTTCGAAACAGTTATGTGCTTGATAAAATGTAAGTTGATAACAGAATTTTACACGAGGATTGATACTACCACTAGAATGCGAATGTAAACTACTGTCCAGAAGTTTGGGATAGTAATTTTTGTTTTTTGAAAGACATTTCTTGAAACGTATTCTGCAAGGATGCATCAAAAGTGACAGTAAAGACATTTGCATTATTATTGTTTTGTTTTGTTTTTTGTTTTTAGATTAATGCTGTTCTTTTGAACTTTATATTCATCAAAGAATCCTAAAAAATCATGGTTTCCACGAAAAACCGTTTTCAACATTGATAATACAAAGAAGTGTTTCTTAAGCACCAAATCAGCATATTAGAATGATTTTTGAATGATCGTGTAACACTGAAGACTGGAGTAATGATGCTGAAAATTTTGCTTTGCCATCACAGGAATAATTTACATTTTAAAATTTACTATATAAAAATAAAAAACATTTATTTTAAATTGTATTTTTACACAATATTGCTATTTTTTACTATATCTTTTTTCAAATAAATGTAGCCTTGGTGAGCATATGAGACTTCAAATCTTACCGACCCCAAACTTTTGAACAGTAGATGAGTAGATGTAATGTGTTACCTATAGAAATTATGGTAACACATTACAATAAGGTTCCATTAGTTAAGGTTAGTTAATAGATTAACTAATATTACATAACAATGAGCAATACATGAGTTACAGTACTTATTCATTTTGTTAACTTTAGTTAATAAAAATACAACCGTTCTCTGTTAGTTCATATTAGTTCAGGTTCATTAACTAATGTTAACAGATACAACTTTTGATTTCAATCATGTGTTAGTAAATGTTGAAATTAACATTAACTAAGAATAATAAATGCTTTAGAAGTATTTTTCATTGTTAGTTCATGTTGACTGATGTGGTTAACTAATGTTAACAAATGAAACCTTACTGTTAAGTGTTACCAAAATGACTTGGGGAACTCGTGCCTGATTACCTTTCCAGGATAGTAATATTATCACATGAAAAGCCCTGAAGAGATTTAACAATTTATAGCCATGAGTTTAGAATAGCAGTTTTAGATTATTTTTGAGTTATTATTATTGAAGAGACAACATAAATTACACAGAGTTACCTGAAATATATATATATATATATATATATATATATATTGAAACCATTGTGTTTTGAAAACTTAAGTTAAAAATTGCTTAAATACTACAAACAATACTAGGATGATGAGTTTATGTGCTTGACAGATCTTATCTTAAGTAGGAACTTTCAACTTGTTAGTAAACTTGCATTCTTAAAGCACACTCACAAAAATTCTATTCTAAAAACCCAGGTTAGAAATACTATCCCCTATGATTATGAGAATGTATGTAGCCAGTAAATGTTTCTCTATTTCTCTCTCCTTTTCTCTCTCTGCCGTATGATTATGACAGCTCAATGGCTGTTGACTGAATTATATATTATCATTAGCCCATGTATTTAAAATATATAAAATCATTGCTGTGAGCCAACAGCCTTTCAGCTATCAAACTGTAATTTTCCAATTCGGTATGACAAGCAAATAATTCAATGATTAGCAATCTGGACTGAGCCACAGGGGGCAGAGATCAGGTTAGTAGTTCATGACAAGTGACTTGTATTTGCCTTTCACTACAGGGGAAATAACCTATCTATTTCCTGTGTGTGCATATGTGTGTGTGTGGCAATATCAATACTGTAGATTTGGAGGGAAAGGGTAAATATTGAGAGTCAGTGGTCACGTCAGCGGTAATCTGTCTCTCTGTAGGGGTGGGTGGACAGATGGAGGTTGGGCTGTTCTGCTCAATACAACTAACCACCACAACTGAGCATGTGGACCTGACAGCTACTGCAGGATCACACCAGGCGTGAGGGCTGAAATGACACATTTAATAGGATTTCATGTTGTAGAGCAAGCATCCTCAAATAGCAGACCGCGGTCTGGTTCCGGACCCCAGCTTGGTTCCACCTAGACCTCGAGACATAATGACAACAGTAGCACCATTTTACTGTTTCTACGGTTTAAAGTGAGCAGCACGTCAAAACAACGGAGCGGTTCACACCACAAGCACTCAGGGTTGTTTTGTGGTATCTTTCAGAGCTATATGCTGACTTGGCTTCTGAAGGGTAGTGTATACAGGCTACAAAAATATGCAATAATACGAAATTGTCTTATCATTTCAAGAGTTTAAACGCATCAGTTAATGGGATAGTGTACCCAAAAATGAAAATTCTGTCATCAATTACTCACTATTATGTCATTCCAAACCCGTAACATTCATCTTCAGAACACAAATGAAGATATGTTTAATGAAATCTGAGAGATTTCTGTCCCTCCATTGACAGCTGCGCAACTACCACTTTCACACTTCAAAAGTTCACAAAGAGATCGTAAAACTAATCCATATGAATTGAGTAGTTTAGTCCAAATTTTCTGAAGAGACACAATAGCTTTATATGATGAACAGATTTAATTTAGTCTTTTATTCACATATAAACATTCATCAATGCACACATCAGTTATGGTAAATGAAAGCTCAAGCATGTTTGTTTGACGTGTGAGAACCAATGAGGTTCATTCTCATGTGTTACGCAGCACATATGAGCTTCCGCAAGAACCAATGAGATTTGTTCTCATGCGTCAAGCAAGTACAATTGAGCTTCTGTTTATGTTTGCTGATCAATGTTTATATGTGATTAAAAGCCTAAATTAATTCTGTTCATCATATAAAGTGAGATAACGCAATATGCTAATTCTTATTAAAATGAAAAAAATCTTCTAGTTTTAAAAAGGGATAGTTCATTTCAAAGGTGATGACTTGCTTTCTTCTATGAAAAACAAAAGAAGTTTAGCAGATCATCCCAAATAATCCACCTGTTCCTTACATAAAACTAGAGAAGACTTAAAAATATAGCGCACAAGTTGAATGGACTGCTTTATTGTACTTTTTTGTAAATGACAAAATTTTGAGGTAAACAAATACAATAATTTCAGAAACTGTAAATTCTTTACAAGGTTACGAGAATACTTTTTGTGCACCAAAAAAACAAAATAACGACTTTTCAACAATTTCTAGTGATGGGTGATTTCAAAACCCGATCCGAACCACTGATTCGAAACAAAAGATTCGAAGCAGTGTTTTGAAATCACCCATCACTAGATCTTGTTGAAAAGTCATTATTTTGTTTTTTTTGGCACACAAAAAGTATTCTCGTCGCTTTATAATATCAAGGTAGAAGCAGAAGTACTCACATGAACTGTTTTAAATATGTTTTAGTACCTTTCTGCCATCGGATTTTATCAAAAATATCTTAATTTGTGTTCTGAAGATGAACAAAGGTTTTACAGGTGTAGAACGACACGAGGGTGAGTAATTAATGACAGAATTTTGTTTTTTGGGTGAACTAACCCTTTAAAGTCAAAATGAAACTGAAGTTGTGATGGTCTTTCCTTCCTTATTGTGACATATATCTGAGTGAAACGGCTTCTTGAACAAGAAAAAACGTGGGGCAGAACTTGATTTTGTCTATCAGGAATTGATTGGAGAATTTCACGATTGTGGTTTGCTATTGCTGTGATAGGATTTACTGCCCTCGCACCAGTAAAAGTCATGAGAGAAGACGAGATTTCGTTGCAAGAGGGAGGGGAAGTTATTCAGATTAAAGGCATTTATAACAAACACAGCAAAATTCCATAAAAAATACAAATTGTCAATTGTGATTTCATGGTGACTTTATGGGAGTATAACTTTTTACAGTAGGTATAAAATGTATTAACCAGCTACGTCATGTTAGCTGTGAGGTGTATGCAGTAACTAGGGGTGGTTCTCACAGTCTCGTTAGTTTTATTCCATTTGCCTGACAAATCCCAAAATGGGCAGACGGATAGAGAGTGTTTCTACAAAACAAACAGCAAGAGGGTGAGAATGAACTTGTGCCAAAAAAAGTGTTTTTCCAGATTTGTCTTTGCAATTGGCAATTAATCCCTGGAAAGGAAAAAGTTGTTTAGAGGCCAGATGAATGGAACTGTCAGTCTCAGAGCAGGTGGTTGTGCGTCTGCGTGCTAGTTTGCCGTCTTTCAGCCGCTCTGAAATCTCAGAAGTAACGTCTTTGTTCTGCTCTTTGTCCTTTCTTGTGCTCGCGTTTCCACGCCAGGTTGCTGCTTTTGATTCATCCTTAAATCCTCTCACATTCAAAGAACAGTGAAAAACATCTTTGTAATTCTTTAACTGCTTACATGCTGAAAGGGCCTTAAGCGCACAGCTATATCCTTCACTTATGGATATGCTTGCAGTGAATGGATGTGTTGTGCATGGAGATTTCTGCATCACTGGCTGCTGTTTTTCTTCTATATTGTGAGGGAACACAGTGGTATGATTTGTGTGTGTATGGACAAGAAGGGGGTCCCTTCAGGCCCTGCTGTGTTATGCCAGGCTGTTCTGTACTTTGTGTGACTTTTGGGAATGAAATGTAGAATAAGATGATATTTTTCTTGTTTTGCAGTGTGTTGGTTTTTCATACATACGTACAGGAGTAGAGACCTCCACTATGTTGTGGTGTGAGGGGGTGATCTAATGCATAATTCTATATCAGGATACACTAAAGTGTGCTCAAAGATGCAGTCGAATTTGTTTTTCAGATATGTTTTGCAATGAAATATATTTGATGCCTCAGTTATTTCTTCTACACAGTGATGAGATTAAATGGAATGGGAATGAAGACATCTACTGGTTCTCTCTTTTTCCTCCTGACAAAAGACTCTAGTAATCTCACATGTCTTCTCTAAAGTTTTAAAAGAGATCTCAACAATGACACATACAGTGCACTCAGATGTTACTCAGATGTCACATACTGCACAAAGAGATGTCAATATGAACTAAAATATTTATCATCATCAAAGTTTTCTAAGACTGTTATCTGAGCTATACCACCATATCATTCTATTCGTGGTGGGACTACACTCTTAAAAAGGTTACAAAAGAGGGTTTGCACGTGATGCCAAAGAACAACCATTGTTAGTTCCCCAAATAAACTTTGAGTGTACAGTTCGAAATCAAAAAAAAAAAAAAAAACCTTTTGTGGAATGGAAAGGTTGGATGTTAAAGGTTTTTCATGGAACCATCCATGATGCCAATAAAAGACCTTTAATTTTAAGAGTGTATGTGAATATTTTTTTGCATTAACTGAAACAGAGGATATCTTTGCATGGAACTGAATCAGACAAGTAAATTAGGGCTGGGAACTGCCACAGACCTCCATGTTATAACAATTTTTTCTTGCCGTTTCAGTATATTTGGCTTTTTTTTTTTTTTTAAGTATTATGATTTATGTAATAATTGCAATTCAGTGTTACAATATACAGTATTGTAGCACTTTTTTTCCTTAAAAAAATGCATTTTACTTTACAAGAAATGTTTATTGAAGAACAGTTATGTATGTCTCTGAACTTGTTACTTTTGCAAATTCTGTTACAAAGTGAAAAAACATCACAAAGTACAAATTAAATAAGCTTTATTGCTTTTGATGATTTTATTTTTGTAGGACATGAGACGATAAACTACTGTTTCATAGGATTGTGTGGCTCTCATTGAGGTTATTGCTGTGCTGAACAGTGATGCTTAGGTTAAAGGGATAGTTCACCCAAAAATGAAAATTATCCCATGATTTACTCAACCTCAAGCCATCCTAAGTGTATCTTCTTTCAGATGACCACAATCGGAGATATATTTAAAAATATCCTGGCTCTTCTAAGCTTGATAGTGAAGGGGGTGGGGGCCAAATTTTGAAGCCCAAAAAAAATCATCCATCCATTATAAAAAATAATCCATGTGTCTCCAGGGGGTTAATAAAGGCCTTCTGAAGCGAAGCGATGCGTTTTTGTAAGAAAATGATCCATATTTAAAACATTATAAATTCAAATAACTAGCCTCCGGTGGACAACCGTAAACATACTGCGCAAATCGACTTGCGCCAAATGAGTAACCCCCTGCTGTGATATATGACGCAGGATGTAGGAGTAGTGTAAGCTTAGACGCCTCTCGTGGTTCAAACAAATAGGGCTGGGGAACAAGCTCAAGCTCCTCTTCTTTTATATCAAAATCCTCTGACATTTCTCTTTAAAAATTATAATTTTAGACTTTTAATTCATTCAGAAAGTGTTTAGTTTTGCTCTATCCTCTGTGCTTCCACGTTCATAATTATGTCATGCGTTGGGTCAGAGGCTATTCTTCCGCCACAAAATGATGGGTACAGCTGTCTGCCGGAAGCTAGTTATTATAGTTAATAAAGTTTTAAATATGGATATTTTATAAAAACATTGCAGTGGGCCAACAGCCTTTCAGCTATCAAACTGTAATTTTCCAATTTGGTATGACAAGCAAATAATTCAATGATTAGCATTTGGACTGAGCCACAGGGGGCAGAGATCGGGTTAGTAGTTCATGTCAAGTGACTTGTGTTTGCCTTTCACTACAGGGGAAATAATCTATCTATTTCCTATTTTCTTACAAAAACCCATCGGTTTATTTCAGAAGGCCTTTATTAACCCCCTGGTGACTTATGTATTACTTTTATGATGGATGGATCGATTTTTTGCTTATTGCTTGTGCTCGTCCTCATGCACACGTAACGTACAAGAAGAAAGAAACTGAACGTGATTCAATGCCCCAACATACTCAGTTATTTTTTGTTCTTCACTTAGAAGTAAAAAGAAGTTGGAAATACCTTCGCAGTGAACATCCTGACGCAGTCCATGCTGCTGAGAGTTTAGATTAATATGATAATATGTACTGCACCCTTTCCTCTCAACAACAAAAACACACAACAAAACGACAGTAGTGAGAAAACAGCAGTTTAGAAAGCATCTGATCATAGCGATGTGGACATGTTTGTTCGAGCTCTGCAATTCACCGGCATCATGGTAATTAAAATTACACTGTTATGATAGTTTGATTATAAAGTATATTTCAGACTATAGACTATATATATCTAGCTATGTGAGGCTATAGTTTGAATTAATCTCTTTTCTTTGCATGACACATTGATATTACAATACAGAATGGCTCTTTTGGCGTTATCCTGAACATTGTATAAGCATTTGTTTCATGTGTCATTGAACGGAAGAGAGATTCTCAGGAGCGTGTAAACGTCACATCCAAAAAATCAAAAATCAGTCTACGGGCTTTCATAGACAACCTTGGAAGTCAGGGAAGGTCTCGTTTTTTTTAAAGTTTCGTTATAGGCAGCTCACACATTGGCAATTAAAAAAGTGATTAATACATGCAACATGCAAAAAAAGAGTTACATTTACAATGCTAACACGTTAACTGTTTCTAGCTAGTAGTTAACCTGAGATTTCTTCAAGTTATTTGACATGTCTAATTTTATTGGGAATTTAGTTGAATTAACAATTTAGTTAGGTTTCCACTACACAAGATATTTGAGTCAAGTTTACATGCTTATTTTGTGTTAAGAAAGCTGATTTCCAACTTGTGGAACTACTGACCTAAATCAGTTTAACCCAAAGTTATGCTGCTCTCCTGTTCAGTACCTGTTCAGTACCATTCAGAGGCAAAATAATTCTGAATAATGACTGTTGTCTAGGCCTATAGCAATGCTGTACTGACTGCTCATCTGGGACATGTATCTTTTTCTGCTGCGCTTGCGCTGTCTCTAAGTAAATAATTGTCTCAGTTATTTGCATTAAAGTTCAACACAAAATATCAAAGCTGATATTCAAATGAAGCATAACTGAACTCATAACTAAATGAAGCATAAATGTACATCTCCTGAGCTATGAAAGAGCAACCTCTGAGCAATAACATTTTCCTCTGGGATGTTCTTGGGACTATGTTGCTTCGTGTTTTGCTGTGTTATGTGGTTTCATTTTTCCCTGTTCTATTTCTTGTGTTGTGGTTCGGCTCTGTGAGGCTGCATGGGAGAGCGTTGCATGAAGGGTGGTCAGCAGAAGAGCAGTAGCCTGTCTTCCTAATGGACTAAAACTGTCAGCAATAATGACCTATGAAACAAACCCAAGAAGACAGCTCACAAGCACACACACTCACATACATATAAACATACACACACACAAATCCCTGTCTGCTTATCCAAGGATACGCCAATCTAATATTAAAAGGATCAGCTGGTTTGTTTTCATGACTTTATAAGGATTTTTTTTTCAGAGAACAGAGCGGTTTTGTCTGGAGTACAGTCCCTGTGACGTACATAATGACCTCTGTGCCACAGCGTAACCTTCACTCTTATCCGTATGGCCTGCCTGAGGTCGCTCACTTTATCATAAGATGAGTTTGAACAGTAAATGCGTATCAGGGGGTCTCAGATACAAACTAGTGCTTGAAGTCAGATGAAAAAAGGAGACACAAACCAAAAAATGCTAGGCGGACTTACAACAGGTTCCCACAGTCAAATCAGGTGACGGAATAGAGACATGTCACTTTCTCTTCATATTCCATGCTAATGATTCTAGAGTTCAGTTTATTAAAAACTGTTAATATGACTTTCTATTACAAGTTGATTAATTTAACATGTACATGGTGTCCATCTTTCTGTTTAAATAGGGAAAACCCACACCATATTTGACCATCTGTCAATCAATGGGGTTTCCAAGCTGTCCAGTTTCGACTTGGCCCTTTCAACTATATATTCCCGGTGTGTGGGTGTGTTTGTTTTGGTTTACTACATGGTTTCTGTGTGAGCTACGATAGCATAATGTCTGAGTAAGTGAGTCACTGACAGATAAATGACCAACAATCGTTAAAAAAGTTATCCATGAACTAAGTCAAATAACCACTGTGTGTAAGCTTATTCTATAGATTATCTCCGATCTTTTAACTAAGTGTATATACGTAACAGATGAATATATTTATATATAAAATCTTATTAAAACTAGGCTGTTAGAGAAGTATAAAAGGACAATAGGTCACAATAGAATAGGTGTTGCTAAATTGTGTGCTTCAAATTATACGGGACATTAAGACAGTACAAGTTATTTAATGGGATTTATTTTTAAGTCTCACAGGTTCTTTTTTATTCGCGTCAAATTAAATATGGCATCGACTACAGTACACAACAGTACGGTCCATTTAATACTTGATTTCTGCTTTATTCTGTTTTTTATTTCTTTTCTGCTTATGGCAGATGTTCAGGATATGTTGTCCTCTATTGCCTGTGTATTGTGCACGTAATTTAATAATCTGTTTTTAATGCATAAATGGGGCTGAATTTGAACTAGTGTAAGCATTATGTTGATGTTAAACTGACTATTGAACAGTAATGAACTACATTCAGCCTCATTCAGCCATATTTTTATATTTTTTAGTTTTTTAAAAATAATGTGGATTTATATTCCATATTCTTGAGGTACCTGTTATGATAAAAGCAGTCCACCCACATCAGACACAGAGTCTTTTGTTTCAGGTAATAATACTGATGTACTGCTGTGTGTGGAGTGAACCTGTTTGATCTTGTTCTGAAAACTTTTGAACAGAGATATATAGGCAACTCTTTTCCTCTCATCTCTCTCTATCTTTATGAATGGTTCATTGCACTTAGTACAGCAGTTCTGCGTTCATAAAATATGATATCTATTATTCACATCTTTCGCTATCACTAATGCTCCAACATTTTATGCCCCTATGAAGTCCTGCTAGCTCAGAGATGACAGAAATTCGTCTAATCTCAGAGTCAGCGTCAGGAGAATAGCTCACTATATCCAGATCCATCTGTTTTTTGGCATTCCTTTGTCAACATATTGCTGTGAACATCTTAATCAAATATGTTCATGTAAAAGAAAGCAGCTTACTGTGATTTCACCAAGTAGGACATGTTTCTGGATCAACAACCTTGTTGGTTCTAGCACAACGTTATTTTCAACCAATCAGATTTTAGGTTTTAGGTTAGACCTAAGGCTTGAACAACATCCATATTATCTGTCTGATTTTAATGCTGGGTTATGGTTAGAGATGGGGTTAAGACAATGAATTTTTGGATCAATCAGTGAATATTCAGTATCATGTCAGTGTCTGTGAGGTGAATACATTTCAGAGAGTTTTATTGTTACATTTTGAGTGCCTGTCAGATTTTCCCTTTTCATTATAAATCAGTATTTGATGAACATCAATGTATTGAGTGTAAAGTCACAAGCTACATTTAGTATGATTTGATGTGTGAAGCACACAACATATTAGCCCTGTTAACATTCTTGAAAAAAGATTCATACACAAACATACACAAAAGAATATATCTAATCTGAAAATGAACTTGAAATATAATCCATGTATTACTTAATTAAACAGTGTGTCATTGTATTGAGTGAATATTCTGACTTTTGAGTACACAAACAGCTTTTGCATTCATATCACATCGTTTTCACTTTATCAAGTGATTTGCATCCAGAGACATTTGGTAATTTCACAAGCATTTACTTACTACTTTAGTGAAAGACAAAATAAACACAGGTGTGTGTACAGTATATGTAACACCTGCATCAATCATGTGGAAAGTAAATAAAATCATCAAAAATTTGAGAAATTACGAACTAATTTATGACTTTAATGGAAAAATCCAAAAGAATAAACGTCTGATTTTATTTAGAACTTACTAGTACCTGGTTTTCAAGAGATATGAGATCCTAGAGATATTGGACTCAGAACAGCTGTAAGTTACAGTACTGCTTCTAAGAACAATAGCAAACATCAAGTCTGTAGGAAGATGTTGCTACAGTTCTGCTATAAAGACTACTAAAGAAGTAAATTCACTTTTTTAAAGTACATTTTACTTCAGACATTCTGTAGGCATGGGATTTCTTTAATTCTATCTTAAGCACAGTCCAAAGTTCTGGTTTAAATTGAAGCATTGCTGAGGAACACAGGTAAGGTTCAGTCTATAGAGTTTCTCGGACCAAACACAGGGAAATGAAACTAGGAAGGAAAACAGTGATAGAACAGGATGAGAGCTTACCTGAACCTTCTCTTCTTCAGTCAGCTTCTCTCTTGAAGTGTGTCTGAATGCTTCGTTCTGATGTTTTCATGGACTTTCATTCTTCTCTATTCCTTCTGAGCCCTTCAGTGCATCTCCAGCCTCTTTTTTTTTTTTTATCTTGTTCTGTCTCTTTCCTTCTCTCTTGTTCTCTGTAACGGCAGTTTTAAAGTTGAAGTGGCGTAGATTCTTCTCCAGACTCTCTAGGCAGGGAAAGGGTGAAAATAAATCTCAAGGTTGTAAGAAGAAACTGTGAGTGTGTGAGCAAGGAAGGTGAATGGATTAGAAAGTATGTCTACATGCTGCGTGTGTCTGTCAAGTACGTGTGGATGGAGTGTGTGTATGAGTGAATGAACAACAGACAGAGAGAGAGAGGGAGAGAGAGAGAGCACAAACACATTGCCCCTGAGGGAAATTCCTCCCTCCCTCGCTCTCTCTATCTCTTTCTCTCTTTCTAGCCCCCCTCCTATCATCTATACTATCGCTCTGCCTCTTCCCCCAGCCTCTCTCTCTCTCTTTCTTTTCTTCATATTGTTTGATTTGCGTTTCATCGCCTTTTCTCATCCAAATACGTGAACTCATTCTTCACTTTGTCTTCAAATGTGATTTTTTTCCCTCCTCGTATCCCACGTTCAGAACAGACTGTTGTTTTTCCAGTGCTCTGTTTTCTGTTCAAGAGCTTTAGATTGTATTTGCCCCAGAAAATCCCCAAAATCATGAATAACTTACAGGGTGCTGGCTCACAAACACAGGGCA
The DNA here is from genome assembly GCF_019924925.1 of Ctenopharyngodon idella. NCBI lineage: Eukaryota > Metazoa > Chordata > Actinopteri > Cypriniformes > Xenocyprididae > Ctenopharyngodon > Ctenopharyngodon idella. The sequence continues at coordinate 24,494,732 of NC_067224.1, read as the reverse complement.
CAAATAGATGGGCAGTACGTAGCTTCAGTGTGTCTGTTAATCTCCAAATGCGCAGCACACATTTACTGTATAACGGTGCATTACCCATGCTGGAAAAATAATTGTGTGTGATGCACACTGGTGAATTTTTTTTTTTTTTTTTTTTTTGACGTTTCTCTGTATTTCATGTATTGTAAATAAATCATGAAATGACTTTTTGGCTGTTCTGTAAGCTTGAGCAGCAGAAAATATTTTGCTTGTGCATGGATCATAACATGAGCTTTTAATCAACATCAAGATTTCAGGGTTAATGGATGTACGTGTTAAATGAATGTCTGAGTGTTTATATTAGGTTTTGAGACTGGTCATCACTTGTTAACTTTTCACTGTTTTTAACACTTGCTTGACTAGCTTAAGTTTTAAAATTTTATTTAATATATATATATATATATATACACACACACACACACACACACAGAAATATATATAAATCAAAAGTAGACATACTAATTTAAGAATATTTCAGAACATTTTCATGCATTTTAATAGTATATTTTATATATTGTGTAATTATTTGTTATGTTATTATTTCTAGCTTCTCTATCAGGAAATTATCTCGTTGGTTTGGATCTTTTGAACTTTATAACATCGAAGGGTGAGCAGGAGCTGTAATATTACATTTACAGTTTCATTCATGTATTTACATTTTCAACTTTTTTTCAACTATTCTTACTATACGGGTCAAAATGAAATCTGCTGTTTCACTTACTTGATGTTTTTGTAGTATATATCATTTTTCCTTTAAGAATTTCTTACTTAATTAGTGACAGTAAAGGGTTAAGTGACTTGCCAAGTAATGCTAAATTTAAATTATTTCTCTGAAATTACTGCAGTGCCTCTTTGCCCAGGTCTGACTCCACCAGTCTTATTATCTCCCTCACCCATATGAGCAGTAATGTAGTGTGAAGGGAAGAGGTTGAGAGTTTAAATGAAGACCTCCTGCTGGTTAAGATCTCAGAACGCACACCCCCTCCTCCCTCACTCACCACATTTGTGTTCCTGCATATCTGCTTCCAGACCTGGAGGGGGGGAGGTAGTTAGGGGGAAAAAAGCAGTACCCTGTGATGTCGCACCATGAGGGGGGCGAGTTTGCCTCCTGTTCTCCTCTTCCTCCTTTGAGACATCCAGGAACGTCTCAAACCCCCAGCCTTGTTAGTGAGCATATCTGATTTGGCCCATTCTCTGTGTCTCACACTTTTTTTTTTTTTTTTTTTGCACTTTCGTTGTCGCTCCATAGAACCTACCGTCAGCTGTGATCACAGTCGTCTTTCATATTTTTTTCACAATTCCTACAACTTTTTTTTTATTTATCTTTCTATATAAAGAACACTCCATTGAATTCTGTCTCCCTTTCTGGCATCATAATCTTCATCCTTGCCGTTTCTCCCTTTAAGCGAGATGCTTATCTCCCATGGATTCTGAATTCCTTTCCTTTTCCTTCATTAAAGTTTCTTTTTGTTTCTCCTCCACAGGCTGGTTTTAGAAGGAATCAGAGGGGGGTCAGACCACATGCTCACAGAGGGTGGCCGTTCTTCAGGTTTAGCCTTCAAATAGTGCGATTGTTTATGGAGTTCCACAATGTTCTTCTTATGAATCTTTTGCACGTCCATCTTGGCCTGGGTGTCTGAAGATTAGAAGGCAGGCCTGAGATCTCAAAATAGCATTACATGGCTGTCAGCTCAATTTTCACTCTATTCTGTCTGTTTTATTCTTTTCATTCAATTCTTTTGATCATCCATTTACATTCACAGTATATTAATTTTTAAAATCAGAATGTCTTTTATTTCTCCAATACAGCAGCAGAGTGCACGGATTTGATGCCATTGAGGTCAAGTGTGCACATCCTTCCAGGAAATTCTCAGAAATGATGGAATAAGTGATTTTATTTTCCAAATATAACCGAAGTTTGCTTACTGAAGTTTTATGTTAAGGAACAGACTAAAAAATGGAAGTCGTTGTTTATTTAAAATCTTAATTTTTTGCGACTTTAATATGAGCATATTTGAATTTGCTGTGTTGTGGCACATTAGAACCACATTTTGTATTAAAATGACATCAAACCTGGTATGATTCATCTTGACGTGTCATGCTTAAATATGCGTGCATGTAATTTCAGGGTCCCAGACCGTGTGGGAGTGTCAACATCAGGTTGACTAAAAATATGGAATTAAAAATGCAAGTCAGGATACAACCTCCTCGAGACAACATGTCCTTTTCAACGCCCACATAACCAAGAAAGGTACTAAAAGTACAGACATCCAGATTCCAGACAGAAATAAAACCTCGCATATACACGTTCTCGTCAAATGATCTAAGACCTGAACTAATAATTATTACTAAAAGCATTACATTTATTTTCTCGTTTTGTATAAGAACACATCTGTCATGAACACCCTTTAGATGCATAATGTAAATGGAATGGAAATGTGTTTACATCCAGCTGGTAGCTTTGAAATGTTCAGGAGCAGGTACAGATAAATAAGCACATATTCAAGAAAGAGTAACCTTTCTAATCTATTAGAGAGATTACATGCAAGAAAAAAAACTTGTGTCATTGTAATTCTCCTGTGATTGTATGATGAATGGTTAATGTGTTGTTGAGCGGTGCTAGCAGCACTTTGAGATGCATGGTTACTTTCAGTGTCAACTGCAATTTATGGCATATGAAAATAAAAGCAGGAGAACTGCAAAAGGGAACAGTAAAAAGGTATCTCTTTGCTCTGGCATTAAAATGATTACCATACATACATTATACATAGCAAATCACTTTGAGATTTCTAGTATCTGCTTGGTTCAAAGAGGATGTGCTGCTCTTTTACAGCTTGCTGTATGTGCATTAGCAGGCCAGTCATAAAATCTCTGCTTACATTGCACTGCCGACCAAATGTGCTGGGCAACAATAAGAAAATACTCAATGCAGTTCAGTTTACCTTCCTCCGAGACATTGGGCCTCATAAATAATATGACTGAACAAACTTGCAAACATGCTTAAATTTCTTTTTCAAAGGCACTATCAGAAATGGGACAATAATGTCTGGATCGCTGACTCAGTATGGACCATTTCTGCTCACACTAGTACACTGATGACTTCTGATTGTTCTGAAGGGACCAATGGATGCCAGTATTGTAATATTAGCTTAACATAGACACATACTACCAAAAAAAAGTGTTATTATAAGACTTTCTAAAATTTGGATTTGCTAATTTTTAATTGTCCCTCAGATAATCCTCCAGCATATGGATAATTCATTCAGAGGGTATAAACTGCAAACATTAACAATTGCAGTTATTTATTGTGATTCTATACCAAATAAAATATTGTTCTTGTGATATGTATTATTCACTCTGACACCTCTACTGAATATATAGTGCGAAATAGACCAGTGTAGTCCAATCCTGAACTAATGACTCACATTAACTTTTTTTAATAAATCAGAAACATACTGTGCAACAGTGTAATCCGATTCTCGAACGTTCTTTATAGTGAATCAAACACATGCTTAACTGTGAGACTTGAATCAGTTAGTGACTGCTCGTTCATATGATTATTTATAGTTAAAAATACCCATTGTCTGTTTTCGGTCACACTTTATATTAGGTGTCTTTATGTACTTACATCAAAAAATAAGTACATTGTTCTTATTGTGTTCTTATTGTATTGCAAAACAATTTTGCTGGGATATAGGTAAGGTTAGGGACAGGTTTGGTGGTATGGTGTAAGGGAAGGTAATTACAGAAATTAATTACAGCTATAATTACATACAGGTATTTTTAAAATTATAAGTAAAGTGTAAAAACATGTATGTACACAATAAGTGCATTGTATCAAATGACTAATTTAAATGTGCCTAGTCTTCTTTGTTGTCTTAGTTTTACCATCATGCACTTTTAGGTTGCATTCATCAGTTCCTGTTTTTCTTTGTTCAGGTTTCCCGCTACTCCTTTGTTGTCATGGTTACTAATATGATTTGCCATCATGTTCAGCTGTGTCATCGTTAATCACCTCGTTTGCCTGTGTATTTAAGTCCCGGTCCAGATTACAGCCAAACCCAGAGCCCAGCCCATCACCACCCCGATCGACAGGTCCTGAGCCCCCCACAGGCTGGAAGCTTCCACCTGCCACAACGAGTGAGCTTGAACCCGAGGAAGGGAGGACAGAGCACACCATTGCCCCGGAGCCGAAGCAGCTCGAAGAGTCTCACCAGAGGTGTGAGCTGGCGACACCGTCCATCGTCGTGGGAGATGCGAGTTCGAGGGGATGGAAGCGAGCCCCACCCACCGCTACTGACAGTCAGTATAAGCTGGATCTTTTGGACAGTTTAGAAATGTGTGGAGAGATAAATTCCCAATACCCATTGACCTCATCAGAAATTCAGTCTTCAGTCTTGTTAGCCCCCCCAGCCTCCCTCACCCACCACCACTTCAAACTGCCATCGAAAATGCTCTGTTTTTTGTTGGATTTTGTTCGGTTCTCCAGTTTCCTCTGCAATTCTCAGTCAGTCAGTCCACCCAGTCATCCTCGCCCCCCATCGTTCCCACGGTACAACATCTACCTCCTCTCAGTGGTGTGGCAACATCACGGACCGTCTGGGAACCTCCTCCGCATGGGTGTCATGATCCTGGGGCTCCGCCTTCAGCCTCAGAGCATGCTGGACCACCTCGACCGGCCATCCAGAATCCTAAACCTACGCTCCTCCCCCCCTCAACTCCAGTGTGGACCATTGGCCCTTCGGACTCGCTGGGCTCCCTCGGCACGTCGGCTCCACCTGGGTCAGACATCGCCACGCCTTCGCTGTTTACTTTCGGGCCATGCGCTGCTCTCTGGCCCTCCACCCCTTCGGCTCCAGCAAGCTCCGCCTTCCCTCAGGCTCCACTTCTGCCCTCGATCACACCGGCTTGTCCTCAGCCCTCAAGATCCCCACTTACATCTCAGGAGATCATCGCGGCCATCCTGGTCATCAGTGTCCCATCGCTCCTTTGGACTTTCATCTGCTCTCCGAGCTCCACTCTCCAAGGCATTGCTGCTGTCGATTGTCACCCTGGTGTGGTCAGCTCCATCCACTCCGTCTTGGACCATCATCCTGCAAGTCACCGTGGTTTCCACCTCCATCTTTACTACCCTGGTTTAATCTGCTTGCCCTCTCTGCATCTGCTTCCCAAACCTCCACCCATCTCCCTCATCTCTGCGCTTCTGTCACAGTGCAAGGTTGCGCCTACCGGGAGGGGGTGTCATGTCACCCTGAGTCTGTCTGTGTTGTCTTAATTTTACCTTCATGGACTTTTAGGTTGCATTCATCAGTTCCTATTTTTCTTTGTTCAGTTTTCCCGCTACTCCTTTGTTGTCATGGTTACTAATATGATTTGCCATCATGTTCAGCTGTGTCATCGTTAATCACCTTGTTTGCCTGTGTATTTAAGTTCCTGTGTTTTCTGTGTTCTTTGTCTGGTCTTGTTAATGGTACGTGGTGTTTGCCTGCCTGCCTGCCTTCTGTTGGAGTTTATTAAAGACTCTTAATAAAAGACTTTATTAAAGAAGAATCTTCATCTTCGTGTGTATTCCTACTACGTACCATGACAAAATGTTCATAGTAGTTAAAGCACCTAATATAAAGTTGGACCCCACATTTGTTTTAGTATTTAATTTGTTATTTAATATGCTGCCTCTAAAAAGCAGAAAGACTTTTGCAAGAATTGTTTTGCTTTTTTATCATTAAAATCATCTCATGATTGTCAATGTAATTTTTCATGTTTTAAATAATTAATTCTTAAGAGTAATGTACGTATGTGTTTATATTACATAAATATAAAGTCAGCACTAATTACCTGATGCGATTAACAATTCACCACCAGCCAAATGTGGTAAACCTAATTTTATTTAAAAGAGATGTCTGTGTACGTTTTCTATTGATCATAGCAGCAGTAATTCATCAAAAGTTGAAGAAGAGTGTTATAAACAGGCACACATCCAGACACCCGGTGTAGACAAGAGGACATTTGGCACATCAAAGAGCTGATTCAGGTTCAGTGATACTGTGCAGTCCATCCAAACAATGCCAGATCAGGATAGTCTGCTGCATTCTTCACAACCACGCACTCATAACAGACCCACAAGATCAGGAACTGCACCATGAAGATTGTGTTTAGCACTAATTTCAACTGGTGAAATGTAATTTATAGTGAATTCTCCATGTTCTCTCTTGCATATAGGCCTACTGTAGTTTGGTTGCATAATTTCTTCTGAGGGATCAATAAAATGTATCTTGATATTTATATCTATAACTACCTTGACATTTTAATGATCATTCCATCCCATTTTAGATGTTTTAATGTTAAAGTATAATTGTTTCAAGCCATATGAGTAAGTTTTCATTACGGTGAGGAAGACTGTGGCAGTGTTTGTAAACCTAAAGTAATCTCTGGAGAACGTCATGCTGAGGTTGTTATTGCATCAAGTTGCAGCCAGGTGCCCAGGGCTGGTCCTCAGATGAAAACTGAACAAGCCCCAGGGCAATCAATGGACAATAAGCTAATAGGAAGCTAATAGCACTAGGCTAATAGTTTCTGCCAGAAGATATCAGATAACAAGGTTTTAGTTTCCATAATATTTTCACTTCTTGAACTGTATGTTTTGTTGAAGTGTAGCTTCTCGCCTCTGCACTAGACACATGCTGCTATCATGTGTTAGACCTCTACACTAGTAAAGAAATGAACAGGTTGTGCTGAAGGAAGGGGGTAGACTTGCACACCTGTGTGCAGATGTGACTAATTACCTTGTATGTGTGAGAATCTGTGGTTTCTTTCTCAGGAGAAAAAAAGTCATTTGGACGGAAAGGAGCGTGTGTTTCGCTGCTCTGTCACTGGGGCCAGAGCGAGGGCACTGCAGGGGCGCTGGACAATTACCACAACTCACACGGCATCACCTCAATCAGAAGTGGCCTGGAGCGGCACACTTTCCTGTGGCTCTATTTCTGGGTTGGTGCAGTAAAAGGTGATACATGCAATGTCCTGTCAATGACAGAATTTCTTCCAGAAACACACACATGTGCAGAAAGCATTAACAAAGAATAGCTAAAAAGCTCCATGGTATTAAAGGGTTAGTTCACCCAAAAATGAAAATTCTGTCATTAATTACTCACCCTCATGTCGTTCAACACCCGTAAGACCTTCATTCATCTTCAGAACCCAAATTAAGATATTTTTGATGAAATCCAATAGCTGTGTGACTCCTCAATAGACAACAATTTTACAACTACTTTCAAGGTCCAGAAAGGTACTGAAGACATGGTCGACATGACTGCAGTGGTTCACCCTTAATTTTATGAAGCGATGAGAATACTTTTTGTGCGCAAAAACAAAACAAAAATAATGACTTTCTTCAACAATATCTTCTCTTCTGTGTCATTCAGCCACGTTGTTTACATCCAGCGCTTCCAAATTCTACATCAGAACCCTTTAACATGTTTTTGGACATGATAACGCAGTCATGCCAAAGTCGTATATATATATATATATACGCACATGTATGTATTTTTTATTTTGCAAAATGTATTCTTCTTGAATTAGTGTGAAAAATAACAGCAGGATTCCACTGCAATGTGTACCCATGTATATTTTGTTGCCAAGACTGTAAAGTATGACCCTGTATAGAATCCGAATGAATGAATGAATTTATACTAAAATATTGACGAGATAAAACAACTTTTTTTTCATATATAATATTATAGTATTTATTAATATTTTGAATTAGTCTTTGTTTTTATGTTTTCATTTTTAGTACATCAATTTATTTTATTTCAACAAAACTTTTTTAATAGTTTTAGTTTTGGTTATCATAGTAATGTCAGTTTTGTCTGTACTTTTGTAAGGAAAAAAGAGAAAGCATGTAGGAGTCTTTGTGCATGTGTAAGAAAAAGAAAGATCACAGGAGAATGAAAGAGAGAGAATTGTCAAGAGCATCATTGTGTAATGCTAATGGGCTTCATTCCCCTTACAGCTGATTTCTAATGAGTTTTCATCAATCATCTCACTCATTGCTTTATTTAGGAGATTTGATTAGAAGACTGTGAGTGTTTGTGTTGAAATCAGTCATCGCAGTCCTCTGTTTCTCTGGTTACTTTAGAGCTTCACACCGAAGCCCCTAGACCTCTCATGGACGTCATTTTGGAACCCCTACAAGGACACGGCCCCACGCTGGAACAGGTCTACTGGGGAAAGGTGTGAATGTGTGTGTGTGTGTGTAATGGAAAGGGCGGGATTATCCATCATGCTATACAATCCTGTTAGAGGGTACAGGTTTTCAGTGCGAGTAGGTATATTTTTGTATATGTGTATTTACGTGACATTTAAATATTACACATATTGCACATTGAATATCCATTTTCCATGTAGTATTGGGTTTTTTTTTCTGAGAAGAAGCTACAGAACTGTTTAAAACAACTGTTGTTGTAGCTAAAAATGCTAATGCAATCCCCAAGTCACTGAATCATAAATTCTCTCTCCCAACCATCAAAGGTTTTCAGAAATCCCTGGCAACCACATAAACAACCCACAGCTTGTGTGGATGTGTGTGGTTGTGCATGTAATAAAGACAGACAGACAGACAGACGAAGAGAGAGAGAGTGAGAGTCTGGTTTCGATAAGGGAACATAAGCATGTGTCACATACGCCACCCTTCCCTTGAAGATTAGTTCAGGGGGGGCTGGAGTGTAAGCCATGCAATCATTTTCTAACATGAGACTTTACAGGGATGGAAAAGAGAGAGAGAGAGATAGACCCAGTTTAGAATTAGACAGACCTAAGAATCCCTTCGTTAATGACTGTACATTCCTAATTATGTGCTGTAGCTATACGTACCAAAAGGTTGTTGTGTTTTGAGGATGAATGGGATCAAATTGTTCAACTTCATAAAAGCATATTAATTAAATTTTGGTGATGCTAGCTAAGGCAAACTAATAACCAGAAGTACTAAACTTTGGCGTATAACTAGCATGACATGAGTAATAGCTCAAATTGTGTATCTTGAGGAGAGGTGTGCCATCACTTTTCTAAGCGCTCAGACTTCAACTGTCCGACCACAAAATTGGCAAAAAAATCTAGCCTTATACTTAAGGTGGTATCTGACAAGAGCTGTTATTGTTAACTAAAACTATTATAAATGGTTTTCTATAAATAAATAAAAAAGCTGCCATCAAAAATAATATAAATAATAGATGAATTTGTTACTTAAAATACTTAAATGAAAATTAGAAATGTTGCCATGGCAACTAACTGAAATAAATTAAGTTATAGTAATAAATAAGTAATAAATCTAAATTGAAATATAAAAAACTAATAAAATTGACAAAAGCAAACTGCCAAAGTCATGTGATTTCAGTAAATAAGGCTTCGTTACATCATAAGTGTTTCGAAATTTCAGTGGTTCACCACTGGGGGGCATGACTTCGGCAGTTTGATACATGCTCCAAACCACTGATTCGAAACAAAAGATTCGTAAAGCTTCTAAGCTTCATGAAGCAGTGTTTTGAAATTTCCCACCACTAGATATTGTTGAATAAAGTCGTTATTTTCTTTTTTGGTGCACAAAAAGTATTCTCGTTGCTTCATAACATTAAGGTTGAACCTGTTTTAAATATGGCTTTAGTAGCTTTCTGGGCATTGAAAGTGTTAATTGTCTTGCTTGCAATGCAGGCCTCT